>NC_137230.1:14467534-14755034 GCF_949987685.1 Ammodytes marinus
ATGTCATTGACTTTGAAATGTGTATTGAATGTGCCATTTATAATTTTTTACATTTTTAATGGTTTAACTCACAGTTTTAATGGTTTTTATGGTTTACATTGTAGATATTTTTTCCAATAAACAATTGTATATTAAGCAACAATAAATGTTACAGACTTAAGACTCAACAACTATGTGGACCACAGAAACAAGATTTTGCCGAGCAGAAAAAAAGGCACCAAAAAGACGTTAAAAGGATCACAAAAAAATATTGCTTTAACCACCCATTCTTTTGCATGTGAGACATTAGACTGCGAGTACATCATTTTAACATGTATCAAATGTATTGATAGACTGGACTATTGTCTACTCCATCAATGTGCTAATTTTACAAAATAACCAGTTAAAATATTTGAGATACAGTGCATGGCACCATGTATAACTGACACCTTAACAAGGTGCTCTTTGAGGATGTACTCCGGCATTGCTGTGCTTTGAGCTACATATAGTCAATAGGCGCAACATGACAATGCTAACGATATGACCATGTTTTAGATTACTAACAATTAGCAGTAAACATGAAGTATGAGGCCAATGGGAATGCATGCCATTTGTTTTGCATCTATTAAGTTATGAATCAAAGTATTCGACAAAGTAAAATGTTGACCTGATGATCGCGATAGATGAGTTAATGGGCCGTCAAAGTTATTACGGTTTATCCTGATGGTGGCATAATTCTGTTGTACCACATTTCAAAGCTATCCATCCAATAGTTGTTGAGACATCTCCATCAAACCACAAACCAAAACATATGCTGTCACTAAAGGAAAAGTCCAGTGATCATGAAAGTCATTAGTGTTCATCCCCTGGGGAGTATGAATAAATAGCCTGTATAAAATGGTATGGCAATCCATCTAACAGATTCAGGATTTAAGTCTGGATCAAAGTAGCTGGACCGACCACACAACATTGACTGTGGCCAATGTCGGTAGGCCGGTCCTGGTGTGATGTGTCTCTCTTTACCTTAACATTCAGCAGTACAACAAAAGTAAACATCTTTGACAATAGAATGTCCATATTAATTCCAATGTACTTACAATCAAAAAATGTACCATTTGTTTTACTGAAGAACCGATGCAAGATGGAGTGTGTGTTGAATGGTCAAAAAGGTGATTTCAATAGATCTTAACATGACAGGTTGTAAGGTGCAACAGGTTAATTCTCCTCACATTGCTGTCAATAGCAGAGGCAGAAAAATGCATGTTGGCACAATCCTTAATACGCAATTGTGTGTGAGTCTAATCCCATGTTAAAAAAGATTTTTTTTTAACCTTTATTTATACAGGTAAATCCCATTGAGACCGAAGACTCTTTTGCAAGGGAGACCTGTTTCCCTTTCCCACGTTACCATTCACACACACATTCATACACCGATAGCAGGCTAACTATCAAGATTCACACGAGGCAAGGTGGGTGAAGTGTCTTGCCCAAGGACACAACATGACACAACTATGACACAGGTGGCAGGGCGGGGATCGAACCTCCAACCCTTTGATCATCGGACGACCTGCTCTACCAACTGAGCCACAGTCGCCCCGAATTACAACAAGGTTCATGTCCACATAAAATACAAAGAAACAGCTACTGAAAAATACAGGATGCTTAAAACAGCTGGTATGTTTTTTTTAACCCAATTGTGCTTCAAATTATTAATCCAAACTGAGTTAGAGGTTTCTACGTAAACTGTCCACTGTTTTGACTCAGGAGCTCAAAGTGCTTATTTTAGAAGCTCTTTCTGCTTTAAAGCCATTGAGGCAGAGTCTGTCTTTAGAAGCAAGCCTCTGCTTTTTCTGATACATGAACAGATATGGTGAGCAGTTAAGATTGTGATCCCTAACAGCTGTTCCTGCATTAGATGGGATCAGAGTATTCCCCTGACGGAGAAGCACAACGGCGGCTCACATTCTCTAACAAGGGCGATTACACAGGTCGTAATGTAGTGCAACTGGCTTCAACATCATAAAGACTGCCTACCAACAAGTCAATATACGAGTTATATATATATTACTGTAGTCTATCACCTTATTATGAATTAATAAAAGGCCTGCTAGATCTGTCACTCTGATGCAATATAGCTTACAAGCTAATTACATTTCTCAAACAAACATTACTGTCAGCATGGTTTTAATATCCAATTTGAATATATTTGATTCAATGTACATGAATTCAGAAGAAATCCTTGTGGAATTACATTCATTGAAGGAGACCATGAAACAATAGAAACCTCCATAACACACCTCAGGCCAGATAGAAGCAGCAGGGACAACCTGAGCTGCGACCAACTGCACTAACAGGCAAGTGTGTCAGCAAGATGGGATTGGCAGAATGACAGTGTGTGTGTGTGTGTGTGTGTGTGTGTGTGTGTGTGTGTGTGTGTGCTGTAACTGAAAAAGCTTCACTATTCCTCTTTGTACACTACCTTAAATGGAGAGTACCATCCTCAACGCCAGAAACTTTTTAGTGAGCCAATATATAACCTGCAAAAAGTTTGTTCACTCATTCAAATCAATTCAGCAACAGATGGCTAGACTATATGGTTGAGAGAGGGGGAAATTGTTTGATAGTAATCCATTTATAATCCAGTGTTTTGTGTCTGATCTCTTCCCTGTAAACTAAAAATGTTGCTTTCACACTTTGAACTGAACTTCAGAACTTGCATCACAAGCATTTGGACTGTTTTCTGGAGTTTTACAAAAAAGTCCTTTGTGTGTTTGTGAGTGTAAAGTGTGTGTGTGTGTGTGTGTGTGTGTGTGTGTGTGTGTGTGTGTGTGTGTGTGTGTGTGTGTGTGTGTGTGTGTGTGTGTGTGTGTGTGTGCGTGTGTGTGTTTGTAAGCTACTTATTTATAGTTGGAGCCAATGTTGTGAGGCTCCATCCCTAGAGATCCCCAATTATCATGGAATTTAGAAAGCAATAGCTAAACCCAAACAGTCTAAAACAGTGCTAAGAATAGACTGACCTTAGACGTAATCTGTTCTACCAGCAGAAATGCAGTCATATCACTAGAAGACAGGGTAAAGAGCACACACAAAGACACAGAGGCTATTCAGGAATGCTTTTAGAGTGTTGAGAGTAGACACTGCCGTGTAGGCAGATGTCTCTGTAGTAATGGTGGAAACTATCATAAATTGTCGATATGACTGTATGTGCCAACACTCCAGGAGGTTCTGGAAATACAACACAGAGATAAATCACATCACACAATATTCCTGTCCTGAAAATGAGGGATTGGAATCAACTTGTCGAACAATTAAAAAAAAAACTTTTGAGTGCATGTTTGTGTAATGCTAATGAACCACAATGTCTGAATAAGTCAACACAGTGGGGCCCTGAGACTGGAGCTGGAGGTTAGTCTGAATATGAAGTTGGAATGGGATTTAGGTTCAAGGTCGAGGTTGCATGTCTGCGATCATCTCAACCTTCACACAGTCTCCACTGGTTTCAACAACATTCAACATAACATTTGTCTATGGGAATCAATTAAGGGGAGTTGTAAGATTTTAAAAGCTGACCTCCACTAGTCCAGTAACAAATCACTCAGACAGAAAGAGAGCTCAACAAAGTAGTGTGCACAGAAGACTGATGGGGGTGAAGGCACACAGTCATTGAGATTTAAAGAGGCTCACTCACGCATGTTTAGTGTGCTTGCCTCACGGCCACTGCACTTCCTATGCTACTGTAAACTCCAGACAGTGCTAGGCCTTTGATCCTTGAACAGCAGCAGGCAACGATTCAGGCTATAAAACCAAACTAGCTATACACGCACATACCTGTGTGCACACACTCAAATGTGTGCACGCACAAACACACACGCAAAATATTCCACTTTAATAATTTCTGAAAACAAAAGCCTATATATTACACTATGCCATTTCAAATGGGGACACGTTAACAGTCTTGGTTTTCAGGTCTGCTAGTAGCCCATTAAAGTAGCTTCATGATTCTCTTATTGTAAAATTCAACAGAATAGCCTATATTCTGCGTTCCATTGACATTGGAAGTCAGCACTGGGAGTGACGTCACATCTATGTTGACTGTGTTCCAGCAGCCGAAGAGGGAAATAACAAGAAAGCATGAACATTCTTCTTTAGCAATCCTGGCTACTCCGACTTGTCATTTTGCAATCTAAGAAGGACTACTTTGGCAGTGACTGTGGGATAAACAGTTTGTGTAAAAAAGCCAGGTAATTGAGCCAGGATAAAACGACGAATAAAACTAAACTAACAAATGTCTCACAGGTAAGCACAAACACCTTTCAAGAACAACATGACATCATAATCGCATAATGTATTAAAGAGAATTCAAAGTCAACCAAGTCCTGTCCCACCATCCCTCCTTTGCTCTTCATGTTGGTTCTATGAGCTGTTAATTTGTGAACTAGGGGCTCTTATAAAAACTCTATAAAAATGAGCATTTAACAGTTGCAATCAAGTATTCAAGAGGTGTTCGAACTGAATGCTGTTGAACCTTTCAGCTACCTCAATTTATACCCTTACATTTTATTATTTTTTTATTTTTTTACTTTTTATTTAAGTGATGCGGTACATGACAAAACAGTGCGAGACATGACAAAAACACCATTGTTTGTGGGACAAGACTACATGAACACGTTTGGAACACGACAAGCTGTTGGAGACAAGACAACAACAACAACAACAAAAAAATACAAGTAATACAAATAAATAAATAATAATATATATTATATATATATACGATAAACAAATAGGAACAAAAAAAATAAAAAAATAAAAACTAAAACTAAAAATTAAATAAATAAAAATATATATATACATATGAATACAGAAATAGACTAGTAGTAGCTCATGTCATATTGAAATAGTGGATCTGAGTGTGTTTGTGTGGGTGTTTGTTGGGAGGGAAAAGTACTGAGGCTAACTTCTGTGGGTGGTTGTACAGGTAGAGTTTGGCAGAGTAATTGAGAATAAAATCAGAATTTAAAGTAAATAACTGGATAGTACGTCTCTTCCTCCCCTGCTTACATTTTCACATGACTTGGCTTTTAAAAACAAACCTCAAGGCACCCCCCGAAAGACATAATTTCATAACCCAGTGTGAAAACAAGGGTCACTGGTTAAGCAACTGTTCTATACCAAATGCCATGAAATGCCATGTGTTTGACTGACAGGCCTCTTTCCTGGCAGCAAGTTCCTGGTGCTACCTGCCCCTGACACAGCTCCTAAGGTCATGCCAAACCCTGCTCTTTAAATGTCTCATAAACTGCAGTCCATAAATAAGTCTGCAGTCTAAATATTTATTCAAGATACAAACAAATAATTGACCATTCATTCCATGCATACATTTTATTGATATTGAAACATTATTTTATGTTAATATAGGATTTCACATTCATTGCATTGTCTAGTTCTCTATTATTTGTAAACTGGTGGTTGCCTAAAATGATGTGTTAAGTGATGTTTCCTTGTTAGTGTGAACAGGCTCCGAGGTGATGGAAGGGACAGATGAACAGCCCAGAGAAACACCCAATAGGTCAGGCCTTTACGACCACTAGTTCATAGATGAGAAGCAGACCTGCTGTGGCCAGAAGTCCCTCTCTCTCAGGCCTGCAGCCCTGACCTCCCCAGGGGGGGGGGGGGCTTCATTACGGACCATATAACTTTTGAAGTTGTGAGTCAAAAGAGAGCGCAGGTATGTAGGGCAATAAATTGTGACTTTAAATACAAACGCAAAAAGTGAAAGAGTGCATGACCCCTGACACAGAGATGAATACTTCTGAGCAGTTATGTGTTCTGTTTTTCTCCCCTTGGATGGATACCTGTCAGCCATAACTTATCGCTTACCATCATTAGACTCAATAAGAATGAGAATTAAAGGGCTTCTTTGAAGTTTTTTTTTACTTGTGTCAACAAATCCTTACCAATGATTCAGTGCAACAAAGTAAAACCAAACCACTAATTAATTGTGACATTTTAAATGATAGGGAAGACTTTCTTTAAGGCTTTGTCATCAGAGCAAATATCTTAACCATTGCTTCGGTCAATGTGAGTCAATATGAGATCTGTAACGAGTACAGCACAAACCTATTTAAGTGCAAGACATTTCTTGGAATAGGCAGAGAGGTTGTAGATAGTTCTGCAATGGTGGGTTTGCATGCAATTGTTCTTAAAAGCATTTAGGAGCACATACCAAGCAGAGCCTGCTATTCTAAGAGTTTATAGCTCCCTCTCATGTCCAGTGGGTGAGTGACATAGAGAAGCAGGGAGAGGGTGTTTCTCCATTGCATCTCGGGCCAGGGACAGCTGACTGGTTGGGATCTAATTGCTCTCAAGTGAGGTCAGCAGGAGGCATTTATCTAAGCAGACTGCACAGCGACAGTGGAAGATGCACAGAGTCAGCCTGCCAGAGACAGGGAGACATCCATGGGAATTGACAGAAGCTCCAACCTCTTGCTTAGTTTTACTGTACTGGGCTTGGTTTACAACTGAGACTACAGCTTTAGAGCCACAAGAGTCTTCAAATCAAAAATCTTGCTGAAAGGGAATACACATCTGACAACTCCTGTCATCACTCAGACCACATGTAAGTCATTAAACTACTTTTTTTCTTTTTTCGCAGAATAGTTATTGGAAAAGACGTACTGCATGTATGCTGATATAGAGGAGATTAGAGACTTGTAATCCCACAGCACTGATGCAATATTTCCCTGTTCTGGGTTCATGACGAGACATACGCCTGTCGAACACCACAAAAATCTGAATTTACTGCATTACTGCATAATCCATATTCTTACGCGCACCGAAAAACAGAAGCTTTGTCAAAGTTTTTTGAAGATTTACTTAAACAAGAGACTTGTTGTACTTATATGATTGTATGTGTGAAGCAATTTTTCTGCGGCTGCATTGGCTAGAATTAAACACGTCTACATTTTTTCTTATAGTGACATCCTGCATAACAATTCCCAAACTGGATTATGACGTCTGTTGTTCGACTATGGTTTCAAGAGGATGGAGCGGTCAACGCACACGGTCGCTGAGGACTAAAGAGAGGCATCATCTCATAATACTGTCACCTGTCTTCTTCTTCTTCTTCACACCGCTCTCAAGTTTCCACCAATCAAGAGCAGCATCGCAAAGTCTCCTCAACAACCAGCCGGTCACAACCCCTGGGCATCCCCACTGCGGGATCAGGGATCCGGAAGTCACAACAACATAAGGGTCACCAGGCAGAGGTCAAGGGGGGTCGCTGGGCTAAGGGAGAGCGCGCAGATCTCTATCTCAATTTCAGTATGTTGTTCATTGATCCC
The DNA here is from genome assembly GCF_949987685.1 of Ammodytes marinus. Taxonomy (NCBI): domain Eukaryota; kingdom Metazoa; phylum Chordata; class Actinopteri; order Uranoscopiformes; family Ammodytidae; genus Ammodytes; species Ammodytes marinus. The sequence continues at coordinate 14,474,854 of NC_137230.1, forward strand.
CACTGCATTGTATTATAATGCGCAAATGGATGCTGACATGGAACCTTCAAAATCTCTTCTCGGGACTTTACCTGCATGCCATATTCCTGTTCGGCAGTGTGTGCCTAGTGTACAGTGACTGTACGCCACAGCAACTCGCCGCTATCATGAACTGCTCTAGGCACGAGCGCCACACCAGGAACTATGACTACATGGAGGGAGGAGATGTGCGCATCCGACAGCTGTTCAGCCGCACGCAATGGTTCTTAACAATTGATGACTATGGCAACATCAATGGGACTCAGGATGCCACCAACTGCTACAGTAAGGAGTACTCTTTTTGTCTAATTATAATAAACAAATCACAAATAAATAATCAAAAAACTCCACTAAGGTATTCAGTACTTACAATGTATTAATACTTTTTCCAAGTACTCTAATGAGGCTGCGATCTTATTCCCAGAACCGAAATTTAGAAATTGTGCCATGCATGAGTTTAGTTGTGAGATCTTTCCACTGAGTCAGTAAAGTACCTTTGGCCTGCCAAGGTGACAGTAGCATGTGGGAGGTGTTATTGTACAGAATTCTCCACAATGTAATCACACTGTTAATGGGTCATGTGTCTCTGTTAGAGCAGCCAAAGTGACAGAGGTAAAATGAAGCAGGTGGGGGCCTTGGCTTATTAAACCATAACACCATCTAAACACAGGCAGTAATGAAGTAAACCGAAGGGTCTTGGAGACTGATGTGTTCCAGGTCCTTGGGACCTCGGACTCACACCAGCACAGACTCACAGTTGTTTAGCCTGATTTACTCTCCCACAAATTGACAGTGTCAGCATGAGATCTTGGGGCAAATAATTGCCATCAATATTAGAAATAGAAAAATGTATGATATTCACCTTCTGATGAATGACAATGCACACAGAAATACCATACTTTGTCTAATCCAAAATTATTAATACAATTTGTAATGATGGCAATATTTTTGTAATGTTTTCAAGTTCATGTTCTCAAATAGAAGTGGATTTTTTGATCATGATGAGGATATTTCACGTAGTAATCATTTCCTTGTATCTGACAATGTGGTTGTTGCTTAAAATGTTGGTTTGACAGGGAAATGACTCAAAGTGGATCAAAAAGATGTTTGTGCAACAATTGGCAATGGAAGACTGAACAATTGATACACCCATATGTGGCTGGCAATCGCACGCTAAAAGCACATAGATATTTAACCAATATGCCTTTGAAGAGACTAACGTGGGGCAGATACATTTGCAATAAATCAGTGAGTCATGTTTTGGCTGCAGGGACCAAGAATGCCTGGAAAGCTGATTGCATAAAAGCTTTTTTTATACAGAGAGAGAAAACAAAAAAGGAGAAACCAAAATGAGAAACATGGAGCTGAATTGCTTTTGGCCTCCACATTCTGTGTGCCTCTTCAAAAATAAAGGCTTACTCCCAGTGAACTCTTCTCTTGTGCCACACGTGTTTAAATGTCTGCAGTGCTGATTTAGTTATTTATTTGAAGGGTTGTATCTGCATTGTAAAGAGGACTAAACAGCATAGAAAAAACTGTTGTGCTGTAGAGATGTTTCTTAAAAAATATTATGTGTGCGTCCTGGTCAGGGGTATTGCAATAATTTCAAGTACAATTTGGATCTGAATGTGTAAACAAATCCTTAATATTAAACAAACCCATGTTATATATCATATAACAGATAGATATACACCTAGCGAAATAGTATATGTTAATTACTTAAACATGTAGGTCTGTGTTTAGGTGAAAGAGCTTGGCATAGCGTATTTGATAAACCAACATTTGATGATCATTAAAAAGTTGTATTTAGCCACAGTAAAAATCAATAAACAAAGAGTTGATAGTTGATAGTAGCATGTTTTAGCCTATTCTCTACTAAATCACTCAGCAGATCAGCAGTTTGCGGCTTAAAAGACTTGGTGTCAGGTGCAGCTAAATATAAATTATTGAAAGACTGAATGTGTCCCATTGTTTACCCGCTATTAAATTCACTGTAGTTTGATTAATGCAAGAAAGCAATAAAGATAGTATGATAAAAGAATATGGAGTACTTTGTGGTTTCTGTTTCTGTTCAGAAAAAGCAGGATTAGGGATTACCCACAAATTAGTTTACTTAGCCAGGGGCTGGACCAGTGAGTGATAACAAATCTGTTCAAGATTGGGACAGTCTGCGGGGCTACCTGCGTCAGAGCCAAAACTTTAACAATATGTGCGTGTGGAAATGTGTTCAATCTTTCCAAGGTACACCAAACAACTGTAGCTGTAACATGTAATATTATGGGAAGAGTACTTCCATGCTTCCATTAAAGAGGTTAAAACAGAGTGTGTCTTATTGCTGTACAGATTATAAAACCCACTGAGGCAAATTGCGACATGTGATATTGGGCCATAAAAATACAATTCATTTGATTTGATTTAAGGGTTTCCGATTTAAACTGTAGCTTCATCAGTGTTAAATTAAAGTTAAGATCACCTTTAAGTCATAATAAATACATTCAAATAGGAGACTAGAAAAGCAGGGTTAAATACAGAAGAGCACACAGTCAAAGGCCAGTAATATTAAGTCAAATAGCAAGTCCAAGCCAAGATCAAACAACGTTCCAAGATTGGGAGACCAGTACCATCTGTTAGTGATCAAATTGTAAAATGCTGCACGCTCAATGTCAGTCTGATGAGCTTTAATAGAGTTTCTATGCCTGTCAAATGAAAGAATTTCTGCAAAACGTTAAAATGTACATCAAAGTTGTTCTATTACCTACAATCTCTGTTCTGGGCCCAGCTAGTGCCTTAAAAAGCATAGCTTTGTGTTAATATCAGTTTTTAGAGATATTTAGGACTAATGTTTTTGCTGAATAAGTTATTAGCTCCTTTTTGAAACACCAAACTGTCATCACTGCTGCAAATATTGTTAACATAAGCAATTTCTACTGAAGCATCAAGTCTTAAGACATTACATTTCAATGAAAAGACTTTTAATATTGCCTTCAACAAAGTATTTTAACTAAAATTATTCCTCCGTGTAAATGCCCAGTAATATTGCAAAAAGTACCCCCTGTTTGTCCTGAAATTGCATAATGAAATAATTTTAAAAAATAACACACCAAAACAGTTAAGTGTTTAACTCCCACGGATTTGAAGAGCAGGCCTAAAATGTAGCGTGCAAAGCGCATGCAAGGCGGTAGTTTTCTCAATCCCAGGAGAGGGAGGCCTAATCTGTCTCCCATATGGGCTATAGCATAGGTTGTGGTTTGTGTAACGGCCACCCAGGACAGTTAACAAGGCTTGAATAAAGCCAGAGAGACCACAGACTGATTAATCACAGGAACTTCCATCCCGTCTGTTAATGAAGATGAATGTTGAGCGCAGAGTGGAGCTGGATGTCAATAGTATCTTATCTGTCCTGTGTTATGTCTCATTTTTCTAACTGTGTGAACGTCTGGCAGGTATCCTGGAGATCAGGACAGTGTCTGAGGGGGGAATACTGGCTATCAAAGGCGTGAAGAGTCAGTATTATATCTCTATGAACAGGACTGGACATCTGACAGGCAAGGTAATATTGCCTCAGTTATAAATGTCAAAGTTTTGAGCAAAAAACAGAACAATTATTGCAAAAAATTATTTTGTATAATGAAGATCAAGAACTGCAAATGAAGACAAATACTGGCAACAGCAGATTGTATTTTATTAATACTGTGATGTTTGTCTTATTCTTCACAGAGGATCTACAATGAAAACTGCAACTTCAAGGAGGTTTTCTTAGAAAACTACTTCAATGCTTACTCCTCTGCAAAGTGGACTAAAAATGGCAAAGCAATGTTCATAGCCCTGTCCCAGAAGGGAAGGCCAATGCGAGGGAAGAAAACCAGGAGGGAGCACATAGCATCTCACTTCATCCCTATGAAGTGCAAGGAGGAGGAGAGGAGGGCAGACTGAGGAAACATAAGGATTAATGAGTCAAAAAATGGTGTACGATTTTGATCACATATTATATATGTAAACAGACACATAAAGTATAAGCTCATTATCAACATCACGCTCCATTCTCCTCCATTTGTAGACTTTGTTATTTAATATGGTATAATTACCATGAGATAAAGCAACAGATATCATAGGGGCACATTAAACTATTCCAAACATCCTAAAATAAGATGCTGAAAGAAGAAAATAGTGAAATATTTTAAATAGCTTTGAGTGGTACACAAACTGTAGAACAACTAAAGTCTAACCAATGTTATTGTTATTTTGAGTTAAATATTATATTTCAGTTAAGTGTTTTCTTATAAAAACAAAACAAAATGTATTACGCACAGTCGGAACTGTATCCTTTTCCAAAGATGATCTACACCCAGCTGGATGAGGAAACCCGTACGATCAACGGAAAAATCCAGTGATAGAGATTTGACTTGACCATAATGTGCTGAAGCAAGCTGGACTTGTCTTTTTTTATAAATGGTTAACATGCTCAGAGCACACAAAACAGATGCGAAATGAATTACAATAACACATTCAGTAAATTTAAGAGAACGCAGGAGGATCTATTTAAGTATTGAGCTGTTTTGATCTGTCTATCCTTCCTACATTGAAGCTCTGGTCAAATACTTTGTAGCTGTTCACTGATTTCCCTCTTCATTTTCCAGGTTGTGATTTTGAAATGCTGAAATATTCTGCTGCTGCTGAAAAGATATCCAGATTAAAATTACAAAGTGAACAACATAATAAATGTGTATGTCATGCGATCCCTTTAGCAAATAATTCTGTATAAAAGTTCACATATTTATAAATAATGAGATTTTCTTTTGTATTTTTGTTATGACATTTCCATTTTTTTGTTATTATGACCAAGACAAAATATGAACCAGGAGGCCTTTTTTTACCACACCAAATACTTAAAGGTGCTGTAAGCGGAATGGTTCTTTTAGCTAACTTCCTGTCAGTTACTGCAGTTAGCAGTCCCCTCGCTCGTCCCTACGTCACCACATTAATGCACTGCGGTCTTCAAGCAGCGAGTTATCTAGCATCATATCAGATCCATAAGTGTGATAAAACATGATAAAAACCATCAAAACAGACATTGGGAAGGATTTTTACCTGCTCCGCCATTGTAGGCGCATAAACATTCACCCATCTACTGCTCTGGCGTGCACCGGCAGTGAGACCATGAGTGAGACGGGTATCGGTTTGTAGCCTTCTCTCTTGTGATTAGATAAACATTTCGGGATCCTCCAATAAGTTTATTTGCCGATTACATGCAGAGCAGCTGACTGAGAGATCGGCTTTATGAACACGCACATTATGTAAGTGATCACTGTATGAATAAAGAGCGATTTACCACTTGTATTAACATAAATAAACCGCTTACTTCACCTTTAATCTCAGATGCCAACTTTTTCTGCATGAGCTCACTGCAATAGCCCCAACACTGGTGATGCCGTTACAGTGTCTTGCATTCATGGTTGTAAGTTATTTGTTTTATTTAAATAAAACAGATTAGTTATGTGAAAGGGTTCCTTTTCCTTACAGTGTGCATTGATTTTGATCATTCAATGTTGAAGTAAAGTATTAAATATGCATCCAAATCCAATAGAAAAGAAAGCAACACAGCTTCTTCTGAATAATCTTTCCAACATTCACAAGCACTCATGGTTTGATCGGACAGTTTTTGAGAAACATATCTGTCAGTTTTTTTCTGGCTTATGTTCCTTTCGTAAACAGCCACTGTGCACGTCAGCGAGCCATTATTTCACACCAGAAACCTTATATACATATTTAAGAAATTGTGATTCTTCGTGAATTTGGCACTAACAACTTTTTCAGATTATGCCTTCTCAATGCACGCGAACCATGCCTCTATTCTGCCACATATGAAACTATGACGCTGGAGAGCGATCTCTTAAGTAAGAAGAAGAATTATATTCTGTTGACACTGTAATTAAACATTACACATCCTCAATAACTCAATTACATTTTAATTGAGAAATAAACTTGTTTTTTTACAATTTGCAATGCGGACCATTACAAAGAAAGATCAACTTTTTAAAGATCTGCTTCCTCTAGTGATTTGGACTCATTATGGTTAATGGGTACAATATGTTTGATCTGTAATTTGCTGTGATTTTGATCTTATTAGAAAATGAGGTTAATTTAACCTAATCTTTGAATATCATTTAATAAAATTTGGGTAATTCAGCCTCCAACGTATTACACATTAAGCAAATACAGGGCTTTAAACTCTGATATTACCATAGTCCCCTGGAGATATTAAGCAGCGCGTTCCTCAGCTCTTTAGCTGATTTAATGACAAGATAATCAAATCTGTTGATGTCTTCTAAAGAAAGATTGAATACACATTGCAAGAAACACTTGGGAAAACTCTGGTGTCCTTAGAGAATCCTTGACACATGATTTAGATTAATACATTCGCTCAATCTGATAAGGGAGGCTGAGATGTAGTAATACAACTCAAGGATATATCTATTCATTTATGATGGAAGATAAAAAATATATTCAAATGGCCAAGTGTCACATTAATCCCCCCTTAGTTTATATCGTATTAAGTTTGAGTGGAGTCTTGTCAGTGCAGAAGAATATTGCAGACATATTGGCATAGTGCCTGCAACATATGCTCATTTCTCATACATATATCAACCAGAGCGTGCAGTCACACACACACACACACTGCCTCACATAGTGTGAGCGTTACCTTTTGCCTGGGTTCACATCTGGCTTGGAGAACCCCTGTCAGATAAAGACAGTCAAATTGAGAGAGCCAACCCCTGAAATATGTTTGACCCAAACAACATCTGAGCAAGGTGAAGGCTTCTGCCAAGTCACGCAAAGTTAGTCTTAGCAGATAATTTGTAACATGCTCAAAATGTAAACACATTTCAGACTCAAGGCTGTGTATTCCCAGCAGGACGAGGAGTGGCTGAAGCCAGCGCGAATGAGAGAGAACTGTCGTAGACACAAAACTGCAGACTTCCAAGAGAAAAAGACGCAACACAGACAGGACAGACGCATAAATTATACCTACAAGGTGTTCCAAGACCTTTTGAATTTTGTTTAATAAATCGCTCCCGAAATCACAAATCTTTGTAATACTTGGAGTATTAAAATAACATCACAAACCCGACTGTACTATTGCCAGCAATGACATCGAGTTTCTTTACAGTAAAACATTTTACATGCATTGCATGTCTAAATAGCTTTTTGTTTTTATGAATTGCATAATTATAATTGTTTAACAGAGTCCGTGTTTTGGTTAATAATAATGGAATCAAAAAGTATTTCTTAACTCAGTGCACATCAATTGTTACTGTTGTGGTTTTAAAGGAAAAGTGGGTTTAAAGGAAAAGGGCAATTTAACAAATAACTAGATCAGTTAAGAGTTTTGGTTGCATGTGCAAACTTAAAAACAATCAGCTTAAGAGCTACTGTACAGTTGGATTGACATCCTGGGATGAATAATAGAATGGTGATTAATGATGATGAATTTAGAACAGAAGTAATATATTGCATTTGTGTGGAAGCATGAAGACAGAAAACCACATGTGTCCCTTATGTCAAACAGCATGTGCAGACAAGGGCAACGTCTTCAGAGAGATGGAAGAAAGTCTGACACTGGCTGTGAAGAGCTCTGTAGGATAGAATGGAGAGAGAGAAAAAGAGGGAGGAAGATAAATGAAGGCAAGTGAAGATAAACAGGGAGAGAGGCTGGGGAGTCTCGTGCGATGTCGAGAGGTGGTCTTTGGGGCAGCGGGAAAAAAGGGGGAGGCACCTTGGGGGGAGACGCAGCTGAACTTGATACATTTCAGGGCCGTAAACCTCTATTTCCCCAGAGGAACTCTGTGGTTATTCAATGTGGGGAATTCTGTTTTTGCAGACCTAAGTAAGGAAACCCCAGAACACCAGATCATTGTGAGAGAGGGTCGGGACCTCCAGTAATTCCCTGCAACATTGACATTGAATAAAATCCACACAGAGATAATAAGACTTGAAATGACTCCTCACCTATTCAGTCACAACCAAGTCCCCCACGATATTGAGGTTAAAAAAAATTACTACCACTGCTTGTTTTCAAAGGCCATTTTAAATATGGCACATTAGAACACTATTTAGAACCACCAACACATAAAAGGCCTAATTACAACACTACAGGAGTAAATAATAATGTTTAAAAGTCAAACTTATACTTGATTAGTATACAAATGTAATACATATTTTTACCACTATGTCTTATAGAGATGGTTTTCGAGTCTACATATTTTCTTTCTACAAAAGTTACTCAAACGTCAGTAAACGTGAGTGTAAGAGCCAATTTGTGCTCTGGTATAAAATAGGAACTAATCTTTGGTTCCACAGTTGCTACCTAGACATAGAAACAGCTTCTGACCACACACAACCCAAGTTACATCAGGGTCTATGTTTGTATGTTGGTTTTAGAGTTTGTAGCTAAATAAAGTGAAAATAAACTAGACAAATGCTTAAAACTGCAAGAAAGACTCAGACTTTCACCAATAAGGAAGGGACAAAGGTGAATCAAAAAGTATATCTGCGGCACAGCATCTCAGGGCTTAAAGCTTGGGCTTGGCCTCTATAGTGAGTAAACATCACAATATGTCAGTCAAAAAAGAGACAAATGTTTTACAAAGAAACAGATAGAAATATATTCATGAAATTAAAACTTTCTCAAGCTCAGTGTACATTTAATACTTGTTTTGCTTTACACATCATCTCATATATTCTTGTTGATGTGTTAATAAAGGCAAACTAAATGTCAACATAAAATGCTTGTGTGCAAAAAAGAATCTTGCATCTCAAAACTAGCTTGTACACATCTCCTTGGAAATTAAAGTAAGTAAAAAGTAAAAAATGTAGTAAAAAATGTTTTATCCCCACCGACCATAACGAAATAGTCACAGAAGTGGGACAGCTTGACGCACCAAGTATGAATAGTATGTATGCATAATGGCAATATACACAAGTGCAAAAACTAACTTTGAGCATATCCTTCACCATGAGCAAGGTTCCTCTCTTTATATTCAGCTCCAGTGGCTGTAGTGAGCCAAATAAGTTATTTAATAAGGAAATAGTATGTGTGGTATGTCACGGTCACCCAGGGCTTGGAAACTACAATGCCAATGCCAAAGTTAGGGAAGGACTTGTGGTGTAAAGAGTTAGCGAGGCAGCGGAAGAAGACCGCCGTGTGAATGCGGTAGGGCTTGCCTTTCAGGGTCAGTTGTATCAGTGGGACCATGCTCTTGAGCGACCGCTGTCCTGGAAGGAAGGAACTCTTGGAGACAGAGCAAGATAAATTGACTTCCTCATGTGTGCTGTCGCCGACCTTTTGCCAACCCCAAACAATTTAAAGATCTGGGGTTAAGGAGGAAGACCCATCTTGCAAGCAGTGTAGTGTGACCCTTTGCACACTGAATCACATCTTGACTGGCTGTCCAAAGTCATTGGCAGAAGGGCGATACACGTGGTGGCATGATAAGGTTCTGACAGAAGCTGCCTTATGGGTGGAACAGCAGAGGGTCAAAGCCAACAAGAACCAGGCACCTTCACCCAAAGCCATCAGTTTATTTAGAGAAGACAGCTAGGCTTCTAGGGCAAGTGCAATGGCCAAGAACCTGCGTTCCATTCTGCAGTGTGCTACGGACTGGGAAATGCCAGTGTACTTTAAAAGGAAACTTGTCTTCTCGCAAGACAGTAACCTCCCTCCGCCGAGACATGGTTTTACCATCCAGGAGCAAAAAAAAACATCATAGTAGCCAAACTTAATGTGCAGAAGAGAGGCTATCCATGTCTCACCCACTGAAAAAGCAAAGTATCAGGACTTGATCAACGAGGCTCTAATAGATGGCATTCAACTATTTTCCCCATTGAAGTCGGTTGCTGTGGTTTCCCAGCAAGATTGGTGAACGATTTCCTCCAGAAGGCCAGCCTGGAGTCTAAACACCTGAAGAAAGCCACCAGGGAGATAGCTTTGGTAGGCCCACTTAGGCGAGGTGTACAGGTTAAGGGGCAAAACACCAGGGACCTTAAAACACCTGCTGATGATGCAGAGGGGTTTCCAGCAATGTGGATGATCCAACGAATGCAATCATGAGAAGAAACCTCCAACCATTTTGTGTAGTTCCTGCAGTGTAGCAAAGCATCTTTGATGTTTATTTCTCGCCTAGGGCTCCCTCTGAAAATCGATGACACGCATCATCAGTCGGAAAACCCACAGTCGACGCAGATTGTATTACAATACACTGACATAATGATGCTAGGCCAGTAGGTGGCGATACTGTGTCAGGTCAAACAATATAGAATAACATTGGCCCTCATGTACTAACAGTGCATATGCACAGATTTGTGCTTAAACGGTGCGTACAGACGTTTCACGCACAAATCGGTGATTTATCAATATTTTCGTACCTGAATTTCTTTGTATTCTGAGAACAAATTTAGAACTTCCTCCGACCATGCTTACGCACAAATTATACATGTTTGACTGTCTTAGAAAATGTAAATATACACTTTTAGAACTAAATACATAGCATTTTAAACCACATTCATTCAAAAAAAGGCTTATAGAATATGTTTTCAACTAGTACTTAAATAATGCATTGACCGAATGTATTGAATAACTATGATATTGGTGCAATTTCATCTTCATAAATTATTGTATTTGTCATAATTAAAATATTCAAATAAAAGCTGAGTTCCCAGTCCTCAATTGCATTGCAGCATTATGAGAATGTCCACATTCAAATATAACGGTTTAGTTAAGTTTTTTCATTGTTTGCATTGCTATTTTCTTTCAAATAAAATGTGTAGGGGAGAACGGGGTAAGTAGGCACACTTTTTACTCTAGTGAGAATTGCTCATCACCAAAACATCTGTCAATAGCCATTCCTACATTAAATTGAAGCTTAAGGTGTTGGCTAGAAATGTGTGTCTCTCTTTTTTTCCAACTTATTGTAATGAAGAAGTAATTTACCATCAAAGACACTCTGACACATTGTGACAAACAACCCCATCAAGGGGTCGGTTGTCACACACTATGGGGTTGTTTGTCACAATGTTATCTTAATGGGAAAAATCTTAAAAAGAAGGCAAGGAGGCAGAACCAAATTTGAATGTTTAATTGCATTGTCAAGTTCACAAATAGGCCTACATAACGTTCTGTAGCCTTGGCAGCTGGTCTAGTTTGGGATGCACTGGGTTGTTTTGATTTTGTTGCCCTTTTTTCTTTTGCTTGCAAGCTGCCTTTTCCTGCTCTATTCTTTCCTTCTCTGGGGTGTCAGTGAGGATACAGCTTGACAATTTATTTCATTATTGGGTTCCTTTTCTGGCTGCAGCCTTGAGATAACATGTGACAACCAACCCCCCAAAAAATTTGACGACCAACCCCAACTTGAATTTCTTGCTAGCATTAAGGCCAACAACCATCTGACAACTAATTAGCTTGCTAACCACAATCTAAACTATAGTTTACCCTGCACACTTTCTGAGGGTAACAAGTGTTTTGTTATAAACCCATTGTGTAAAAGCCTAGAAGAAAAATACTGAGAAGCAAAATATTTTGAATTTGACATGAAAAACACAAAACATCCTCTCACCTGAAATGCAGCAGTCTAACTCCAAGGAAGTCTATGTATGTGACCTCTGATCCCAATTCTGGACCTTTTTTATATCAACATTTCAGAGCTAGCGCGCTCTGGTGGCGAGATATAACGAATGTGACATCCAACCCATGTGACAAATTACCTCGTTCTCCCCTACTTATTTATTTATGGTTGTTCATTATAAAAATAAAAAAGCAATTGAAAAGTTTAATCTTATAATTAAAGCTAGGGTGGGTAACTTTTTAACTGGCTGTTGGGACTGTCCATTCACTTTGGCACCAACGTTGTTGGTGTGTAGAGCGTGTCAGGGAGGGACCAAAGAAAACACAAGTGGAGCGGTTGAGGTATTTGGATTTGAATCTCTATCCCAGATGCTATTTTCTCCAAAATCATATACCCCAGCTTTAAGTGAGTCCTTGCTGGAATTCATCACTTTCTCCCTCATGTCTTGGCAAATTGCTATGGATCGACTTCTGTCAAATTATTCCAACATTTCTTTTTGGAGCAACACATTAATATTCAAATTATTTATTAGCCAGCCTATTTTAATTTATTCACGCTCCCTATACGCAGGGTACGCAGAGTGCGTAGGGCACCAAGTTCCTGGGGGGCCCCCAAAAAAAATTATTTATAATTTTTTTTTTTTTTTTTTATGAAAAAGGAAAAATATATCATCCGGGGGCCCCCCAACATTGGGGTTTTTAAAAAAAAAATCATGATGATCATTACATTACAAAAAATATATAAATTAGTTATGAACAGGCCCATTGTTGTTTTGTCTTAATTGTGCAACCTATCCAGGGGTGGATTACTGCACAGGCATACCAGGCACAGGCCCAGGGGCCCAAGGGCTCAGGGGGGCCCTTAGCCAGAGATACTGATAGTAACTTTTCATGTTGCATAGTCAAAGAGCTCTGTCACTGATGTCAATAACAGGGTCAATAACAGGGTCCAAAAAGGAATAGCCTAAATATAAGTATACTCATCAGAATGTAACAAGATAGAGATCATCATGGGCCCCTCAACTAGTAGGAGAGAAATACAAAGGCAAGTTAAAAACAACAGCATTACTAGCTCTGTGTAAGGGGCTCCATGAGGGGCCTTGAAGGCCCCCTCACACATACACAAATAAGCTTTCTATGTGTGAATTCTAAATTGTTCATAAAAAGTAGCTATCCACCCTTTATCTGTTGAAATGGGCCCCTCCATCATAGAACATGGATCTGCACACCAATCTACTGTACTGTTTTTACAGTTGCAGAGTAAGGAGTGCTGCCTGTTTAAGAAAAATCTGAAAAATAATGTTCCTTCTGCATCTCAGGAGTTGATATAGCCTCTAAATTTTACTTTTACTTTTTACTTTAAAAAGGTAAAAAAAAATCCGGGGGCATGCCCCCGAACCCCCAACAGGGTCCCTACAACAATATCCCAAAATCCTATGGGAAACACTGACTTCCTTAATATGTTTTTGCCATTAATTGTATGTATCTGCATGGAAATATCAGTGTACCTGACTGGATATTTACGAGTGGGGGGCCCTTTAAGAGTGTGTGCCCAGGGGCGCATTATCCCATTATCCGTCTATGAATTTATCCCTCAATTCCTTTGCAAAGGCAGTTAGTAGGATACGAGGCAACTTTTTTCACAAGTTAAGCTGTTCTTTCTATTAGTAAATGATGTTTTCAAAAACTCATCACTACAGCAAATGTGCCAAAAAGTAGTCACAGAGATCTTGCAAGGGCAAAAAAATTCCGCCTGCGCCCTACGGGTGCAAGCATCTTGGTGTTTTTTTTTGTTGGGGGCGGGGGTGGAGGGGGGGGCACCACTGACAATTTAAGCTTAGGGCACCCAAAAGCTTAGCAGCGGCCCTGATAGCTGTTCCACCTGAAGATCAAGGTTCAAGGTTGCTTTATTCATGCATGCCCGTGGGTAAATTTGGTTTGCAGGTCAAGAAAAAGGCGTTCACACACTTAGCATACACAGTACAAAAGGACACAACAAAAAACAGAAGAGAAAAATCACAGAGGTGCTCAGTACATCAGAAAGTGCAAGAAAATTATGCACCACTAGTGGCACTGCAACATTTTATTCATACAGATAATGGTTGCAGGAACAAAACTGTTCCTGTAGCAGTTTGTTCTGCTTTTGGGAACTTAGAGCCTCAGGTAAATTAGGTTTAATTTAATTTTCGCTTCAGGTCGCGTTTACGCCTGTGAGACACAGGTGAGCTGAGGCACTGTCTGTGTTAAAAAGACTATGAAATCCTAATATCTGCACCAATCCGCAAAAATATAAGGAAAAAAACTGTGCACAATTGAGGGGACATGCAGGCCCCATGGGCATCCACTATTATACAGACCTCGACGGGCGAGAAACGAGAGAGAAGAAAAGAGATAAAGAGACGTTACGCACAAAATGGGGTGTAAGTGACTTTGAAAAAGGCAATGTTGATGGTGCCAGAAGGGCTGGTTTGAGTATTTCAGAAACTGCTGATCTACTGGGATTATCATGCACAACCATCTCTAGGACTTACAGAGAATGGCACGAAAAAGAAAAAATATCCAGTGAGCGGCATTTGTATGGCTGAAAATGCTTTGTTGATGTCAGAGGTCAGAGGAGGATGGGCATACTGGTTCATGATGATATAATGGCAACAGTAACTCAAATAACCACTCGTTACAACCAGGGTATGCAGAATACCATCTCTGAACGCAAAACACGACCAACCTTGAAGCAGATGGGCTACAGCAACAGAAGACCCCACCGGGTGCCACTCCTGGCAGCTAAAAACAGGAAACTGAGGCTACAATCTGCACAGGCTCACCAAAATTGGACATTAAAAGATCGGAAAAGTCTTGCCTGGTCTAATGAGTCTCGATTTCAGTTGTGAAAGTCAGATGGTAGGGTCAGAATTTGGCCTGAACAACATGAAAGCATGGCTCCATTCTGCCGTGCACCGTCACGCCATGTTCAAAGTCACTTAAACCCCCTTTCTTCCACATTCTGATGCTCGGTTTTAACTTCAGCATGTTGTCTTGACCACGTCTACGTGCCTAAATGCATTGAGTTGCTGCCATGTGATTGGAAGATTAACTTTTTGTTTTCATAAGCAATTGAACAGGTGTACCTAATAAAGTGGCCGGTGAGTGTATATATTTATTAGGGCTGTCAAATTAACGCGTTAATTTCGATTAATTAATCACAGAAAAATTAACGCGATTCAAAAAATTAACGCAGATTAATCGCACTTCTATATTGCCCTTTGACCCGGTGCAAAAGGGGTGAGGCGATAGCGGAGCTGCACCTGTAGCTTGCTGGCACGGCCCGCACGGGATTAAAGAGTAAAGAAAGAAGCATAGAGAGGGACGTTTTATGGGAAGCTCCGGGCAAATAAGCATGAAGGTAGGAATACGTCTTATGTTATTCTCCGCTGTGTCTGTGCATTATTGATTTAGTGGGTGCCTAATTAACAATAGGTTCAAAACAGTATCTCTCAATCTTCCTCTGTCTCATTTTTGTTTGCTAGCTGCGATCGTCTCCTTCAAACGGACACCCGCCCCCTCTCACTCTTCCAAGCATATGCCTGTCTTTTTTCCTCCTTTGTGTGTGTGTGTGTGTGTGTGTGTGTGTGTGTGTGTGTGTGTGTGTGTGTGTGTGTGTGTGTCAATATTTTTGGCTATGAGAAGGACGGTGAATGAGTCGGCATAGGCTATGCGCACCGCACCTGTGTCAGTGCAGCGCTGTCTGTTGTGGGAGATAGACAGTAATTTAGCCTGCTTGTTTTTTTGTGTTTTTTTTCGGCGCTAGTAGTTCCTAAATTTATTTAATGTAGTAACCTGGCTGAGAGGAGGAGACAGAAGTTACGAGAGAGAGAGAGAGAGAGAGAGAGAGAGAGAGAGAGAGAGAGAGAGAGACGAACGGTAGCCTATACAGTTGTTTATAAACAGGCATAAAAGTGTCATATAAATATGCGATTAATTTAGATTAATTAATCACAGAGCCTGTAATTAATTCGATTTTTTTAATCGCTTGACAGCCCTAATATTTATATAAGTAAATAGAACCAACCACACTTAATTGAACAGGTAACAGTGTATTGCACAGGTGAGCGGTTCAGTTCATTTATAGGACATGGATAAAAACTGTTCTGGAGTCTGGAGATGTGGGTTATAATATAGTAGTATTACTATTAGTTTAGTGGATCGGTAGGGTCGATGAGGAATGTGAAAAGAATGTACAGAGCTGCAAGGTTTTGCGACTTTTTGATATTTTTTTTAAAACAGAGTTATAGGAGTTCTGTATTTGAACAATGCTGTTTGTCAGGCTGTCCTTGTGGTCTCCTACAAACACCCTTACACCTCTGGCACTCTTGCCTCAGCTGAGGGCTGTATAGCTGGCCATGAGGAAACACACTTTAGGGCAGGAACCCACCAACTGGGTCATTTTGTTGTCCTTGTCCTGCAGAAGACACGGTTTCAGGTACTTACCAATACAAATAAATTGCAATCTAAAAATGTGCAAATCCAAGAAGGATTGTACCTCATATTTATTGATTGTGACTGCAAAGGCCAGGTGAAGGGGGAGCTGTCTGAGGACCACAGTAAAAGGGAAGTCCTGGGCCCAGTCATGATGAGGCATCCTTGGTAGGAAGACCCAGAAACCATTGTTTTAGATCATTCTTCTGGACGAAAACTAAAATGTTATTCTGTTTGGCTGTTAAAAATGTTTACTTACATTTTCAGGGGGGAAAAGTGCTTTCAATGCATACTACACTTCACATTGAAGCAATTACCCCTGTAATCTGTACATGATTGACACGCTCTATAATGTCAGAAAATCAGAACACTCAAAATATTTTGCTGGCTTTGTAATGGTAGAGAACCAAAATGTAATCGGTAGATGCATGGCCATATTATATATATATATATATATATATATATATGGGTCCTTCTCATATAATTAGCATATTGTGATAAAGTTGATTATTTTCCATAATGTAATGATAATAATTGAACTTTCATATATTTTAGATTCATTGCACACCAACTGAAATATTTCAGGTCTTTTGTTGTTTTAATACTGATGATTTTGGCATACAGCTCATGAAAACCTCAAAAAATTTGCATATCATGAAAAGGTACTCTAAACGAGCTCTTAACCTAATCATCTGAATCAACTAATTAACTCTAAACACCTGCAAAAGATTCCTGAGGCTTTTAAAAACTCCCAGCCTGGTTCATTACTTAAAACCGCAATCATAGGTAAGACTGCCGACCTGACTGCTGTCCAGAAGGCCATCATTGACACCCTCAAGCAAGAGGGTAAGACACAGAAAGAAATTTCTGAGCGAATAGGCTGTTCCCAGAGTGCTGTATCAAGGCACCTCAGTGGGAAGTCTGTGGGAAGGAAAAAGTGTGGCAGAAAACGCTGCACAACCAGAAGAGGTGACCGGACCCTGAGGAGGATTGTGGATAAGGGCCGATTCCAGACCTTGGGGGACCTGCGGAAGCAGTGGACTGAGTCTGGAGTAGAAACATCCAGAGCCACCGTGCACAGGTGTGTGCATGAAATGGGCTACAGGTGCCGCATTCCCCAGGTCAAGCCACTTTTGAACCAGAAACAGCGGCAGCGCCTGACCTGGGCTACAGAGAAGCAGCATTGGACTGTTGCTCAGTGGTCCAAAGTACTTTTTTCGGATGAAAGCAAATTTTGCATGTCATTCGGAAATCAAGGTGCCAGAGTCTGGAGGAAGACTGGGGAGAAGGAAATGCCAAAATGCCTGAAGTCCAGTGTCAAGTACCCACAGTCAGTGATGGTCTGGGGTGCCATGTCAGCTGCTGGTGTTGGTCCACTGTGTTTTATCAAAGGCAGGGTCAATGCAGCTAGCTATCAGGAGATTTTGGAGCACTTCATGCTTCCATCTGCTGAAAAGCTTTATGGAGATGAAGATTTAATTTTTCAACAAGACCTGGCACCTGCTCACAGTGCCAAAACCACTGGTAAATGGTTTACTGACCATGGTATTACTGTGCTCAATTGGCCTGCCAACTCTCCTGACCTGAACCCCATAGAGAATCTGTGGGATATTGTGAAGAGGAAGTTGAGAGACACCAGACCCAACACTGTGGATGAGCTTAAGGCCGCTATCGAAGCATCCTGGGCCTCCATAACACCTCAGCAGTGCCACAGGCTGATTGCCTCCATGCCACGCCGCATTGAAGCAGTAATTTCTGCGAAAGGATTCCCGACCAAGTATTGAGTGCATAACTGAACATAATTATTTGAAGGTTGACTTTTTTGTATTAAAAACACTTTTCTTTTATTGGTCGGATGAAATATGCAAATTTTTTGAGATAGGGATTTTTGGTTTTTCTTAACTTTTTTGCGAAAATCATCAATATTAAAACAATAAAAGGCTTGAACTACTTCAGTTGTGTGTAATGAATCTAAAATATATGAAAGTCTAATGTTTATCAGTACATTACAGAAAATATTGAACTTTATCACAATATGCTAATTATATGAGAAGGACCTGTATATGAGAGATACAGATATGTAATGTAGGCAGGGCTGTACAGTGCGACAGTTTTGATCGCATTTGCTACTGAAATTGATCACGTGCGATGATGAATACGAATCCATTCGCACTTGTGCGACAAGTTGATAATGAGGAGGAGGAGGCTGTCTTTGAAACACAGAGGAGCGCTGCACAACACTGCTTAGAGGGCTCTACATTAACATTGCGGGTAAATGTAGACTTAGGCAAGTAAGTTATTGAGTCCACCTTCCACTTTGGCTGGTGAAAGATGTGTGCTCGGGATCTGTGCTCATGCAGCGCGATTCTAGGTATAAAAACTTCACCAACGGCAATTACCGGTGTGGTGCCAAAAAGTGATCGGCCGCCATAAAGTGATTTCAGCCGCGGGAGCGCGCGCAGCCTGTTTAAACTGGGCTATATCGCCTCGAAACGTGTGTGCGGCAGCAACTTCTGATCAGTCACACTACTCAATAGCACTACAGGATTATTGTCCGCTGTATTAACACATATATGTCTTTTAAGGCGACCAGACATCAACGTTGGACGGGGATCGACCCCGTTTTTGGTGGCTCTCTGTGCGAGGTGAAATAAAATAACGTGATTAAGGCATTAGGGATAGGCTATTGGTTTTTGATTTGTTTATGTGTACCGTGAGTCCTGCTTTTTGTTTTCAAACCACTGTAATTGAAATTATTTCTGTGTGGCTTTTTAATAAAATAAAACGTGTATTTTCTGAGACATTTGACCAGCTTAAATATTTTTCTTTTGAATCCAGTGCAAATCTAGCTAGTCTGACTCGTTGTTTCTACTCAAAATGAGTTGATAACATTCATGAGTATCAAAACACCTTTAAATGAGCAAATATAAGACATTTCAGTCGTTTTTCACTTGCCAGAAATTGATCTGAAGCCGAATCTTGTAGTGAATAGGAGATGTCTGCTTAAACTGACATTATAACATTCATGTGGACTATATTGGGGTAGATAATAACAAGTCCAGTCTCTTTTAACAGCTGTAATAGCCTACGTTTTAAAGCGGAAATATGACACATTGGAGTCGTTTTCCTGCTGCTAGAAAATTATCTCAAGCCCTAAATGGTCAAATATAAGATATTTCAGTCGTTTTCTTGCTGCCAGAAATTGATCTCAAGCCCTATCTTGATACTGACATGTTTTATATGCCTTAAAATGAGTAGTTAACATTCATGAGCATCACATTAAATAGATTAAATCCCATCCAGTGTCAATTACCAGCTGAAACAACTTTAAATGGCCAAATATAAGATATTTCAGTCGTTTTCCTGCTGCCAGAAATTGATCTCAAGCCCTATCTTGATACTGACATGTTTTATATGCCTTGCAATGAATTGTTAACAGTCATGAGCATCACATTAAATAGATTATATCCTATCCAGTGTATATTACCAGCTGAAATACCTTTAAATGGGCAAATAGAAGACATTTCAGCCATTTCACCTGCCAGAAATTGATCTGAAGCCGAATCTTGCAGTTAAAAGGAGATGTCTGCTTGAAACTGACATTATAACATTCATGTGGACTATATTGGGGTAGATAATAACAAGTCCAGTCTCTTTTAACAGCTGCAATACGTTTCAAAGCGGAAATATGACACATTGGAGTCGTTTACCTGCTGCTAGAAATTGATCTCAAGCCCTAAATGGTCAAATATAAGATATTTCAGTCGTTTTCTTGCTGCCAGAAATTGATCTCAAGCCCTATCTTGATACTGACATGTTTTATATGCCTTAAAATGAGTAGTTAACATTCATGCGCATCACATTAAATAGATTAAATCCCATCCAGTGACTATTACTAGCTAAAACAACTTTAAATGGGCAAATATAAGATATTTCAGTCGTTTTCCTGCTGCCAGAAATTGATCTCAAGCCCTATCTTGATACTGATATGTTTTATATGCCTTAAAATTAGTTGTTAACATTCATGAGTATCACAATAAATAGATTATATCCCATTCAGTGTCTATTACTAGCTGAAACAACTTTAAATGGGCACATATAAGATATTTCAGTCGTTTTGCACCTGCCAGAAATTGATCTCAAGCCCTATCTTGATACTGACATGTTTTATATGCCTTAAAATGAGTAGTTAACATTCATGAGCATCACATGAAATAGATTAAATCCCATCCAGTGACTATTACTAGCTAAAACAACTTTAAATGGGCAAATATAAGATATTTCAGTCGTTTTCCTGCTGCCAGACATTGATCTCAAGCCCTATCTTGATACTGACATGTTTTATATGCCTTAAAATTAGTTGTTAACATTCATGAGTATCACAATAAATAGATTATATCCCATTCAGTGTCTATTACTAGCTGAAACAACTTTAAATGGGCACATATAAGATATTTCAGTTGTTTTCACCTGCCAGATGAATCTCAAGCCGAATCTTGCAGTGAATAGGAGATGTCTGCTTCAAACTGACATTATAACATTCATGTGGGCTATATGGGGTAGATAACAACAAATCCAGTCTCTTTTAACAGCTTTTTATTTTAGCACAACAATAATTTTTTGTGGGAATACAAACTTTTGCTATAATTACAAGGAAAAATCTCTGAACACAAATATTAACTTTAGAGACACTCACATGTGATTTGCTTAAGAAAGACATGTTATTTGGAGCAGAAATATCATTTTAACTACAAGATTCGGCTTCAGATCAATTTCTGGCAGGTGAAAACGGCTGAATTGTCTTATAGTTGCCCATTTAAAGGTGTTTCAGCTGGTAATATACACTGGATAGGATATAATCTATTTAATGTGATGCTCATGACTGTTAACAATTCATTTTAAGGCATATAAAACATGTCAGTATCAAGATAGGGCTTGAGATCAATTTCTGGCAGCAGGAAAACGACTGAAATATCTTATATTTGCCCATTTAAAGTTGTTTTAGCTAGTAATAGTCACTGGATGGGATTTAATCTATTTAATGTGATGCGCATGAATGTTAACTACTCATTTTAAGGCATATAAAACATGTCAGTATCAAGATAGGGCTTGAGATCAATTTCTGGCAGCAAGAAAACGACTGAAATATCTTATATTTGACCATTTAGGGCTTGAGATCAATTTCTAGCAGCAGGTAAACGACTCCAATGTGTCATATTTCCGCTTTAAAACGTATTGCAGCTGTTAAAAGAGACTGGACTTGTTATTATCTACCCCAATATAGTCCACATGAATGTTATAATGTCAGTTTGAAGCAGACATCTCCTTTTAACTGCAAGATTCGGCTTCAGATCAATTTCTGGCAGGTGAAATGGCTGAAATGTCTTCTATTTGCCCATTTAAAGGTATTTCAGCTGGTAATATACACTGGATAGGATATAATCTATTTAATGTGATGCTCATGACTGTTAACAATTCATTTTAAGGTATATAAAACATGTCAGTATCAAGATAGGGCTTGAGATCAATTTCTGGCAGCAGGAAAACAACTGAAATATCTTATATTTGCCCATTTAAAGTTGTTTTAGCTAGTAATAGTCACTGGATGGGATTTAATCTATTTAATGTGATACTCATGAATGTTAACTACTCATTTTAAGGCATATAAAACATGTCAGTATCAAGATAGGGCTTGAGATCAATTTCTGGCAGCAAGAAAATGACTGAAATATCTTATATTTGACCATTTAGGGCTTGAGATCAATTTCTAGCAGCAGGTAAACGACTCCAATGTGTCATATTTCCGCTTTAAAACGTAGGCTATTACAGCTGTTAAAAGAGACTGGACTTGTTATTATCTACCCCAATATAGTCCACATGAATGTTATAATGTCAGTTTAAGCAGACATCTCCTATTCACTACAAGATTCGGCTTCAGATCAATTTCTGGCAAGTGAAAAACGACTGAAATGTCTTATATTTGCTCATTTAAAGGTGTTTTGATACTCATGAATGTTATCAACTAATTTTGAGTAGAAAAAAACGTGTCAGACTAGCTAGATTTGCACTGGATTCAAAAGAAAAATATTTAAGCTGGTCAAATGTCTCAGAAAATACACGTTTTATTTTATTAAAAAGCCACACAGAAATAATTTCAATTACAGTGGTTTGAAAACAAAAAGCAGGACTCACGGTACACATAAACAAATCAAAAACCAATAGCCTATCCCTAATGCCTTAATCACGTTATTTTATTTCACCTCGAACAGAGAGCCACCAAAAACGGGGTCGATCCCCGTCCAACGTTGATGTCTGGTCGCCTTAAAAGACATATGTGTTAATACAGCGGACAATAATCCTGTAGTGCTATTGAGTAGTGTGACTGATCAGAAGTTGCTGCCGCACACACGTTTCGAGGCGATATAGCCCAGTTTAAACAGGCTGCGCGCGCTCCCGCGGCTGAAATCACTTTATGGCGGCCGATCACTTTTTGGCACCACACCGGAAGGAGACGGCACATTACCGCAGTTAAGTTAGCGCGTGTACAAACAGAACATTTCCTGTGCGCCCTCACATTAAAAGCCTGTTACTAGCCAAACGTGAGTTGACTTTTATTTTGAAGCCGGTAAGAACAGGAAGTTAGCGCTTTTTTCTAGCTTGAAAGGCAACTCATTCAGCTGCAGAGAGCAGTCAACAGTAGCCTAGTCTATTTAAACAAAGTTTTAAATAAGCCACTGAAAAGCTACTCCCAACACATTCAGAACAACCTATTTAATTTATCCTAAATTGTACCAATATGTATACTTATTTATTTAATAGGCTATGTTTAATGTTTTAAAGTTTGGTTTTAATTAACAGAAGGACATTATAATAATAATTCTGAATCTGCAAAAAATGCAAGGGTTAAGGTTATGCAAGTATTCAATCATAGTCTACTTTGTGTGCTACCAAATGTATTTTTGTGCTACTGAATTTTTTTGCTTGCTAGCACCAGTGCTACCACCTAAAAAAATAAGCGTACAGCCCTGAATGTAGGCATTATTGTATTGTGAACATGATGTATTCAGCTAAAGGCCTATAAACATGCAGCATGTTTATGTCATTGTCCTTCACTTTCAACCCTCTTAAAAAAACAGGCTGGTGAGTGTGTATAGCCTACCTCTACTGCCACTTCGGGATGCAGCAAATGGGGGGCCAACTGTCTTGGGCTGCAGGAACTGTTAGCTGAAAGCAATAATAACAAACAGCTGCTTCAGAAACTTAAAATAGTGATCTATTTCGACCTCCCTCAGACCGTCACTACGGTCTAACCGTGAATGATACCCTCCATTCTACCTATCTTTCGAGACCATAATATCAACAGAGTCGTATGACCGACCTTTGGAGGCGGGCTCGGAGTGCATTTAGCATCCGGGGGAGCACGCCTCTTCCTCTTTGCCTTTCTCGCCTCATCTGAGAGACCGGTAAGTTGTGTTTGAAAATTTAGGAAGCTAGTAATCCATCACATTATTGTGCAGGTGCCTTGTGTCCCTGAGGATTGTTAAACTGGTTTCTCTGTGATTACAGGTTGTAACTATTGGCGCACCGAAAGGTCTGCAGTAGTTTTGTAGGTTGATTGTTAACACCTGTTGCTTTCCCCTTAGCCTGCAAGGAAAAATCAGTGTTGGGGTGAGATACACTTTTCTTAAATTCTAAGAATAAGTGCAACAAACAAAGCCTAAAGGTCTGCAGTAGTTTTGTAGCACATGGTGCTTGATTGTTGTTGATTGTTAAAACCTGCTGCCTTTCCCCTTAGCCTGAAGGAGAAAAAGCAGTGTTGGCTGAGAATACACCTTTGTGTTAATACTAAGAACAAGTATAACAAATTAATCAATCAGTAAAACTTGTGATCAGTAATAAATTAAGCCTAATTGAAAAGGTAAGAAATAAATGATGAAAAAGCACCTCTGCCTTCGGCATTAGAAGGTTGCTTTATTTATATATCTTCCTTGTATGTCCCATACAACAAGAAGAAGTTTGTTGTAGGAGTAGTTTCAAGCACTACAATTTCCACAAGGCTACAGTAACAAAGATAAAATGTTTCCTAGTGACACTACAACATTTTGTTCCATAGCAGACAAAGTACAGTCACATGGTGACGCGTACTATTTCATAGTTGATCTTGATCTTATTGGTAGTCAACTTAATTTTCCCTAAAACGGGTTTCTTTAGTTATTCCCCTAAGAGGCTGTTAATCAACTTGAGGGTTCCCTTAACCTCTGTGCGCAGAAGGTCGGGTTCCCTTAGTTGTCCCCCATTGTACGTCCACGTGCATACTGTGGGTGAATTTGATTCAATAGAAGGAATAGGAGAAAGAGAAAAAGCAGCTAAACTAAGAGGCTGTTAATCAACTTAAAGGTTCCCTTAACCTCTGTGTGCAGAAGGTCGGGTTCCTTTAGTTGTCCCCCAGTGTACGTCAGCGTACACATTGGGGTGAATTTGGGCATTATGGCCCCCCAGACATGCCGTTTCTGTGGAGCGACCATGGACCGCCGTGATGGTTACAGAGGGTGTCCCCCATGCTCGGGCAGGGCTCACCTCTTGGAGGATGTGGAGTCCCCATGCCTAGCTGCATTGGACCTACCGCTGGACAAGAGGTCTCGGAGGGCTTGGTTAGGAGAACACCCCCCCGCCGCTACGGCAGGTGCTCCTTCTCCCACCGATGGTAGGATACAGGACCGCCACTCTAAGAGCAGCCATTCACGCAAACGCCAACGTGAGCATTCCCATGGCCGTAGTAAAAAACGAGCCTCTAGTGGGGCTCAGCAGTCAAAAGGCCCGGCCCCCACCCCAGTGGCGGCTTCAGGGTGGGAGGACATACAGCTGCAAATTGTCTGCCATTCGTGGCCTGACAGTCAGGGGTGGCAGAGTTGAAGCTCGCTCTCAGAGTGCAGCTTTCTCTGAGGCTCATACCTCTGGTCGAGCATCCCCCGCACATATGTCATTGTGCCAGGAGCCAGAAGCCAACCACCGGACTCTATATCCCTCTATGCCCGGGGTTCCCTTTTCGCAGAGGAGGGACAACCGGAGTTTGCTGCAGGACCATACGGCCTCAGCTCAAACCCACCCAGGGGGATCTGCTTCTGCAGATTGCTCAGAAGTCCTGAGTGCTGCCAAGATCCTGGGACTTGAGACTCCAGTGGAAGTCCCAAGTCAGACAGAGGGGGTCTGGGCTGGCATTCTACAACCCCGTCCCTCAGTGGCTATTACGGCAGCAGAAGTTTACTGCAAGATGCTGAAAGAAACTTGCAGTGCTCCTGGCCAAGCACCTCAGTTTAATGCAGGCTGCAAGAGGATGGCTAAGGCACGATACCCGCCGGAGACAGGACTGGGTGATATGCCTTCGTTGGAGAAGGAGATGGCAGCCTTAACCTCTCTCAGCCCAGAGAAGGTCACAGCTGACCCACGGTGTCCACGAAAGGAGTGTGACAAGACGGACCGCTTGGTTTGCAGGACCTACAATGCAGCTGCTCGTGCAGCCTGTGCAGGGAATGCCCTGGCTATCCTACTGGCAGATATCAGGAAAACTGTTAGCACAGTTGACCGTGACACCAGGAACTTGGTAGATGCGGCCTTATCCACCCATTCCCAGCTCACCCGGGATGTGGGGGCGGCTATGTCGTCAGCCATGATGTCCCGCAGGCAGATCTGGCTGGCTCAAGCGAACCTCCCAGTGAGTATTAAGAGCGAGCTCACCAATATGCCAGTGGAGCCGGGCTCAATGTTTCATTCAGACTAAGAAAACCCAGAATGTGCTGAGGAAGGCTGAACAAACTGTACGTACCAGGGAGAGTGTGTGACGCACGTTCACTCACCCTGGGAGGACAGGGCAGCGACCTACTGGCCGGCAGCAACCATATCAGACTGCTGAGGGCCGTCAAGGGCCTTGGATGCGTGACAGACGCCAAAACCCAGGTAGCCAAGGCAACGGCATTGATGCCGTAAGGCCGTGGGAGCAGGGGTTTCAGTTGCATGAAACTTTTACCCTTCAAGATGCTGCAGACAGGGCACATCCTGGAGTCAAAAGAGATAAAGCAGTGGTTCACCACCATCGATCTCAAGGACACTTGTTTTCACATCCCTATTTGTCAGGAACATTGAAAGTTCCTTCCCTTTGCCCTTTGGGGGCATGCTTACGAGTCAAAGGCCTCCCATTTGGCCTCTCATTGCTTCCCAGAGTATTTACCAGGGTGGTAGCAGCTGCCTTGATGCCCCTACAGGGGGGCAGGCTCTAGATTATGCAATACCTGGACGACTTCCTAGTCTGCGGTCCGTCTCACCAGCAGGTTGTGCAGGACACAGGAACAGTCCTGTCCCACATTCAGTCTCTGAGCTTCCGGGTCAACTTGAGGAAGAGCAACCTCCAGCCAAGGCAGGAGACAGTCTTCCTAGGACCTTGTCTGAACTCCCTCACAATGAGGGTGTCACTCATCCCTCAGAGAGTGGCGAAACTTCTTGCTACCCGGCGCTACTTTGCCTTGGCAGGCGCCTAGTACTAATCTACCTTTAGAGATCGCTGGGGTCGATCTCGGCGGCGGCGGTGGTAATCCCGTTGGGCCTCCTAAGGGCTTGGCCCCTACAATGGGGGCTAAATGCTTTCAGCCTTAACCGACATCCACACCGGGACAGGCATTTAAGGCTCCGGATAACACAGTCATGTCTTTGAGCCCTGTGCCCATGTTGGGACAGCAGGATGCTTACACAGAGAGGCCCTTTGGTCAACCCGCCCTCGAGGCGAACCCTAGTTTCTACGGATGCTTCCCAGACAGGCTGGGGAGCAGTCTGGGAAGGCATAACCGAAGATGGGTCTCGGGGGGCCTCATTTGGAGACATAACATATCAATGTGCTGGAGCTGAGGATAGTTTATTTGGTCCTCAAGGCTCTTATTTCCTTCAAACATGGCAGGCACGTTTTTGTAAAAACAATTCTGCCACTGGCTACAACGTCAACCATCAAGGGGTACGAGGTATCTCTCGTCTAAAGGTGGCTAACAGGTTACTGACTTGGGTTTTCCCACGTCTGGCCTCACTCAAGGCGGTTTATATACGTGATGTTTTGAACATAGGGGCAGACCTCCTCTCCAGGTCCGGGCCTCGCCCGGGAGTGGAGAACTACAACCAGAGGGGGTGGCGAGCATGTCAGCCCACTTTGAACGTTCCAAGTGGATCTCTTTGCATCCAGGGAGACAACCCCTTGCCAGAGGCTGTTCCCCCCTGATACAACCGGGTAGACCTTCTCTCTGCCAAACACGGCTGTAATGCAGTTATGGGCCTGGCCCCTCCTCAGTCCATCTCTAGAGCAGTATCTGAGCAAGGCCATCCTAGAGACGATAAAAAGTTCCAGGGCACCTTCCACACGA
The DNA here is from genome assembly GCF_949987685.1 of Ammodytes marinus. Taxonomy (NCBI): domain Eukaryota; kingdom Metazoa; phylum Chordata; class Actinopteri; order Uranoscopiformes; family Ammodytidae; genus Ammodytes; species Ammodytes marinus. The sequence continues at coordinate 14,502,361 of NC_137230.1, forward strand.
GCCAATTACCAACAAAGTTGGAAGTTTTCTCGTCATGGTGCAAAAATAGGGAGTTGACCCTGTCACCTGTCCGGTGGCTTTCAGTTGTTTAAAGGATGCATGTAATTCTACTGCATATAAGGTTGCAGACTGGGACTGATCGTTGTCATTCTGTCATCCTCAATCATTGAGATAAAAGCCTGACCCTTTTCTGCGGAAAAGAGACTTTACTTTGTTTCTTTGTCTTCTTGAATTAAATAACTTGACTCTGATGAGTTCAGTTCATTTATCACAAGGGTAACTGCGTTTTACCACCTTCATAGTGCTCCTCTTTCTGCAGTCCCTATTGTACTCAGGGAGGGCAGCGAACACCCTGAGGGTCTAAGCTGCTGCCATTTCTGTTTTTCACGAGACAGTTCTTTCACAGATCTTTCTGTGGGAAAGCGCCCCATGGTGTCTCAGTTCCTTAAGGGCACTAACCGTCTGCGATCAGGCAGGAGCCTGAGAGCTCCATCTTTGGACCTCCCCTTGGGGTTGAGGTATTTGACTATTGCCCTATATGAGCTACAGGAGCAGTCAGACTTAAAGCTTTTGGCACAGAAAACTGCATTTCTTGTGTCCATACGTTCAGCTAAGAGGGTGGGTGAGCTACGCGCACTGCCCATGGACTGGATATTTTTAAACTTTGTTGACCAGCTGCAATCTGGGTCTTATGTATTCTTATTCTTATAGTGCTGCTATAACAAAAAACGTTTTATTAATTGCACTACTGGTTAGATGCTAAACTGCATTTCGTTGCACTGGTTGTCCTTACTTGGGCGATGACAATAAAGTTGAATCTGATCTGATCTGATGAGTGCTTAAGGTGGAAGCCTGAGAATACGGGGGTGTCTCTGTGGCCAAATCCATGCTTCCTACCTAAGGTGGTAAGGCCCGACAGTTAATCAAGCTTTGAACCAGAGGCATTTCACCCTGGTCCTGCTTTCCAAGGAGCAATGGCTCTGCATACACTGTGTCCAGTAAGAGCAGTGAAGGCTTATGTTGATCGTACACAGCAGCTGAGGCTATGCTGTTTGTGTGTTATGCTGATAAGCAGTTGGGCCACCCAGGGTCTAAGCAGTGTCTTTCCCACTGGCTGGTGGAAACGATTTCCAAGGCTTACACCATGCAGGGACTCCCAATGCCTGGTGGCCTTGTGGCTCACTTCACACGAAGTGTGGCCACGTCAAGGGCAGCTTTAAAAAAAGCGTTGCTCTAGGTGATATATGTGCTGCTGCTTCATGGAGCACTCTATGCACTCTCACCAGATTTTATAGGGTCAACGTTGCATCCGCAACTATGGGCACTATTCTAATGTCTGCCACCGAGCGGGCTGATGACGGGGAATTTTCTTCCTCGCGACATTGTTGATATGACTCATCCACGGTTAGACCGTAGTGACAGTCTGAGGGAGGTCGAAATAGATCGTAAGTTATGAACATAACTATGGATCTATGAGACCGACCGATGACCGTCACTATCTCCTGTCGCTCGGAACTGGCTGAGGCGTTCCAGGCAGGAGGAAGAGGCGTGCTCCCCCGGATGCTAAATGCACTCCGAGCCCGCCTCCAAAGGTCGGTCATACGACTCTGTTGATATTATGGTCTCGAAAGATAGGTAGAATGGAGGGTATCATTCACGGTTAGACCGTAGTGACGGTCATCGGTCGGTCTCATAGATCCATAGTTATGTTCATAACTTACGTTCATTTACAAAGGCACCTTTCAGCAATACTCAAAGCAATACATAGTAAGTGTAACAACAGCTAATAAGGCAGCAACCTAAGTTACCATAGTGAAATAAAGAACAGACTTGTGTTTGTGTGAGAGGGAAAAGGGGGGTTTCGAGGGCAAGATGGCGTACTGTAGGCTTCGTAAGTGACGTGAAAGTTTAAGATTGTAAAGAAAATTGTAGGCTACGAGAGTGACATGAGAGTTTAATAATATAAAAAAATGTAAGATGTATTTAAACAGAATAAAATAAACATGCCTCGGAGGATTGAAAACATCAAAGAAACAACTAAAACAGTACGGGTCAGCAGCTGGGTGTGAGGGGGAAGGACATGTCAATTATCAACCGACCGGCGCATTACATTAATACAAATAACGGAAGTAATTGTAAACAATAAAGTCTCGCAACAAAGTGTATAGACAGAACCTATTAGCCTACCTGGGAGAATGTGTTGATAGCAGGGCTGTAATCTTGAGTCGTTTATCTCTTGCGTCTTCTGCGAATGTCAGCATCAGTTTGGGTGCGTCGGCTGCGGGGCAGGGGCAATTTTCTTGCGTTACCGTGCCTGTGGTGTGCACTGTGGCACTTGTGCACAGCACAGCAATAGGTCCATGGAGCACCAGTGTGGCCCTTATCTTATCTTGCCTATCTATCGTGCCAACCGAGGCTCGTTTACGGGAAGAGAACATGGAATCTATCTCAGCCTAATATGACTTTAAAAGTACCAAATGACTTGCTTTAACGAATTTCGGAAGTTTAGAATATTAAATTATGTATAATTTTCATAAGGCTGTTCAGTCAGAAAGTGATGGATCATGCGTTTTTACCGGCACGCTCCGTTTCATGTTCAAGTCTGTGGCTAATATTGGCTTCTTATGTTGCAGACCTCCACAACAGTACTTTTTTTCTTTAGATTGAGGCTCTCTCTGTCTTTTATATTCTGAGGAATTAAACCGAGTGCATAGACTTTAGACCTTATTGTCCCCAAAGGGAAATTCTTTTTCACGTCACAGTACAGTCATAGTGTTGGTATTTATCCCAAGCTCTGGCATGTGCATACTTCCTTGTAAATACACTTTTTCTCAGCATGCTTTGTGATAAAAGAAGAATGCTGGCATTGGTTAGCAACATATTTAGAACCCGGTTGATACATTACATTAACGTTACTGGATTGGAACTACATTCTACCGAATAAATTGAATGAAATGAACTGAATTTGAAACCGAAAACTATTGACAGCAGGGTCTTGGAGTTATCAAGAGAAACAAGGACATTGTTGTTGGAGAAATATGCTGGTATTGAGATCCACAAATGCAAGTATTCAGTGTTTTGATTTGCACAACGAAAATTCAATTAACATCCATTGTGTTGTCTCTAAACCTTTGCAAATGGACCGTGAAACGATAACACTGGAAAACATTGTTGGTTATAATTTGTGTGGCCCAGCTAAAATGTACTTACTAGGGGTGGTCCACGGATTGCAATTTTCTTAACGGATCACAGTTGCCGATTTTGTAAAGACCTGTCGATTATGATTTTTTGGGTTGTTGTGAATGTTTTGCATGTGGGCTAACTACACCAATGCTTATTTCAGACTTTTACTGTGGACTCATCAAAAGCTAAACATAATAAATTAGCCCAAAGATAAAAGTAGACAACAATCAATTTCACACCCTGAAGATAAAAAAATAACATTCTTTGTTCTACCTCGGGTAGGGGTATCCCTAAAGCCTTGTTTGAGGACTTGCTGCTACACAAATAAACAAACATTCGCTGGAGATCGCTTAGTATGCTTAGAGATGCTAGCTGCTTAGAAGGTTTTTGACTTGGCTACCTGTTTTTTTTTCAGAGCAAAAATCATTGGGTTTAAGGAGCTTAAATTGACATGATATAAACAAACATAAATGCACATAAACATATGCAGAAGTAGAAACAAACCCAAGTGCAAATACAAGCCCCTTTTACACAGCCAGTGAAAGCCGGGAATATGCCGGCCTTTCGGCCCTCCGCCCTGCTGTATAAATGCGACAGTTGCGGAACGAGGGAAGAAAGGTGCGAGTGATCGTTCCGGGAATTTTACTACCTCGGGGGGTAGTAAGATTCCCGACATGATCAGTTCCGCCTCTCTGTTTAAATGCTCCAGCTTGTTGTTGCGGAACAGGGGGCGTTTGCAGTGTTGCCAACTTAGCGATTTTGTCGCTAGATTTAGCGACTTTTCAGACCCCTTTGGCGACTTTTTTTCAAAAAAGCGACAAGCGACAAATCTAGCTTCTTTTCTGGAGTTATTGGTGACTTTTTCGCCGAAGCAAATATCACTTTTAACGCTTCTCAACGAGCAGCGGGAGCCTCCCGGCCCGTCCCCCGTCACAGAGCATTGACAGACGGCCCGGTCCTTGCGCAGCAGCCCCTCCCAGCTGCGGTCAGAGCAGGAGATACACCTCTCCGCTCGTGTTCCGTTAGCATCACTATTAGCAGTTAGCAGCTTTTCCCACCTCTTCTACAGTCTACGAGTAGTGCAATTCAAAATGTTATGCAGTGCTTTTTTAAACCATGAGCATGTATGATTACTGCTAGACTTAACATTACCACGTTGGTTGTTTATGTGATTGTCACGTTCATAACACTAGAACCTCATCTATTCAAATATTACTGTATAAAATCCCTGTCTACAAATATGCAAATTAGGCGATGACGTCATCTACAAATATGCAAATTAGGTGATGACGTCATCTGGCGACTTCTAGCGACTTTTTGGACAGCCAATAGCTACTTTCCTTACTGAAGAGTTGGCAACACTGGGCGTTTGACGTTCCATAGTCTACGTTCTAAACATGCGACCATGTTAGCAGTTGAAGGACGTGTGTTTAACATTAACCACGGCGGCCTGATGTCCCGTAAAAATCACCAAATAAAAGGAACGGTGTATAATCTAGCTGATCATAAGGTCCGTTGCTCAATCCAAACCCCCGCGCTTCATTTTGCAGAGTGTATGAGTCTATTTCTGCCCAGGAGAAGTTGTACAATGGGAAAGCTAGGCTAGGCTAAGTAAGGGATAAAGTATAGCGAACGGGTCACTTGCTAGAAATAAAGACCGACAAGCTGAAGCAGGAGCCCGACGCGCAGCGGAGGGCTCTTGTTCAGCTTGAAGGTCGACCTAGTAACGGGGGAATAGTCTGCTCGCCCCGCTAGACTGTCTGCTTCAGCTGACTGAAGGCTCCGGCTCAGCTGTTAGCCACAGAGCTACTGTTCTGCTAACACATTCCGCTGCCGCTATTATTATCCTAACTCAGCGCGTAGCGAGATCAACTGGCACATCGTGGGGACAGTAAAATACGGCCCTCTTACTGCAAGCTCCAGCACTCATCTGCTCTCAATTCAGTGTTGTTGTTGTAAAGCAGCTGACCGGCGCGGCGCTAAATGTTTACGTCACACCTGATGTTGTTCCGTCAATATGCCGCAATCTCTGTGTAAAAGGGGCTACTGACTAAGTATTTCTCTCACCATGAGTTGGATTCCTCTTTATATTCATCTCCAACTGCTGTGGAAAGCCAACATAAGTTCCTGTTCTGCCAGGAAAAGTCTTGGCTTCACAACTGAAAAAGCAAACAGTGCAACTGTTCAAAAACCCACACATTGTCAAATATATAAAGTTTGAGCAGCCTTGCAGATATGTCTTATCAGTGGGTTGTTACCTGAGATCCAGAAGGTCACACGTCTGCAGTGTGTCTCTTGAAGGTGTCATCAATCTTCTGAATAAGGGACTACTCAATAACATGCGATGTTGACTGTTTGGGATGAGCAGCCTGGATACACCTGAAGGGCCATATTTTATTTTATTTTATATTTTCATTTGTCTTACTGTTTTTACAACTGGCAACCACAAAGAATACTGAGAATATTGTTTTGCAAAGCGTTTTCTTTGACTTTTTTTCTGACTGCTGTCAACTTTAAGACAAGCATTCCTTAAGAAGCGGTCAGACAGTTTTTTTTTCATTCTTCGGTGTTAAACAAAAACATGGAAAAATAAATTATTTGTGATGATAAGACATGTCAGGAACAGTCAGTTCAGAGCATAAGGACCAAAAAGCTTAACATGTTTTAAACCTAATAAGGGAAATTATATCTATGAAAACCATGGCTTTACATTTGAAAAATTTAAAGTTTTAGAGAGCAGAATCACCTTGAAACTAACCTGCAGAAAATATCACCAGATGGTGCATAGTTGCATAGTGCAAAGGGAAGACACAAAGACAGGCTCCTAGACCCTGAGCAAAACAGCCAGCAGGGATGACAGGTAAGCCCTGTGTGATTAATACAATTGAAAAAATATGGGTCCCTGCCATGATTTTCAAAGCAACATGGCACATTCTACTCATTTGACAGATTGTCTGATTGTTTGGAATCCAAAATCACAGTCGCCGGAAGGTCTCATTCGATACACATCTGTTTGCCATGCAAGTCTGCATGCGATTGTCTATTCCATAAAAAGTGTGACAGCTCAGGTATCTTTTGACATTTGAAAAGAAACAGTCTGTCTTTCATCACTCTAAGCACATCTGGTTTTGAACAAGACAAATGCATATCCCTAATTTGAACTAGATTTCCCCTTTACTAACCAGCCATAACTAGCCATAATGGAAAAATATCATGAAACCTTAAAGAGGACCTATGATGCTTTTTGACTTTTATGACCTATAAACGATGTTATGATGATTCATAGTCATGCTTAACCATACTAAATTATCAAATAATGACTTACATGCATTTCGACATATTCCCTGCTGACTGTCTGGGGTGTCTGTGCAGAGCACTAAACACTATTCTAGCCAGTCGAGAAGTCACGTCTTCAAAGCGGTCTACCCTTTCATAATTTGTGACGTCGCATAAAACTTTGTGACGTCACCACGCGGATGTTTCCATGTATGGTAATGCTGTCACTACCCTGTTCGCGTCTGCCTCGCGCCCTTATAGGTCCATGCTCGCGCTTCCCGCCACTGAAAGTGTTTCGGAAGGAAGGTAACCAATCACAACGGAGTGGGGTTTGCAGGAGGGGGGGGAGGGGAGCGGAGATTGCCGAAGCACAGGCGGAGGCAGCGGAGATGCCCGAAGCACACACACTCAAGAGTTGACAGGACGTGCTGGATCGCCAAAATAAGAGAAAGAGCTTCCCGAAAATCTACATAGTTTTTTGTGATGTGATTTGTGTCAGGTTGCTCTATAGCAGTGTAAAACAAGAAATTAAGACCAGAAAAGTAGTATAATAGGTCCTCTTTAATGTTGATAATACAATAGGACTTTAAAGGATACCAGCTTATTTGACTAGAATGGCTGGTTTTGTAGTAGCCTATCAAATCATTATCAGACATAAAAAAAAAAACGATTTAATTTATACAATACTTAATATTCGAGTAGAGTCTAGATGCAGCCCCGGAGAACAACACCATGGCAGGACATAACCCCCAGGCGGGGCGGAAGTACTGTGGTTGTGCGGAAGTGGTGTGACAGATGTGATTTTTGACTCTTTAGCTTCCATAACATGTCTGCTGCTACGTCACTCACTTGCCGGTCTTTTTTATTGTTTGACGTGACCTACTCAAGATGGCCGCCGCGGTGTTCCGTCAGCCGAGTGGAGCTCAATAGCGCCGTGGCTGATCTAATGTTCTATCTATACAGGTCCTTCTCATATAATTAGCATATTGTGATAAAGTTGATTATTTTCCATAATGTAATGATAATAATTGAACTTTCATATATTTTAGATTCATTGCACACCAACTGAAATATTTCAGGTCTTTTGTTGTTTTAATACTGATGATTTTGGCATACAGCTCATGAAAACCCCAAAAAATTAGCACATCATGAAAAGGTACTCTAAACGAGCTCTTAACCTAATCATCTGAATCAACTAATTAACTCTAAACACCTGCAAAAGATTCCTGAGGCTTTTAAAAACTCCCAGCCTGGTTCATTACTCAAAACCGCAATCATGGGTAAGACTGCCGACCTGACTGCTGTCCAGAAGGCCATCATTGACACCCTCAAGCAAGAAGGTAAGACACAGAAAGAAATTTCTGAGCGAATAGGCTGTTCCCAGAGTGCTGTATCAAGGCACCTCAGTGGGAAGTCTGTGGGAAGGAAAAAGTGTGGCAGAAAACGCTGCACAACCAGAAGAGGTGACCGGACCCTGAGGAGGATTGTGGAGAAGGGCCGATTCCAGACCTTGGGGGACCTGCGGAAGCCGTGGACTGAGTCTGGAGTAGAAACATCCAGAGCCACCGTGCACAGGCGTGTGCAGGAAATGGGCTACAGGTGCCGCATTCCCCAGGTCAAGCCACTTTTGAACCAGAAACAGCGGCAGAAGCGCCTGACCTGGGCTACAGAGAAGCAGCACTGGACTGTTGCTCAGTGGTCCAAAGTACTTTTTTCGGATGAAAGCAAATTTTGCATGTCATTCGGAAATCAAGGTGCCAGAGTCTGGAGGAAGACTGGGGAGAAGGAAATGCCAAAATGCCTGAAGTCCAGTGTCAAGTACCCACAGTCAGTGATGGTCTGGGGTGCCATGTCAGCTGCTGGTGTTGGTCCACTGTGTTTTATCAAAGGCAGGGTCAATGCAGCTAGCTATCAGGAGATTTTGGAGCACTTCATGCTTCCATCTGCTGAAAAGCTTTATGGAGATGAAGATTTAATTTTTCAACAAGACCTGGCACCTGCTCACAGTGCCAAAACCACTGGTAAATGGTTTACTGACCATGGTATTACTGTGCTCAATTGGCCTGCCAACTCTCCTGACCTGAACCCCATAGAGAATCTGTGGGATATTGTGAAGAGGAAGTTGAGAAACACCAGACCCAACACTGTGGATAAGCTTAAGGCCGCTATCGAAGCATCCTGGGCCTCCATAACACCTCAGCAGTGCCACAGGCTGATTGCCTCCATGCCACGCCGCATTGAAGCAGTCATTTCTGCGAAAGGATTCCCGACCAAGTATTGAGTGCATAACTGAACATAATTATTTGAAGGTTGACTTTTTTGTATTAAAAACACTTTTCTTTTATTGGTCGGATGAAATATGCAAATTTTTTGAGATAGGGATTTTTGGTTTTTCTTAACTTTTTTGCCAAAATCATCAGTATTAAAACAATAAAAGGCTTGAACTACTTCAGTTGTGTGTTATGAATCTAAAATATATGAAAGTCTAATGTTTATCAGTACATAAAAGAAAATATTGAACTTTATCACAATATGCTAATTATATGAGAAGGACCTGTATATATTCTAACCTCTCCCTGTCCCCTTGCCCTAACCCTAACCACCCAGCTGTGATGCCTGAACATAATCGCCTAAACAATATAATTTGTCTAAATAACTCCTGAGGTATTTGTCTAAATAACTCCTGAGGTATTTGTCTAAATAACGTTAAAAAACTTTTTTAAACTATAAAAACACTGACATGTCGAAATATATATTTTTTTTTTTGGCATTTTTATGCTTTATTGATAGTGTAGAGATAGAGTTGAAATGGGGCAGAGAGGGGAGTGACATGCAGAGAACGACCGCGGGCGGGAATAGAACCCGGGCCTATAATTATGTTATGTTATAATGGCTGCATGGAGACCAAAGTCATAAAATACCAAGTGGACAGAAAATTGTCAATAAACGCTCTAGGGAAAGTCCGAAAAAAGGAGATCATTCGAAGGTTGTATAGCCTAAATATGCTATTTCATATTTTAAACAAAAGTTCTTGTAACATTTCTTTATTTCTTAATATTTGAAAGTAATCCCTATTTCAATGTAAATAATGTGTCACTTAAAGGTGCAGTGTGTAATATGACATCACCAAGAAAGTTCTACAAAGTTCAAGAAAGTTCTACAAAGTTCTAGAATGCAATGCTCCCTGAGTAACCCCAACCCTTTAGAATAATAACAGAAGCTACAGTGGCCTTCAAGGACAAGAACAATTCTACATTTTAAACAATGCACCTAATGACATTCCAACTATGACACTTTCAAGATGGCGGCAATAGGCCATGGTCCAAAATATGCAGAAATATGGACATATATGAGACCCAAGGGGAAAAAATAATAATTAAAAAAAAATATTTCAGCTATTATGCACTAAATTAAATGTACTTATGGATATTATAATTACTTTCTACAAAATCTGCTTGGAAATAAACCCCAAAATTCTACACACTGCAGGTTTAATAAACTTATCAAGTATTGAAAATTAAATAAGTAACTGCTAGCTAAATGTGTTGTGGATAGTTAGCTTAGGTAACGTGATTGGCAGAGTAAAAAGCTTTGAACGGTTAGGTTCACCGCTATCACTAGTTAGTTACCTAACTTAAAATTAACCTGGTCTAAAGACGAGGTTCCGCTCGTTTGCTTTTTCGCGTTAGTAGTAGGCTACCTTCTACCGTCCTGCATGCTCCATCATTGCCAGGCAAGCAATGTCGCGCTAGCTACAAACACGATGAGCACATGGGGATGAGCCTTTCTTCATGCTGGGATGAGCACAGCAGGTTCGAATTCGCTTCTTAGCAACGGAAGACAGTCACTCGTGGTTGTAATTCGCTGCTTAGCAACGGGGGACTGACAGCATTTCCGGCGTAGAAGAAGAAGTTTACGCTGCTGGTAGCCATGGACATATAAAGAAATGCTGTAGCATACATCTTTTATCACCACATGCCGGTAGACACGTTGTTGTGTTGTGCGACTAGCTAGTGGACAACAACACAGTACCTGCAAGTAATCTAAACATATTATTTGAACGTGTGTATTTCTTTCTGTTACTAAGCTAACCTTACTAGCCATTTAGATTTGTGTAGCTGCAAAACAACATCTGTGTGACAAGCCTGCTAACAGAAGCTAGCTTCACTAGCATGATTCAGGTAATGTTGAGCATACTCGCTGTAACGTCAGCTTAGGGTGTACAGTAGCATACAGATCTCACTGAACTAAAGCGAATAAAGCAAAAGAGTTACATGGACATGACATGTAAAGTGCACATAGTGCTCTTGAACTCACAAATGCTAATAACACAGTTATATGTAGTTACATGTATTCTCTAGCTTTCCCACACAGACGTGCTTACATTACATCAGCTATTGCTCGTTAAGCAGCCAGTGTCATGTGTAGTACACATGACACTGGCTGCTCTCAGTCTCTCACAGTCAGTCTCTCTGCTGGCTTTTTCAACTAAGTGGCAAAAGTCTTGTTGCTAATGACTACATGTTCTTTAATGTTATGGTGCAACAAGTTAATCCCTTCGTAACGTTAAACTGGTCGATAGTGATCAAATGAAGAGAATATTTTGACTCAACAACTACTCTGTTCATCATGTGACTGTATCTTTATAACCAGGAGTAAACAGCATTTAATATACATCATATTATTTTAACAACTCTCACCACAGTTGTATTAATATATAAAATATCTCCCAACTCATTTATCGAATTCATCAAAAAGATTCTAGTGTGACTTTATTAATAACAACCCCAAACTTGTTTAATGGCTTTTCCACATTATTGCACTCCTCGCCTTTAAAGTTATGTAAATGTTTGATTATTTTTGTCTACTTTTTTATCCTTGTATTTCAGCTATGAATGCGGGGCCCATAGCTTCCAGTACTGGCCTGTCAACATTTATAGAGCAAGCATGAGTAGTTTGGATCAAAACCAGGGTCTCCATCTTAGTTGCCGTGACAAAACAACAGTCTCTAGTGATTCATCAGATGCTCTCGAGCTTGCCAAGCAGCCTCTCCAAGGACTAAAATTGGCATCACACGCAGTGCTGGAGAGAGCGCAGCAAGAGGGCAGGTTGAAATGCACTAAATGTGGAGGATCAAGGATGTTTTTCTGCTACACATGCTGCTCATTAATAGGTGTCGCCCAGCAAGAAATTCCCTTTATTAAGGTCAGTAAGAGGTTGGGACTCACATCTTTGTTCTTTTAACCTTCAGCTGTTGAATTACTGCTATAGTAGTAGTAACCTAATGTGGTGGAAATGTTAAGTCACGTCTTTAATGTTAAATCTATGAAATGTTGCACATGTCGTGGTAAAGAAATGATGGACCTTTTCTGGACCTGACTCTACATATTGTATGTTTTACTCAGCTTCCTGTAAAGATAGACATCATCAAGCATCCCAATGAGACAGACGGCAAGAGCACAGCAATCCATGCCAAGATCCTCGCACCAAGCGACGTCACCATATACACCTACCCCTGCATACCTGACTTTGACAAAGACCAGGTTAGTTATTTTGTCATCATAAAATAATGTATTTTTTAACTTTTAATTATGATGCAACTGAAAACTGGCTTCTACTAAAGATTACGTTCATTATTGAATCATTTGTATTCAGATTAGTTTATTAATACTTTTGTTTGTAGAAATGATAGAGAAAAGAAATGGTAAAAAATAAGAATATTTATTTAAAAAAAAATCTAAAGCCCATGTTTACGCCTTCAAATTATCATATGTTGTCCACTCAGCAGTCTGAAACCTAAACATATTCAATTCACTGTATCAAAATAAAAGCTTATTCATTCCTCTTAAACTAAATAAACCTTAACATGTTCTTGTTAGTCAGCTAGTTGTTTCAGCTCTAGTATTCTTCATTTTCATATGACTGATCTTCTAAATTCACTTAATTATTGAAATAATGCCTGGTTGTTTGTATTTTTTACTTCTATATTTGTTGTATCAGAACTATTTCAGATTTTGATCCAGTGTATACAACTTTATATTGAAAAACTGATGAATCTGTATTAGATTTAGAAGATTTCATGCTTGACACGTCTAAATTTCATAGCTCTAGTTATGTTAGCCATTATCAGATACAGTAATTTGAGTTGACTTACAAAATTACAGTGGCTTTAGTGTAAAAGCCATTCACGTTTATAGTATTTGACATTTTCAATTTTTTCTTAAACAGCTTTCCCATCTGTTTTGCTTCAATGACCTCATGTTTCCAGTTTTATTTTGCCCATATCAAACTGTATTCTTCTCTGTTAGTGCTTTCTAAATTTAGCCAAACATAACTCCCCGCATTGAAGACACAGCAGATCTTAGAAACACATGTGTGTTGTGCTCTTGGTTTGCATGATGGTGCTCCAATCTTTGAGTCTGGGTTGTCTCTTTGCTCCCTCCAGGTGGTGTTGGTGTTCCCTGGCCCTGGGGCTGTCTCAGTTCATGACATGATGCAGTGTTTGCATGACAGGGCTGACAGCAGGTCACACAACCAACCACGCATAAAGAGGTTGAAGGGAGAGGAAGTTCAAGGTGCCACACACACTGCAGAGAACCCAGAGGCAGAGACCCCAGATGAAGCCAAGGCCCCTGAGTCTAGGGTGTTTCCCCTTCAGAGGGTGGTCTTCATTGACAGCACATGGAACCAGACCAACAAGATCAGCACAGATGAGAGACTGCAAGGTAATTATAAAAGATTGCATTTGTGCTGCTTTTCAAAGAGCTCAGACTGCTGGTGATTATTAGGGAGGGGGGGGGGGGGATTCACCCACAATGCCGTTTGACATGATCTCACTCTGTGTTCTCCTCTAGATCTACTCCGGGTGGAGCTGAAGACGAGGCAAACGTGTTTCTGGCGCCGTCAGAAGGGCAAACCAGACACCTACCTAGCTACTATCGAGGCAATATATTATTTCCTCAAGGACTTCCACGAGCACAGCCTTGACCAGGAGTACAATGGAGAATATGATAACCTTCTGTACTTCTACTCCTACCTGCACTCAGTTGTCAACAAAGCCAAGACTTCAGCTGGAAAATGCTGAGAGGAAAAATAGAAATATCAGCTACATGAGACTGTTATGAAGTGTTGCTGAAGACTTGATTTACTTGCAAGCCCTGGTATGTCTGGTTTTATTTCATGCCGGAGGGATGTTTTCTTTTGTAAGGGATACTGTGACATTTGTATAAGAATATGCAATAAAAACACAAGGGGTTTAAAAGTGAATTAGGTGTGTTTGATACTTACAAGATATCCAAGTCCTTTCAAACAGAATTCAACAAAACTGATTGCAATGTAATAGTTAATGATTGTATATAAAAATCAGAGGACAGATATAATTGATCTTGTATTCAAAACTATTCAGATTAAATCAGAAATCAAGACATTTTTAGGGTCCCAATCTAAAATTTAGGGCATTCTGTTTATGTGTTCCTCACTTTAATTTAGATTTTTATTATTTTCCAAATTATAAAAGATAAAATGTAGTAGTAATGTTAAAAAAAATTACTTGAGATATGTTTCAATATTTTTATTTACAAATCGGTACACATTTCTTTGAGTAATTCATGTCAATATTTTTCAAGAAAATCCTTAAGAATCTTGGGCATCTTTTTTTGCAATAGAATCACATACGCGACAGACCAAATAAATCAGTCCTCTAAAAATATATATATTGAAAGCCAATGCTGGGAATATATTATCTGTAGTATCCTCTGTTCTAGACAGTGACTGTCAATAGTGGTAACCTTATAAGGGGCCACTAGTAGAAGGCCTCTCTGATTTTGGCCTGAAGGAGGTCGCATGTCTTCTTGGCATCTCCCAGTAACATGGATGTGTTAGGCTTGTAGAAAATGGGGTTATCTACCGCAGCGTAGCCCACGCCCAGGGTACGCTTCATCACGATCACCTGGAGGAAAGGTGCATACAGTGTGTATGGTCACTTGTTTGTACCACACAGCCATAAATACAATGATGTTTTTGGTGCTTATAATTGTAAATATCAAAGATACTTACCTGTTTGGATTTCCACACCTCCAGAACAGGCATGCCAGCGATTATCGAGTTGGGATCTTCTTGTGCTGCAGAATTTACTGTGTCATTGGCTCCGATGACCAGTGTCAAGTCAGTCTCTGTGGGCCACAAACGTTTAGACATTTAGACACAAGGACGATTAACACGCAAACCGAATTATTTGCAACTTGCCTCACTAATGTTATTGGGTTTCCCCCAGCACCAGACTTATCTCCCTATGTCATAAACAGAACCATGTGCATGTTTGGTTGCTAAGAAAACACAACTGTTGCCCTGAAAACATGGCACGTCTAAATATTAAGATACGTCCACAAGGATGCTCCAAGTCTTAATGAAAGGGGGATGCAATTATTACACATAATAGATCTAGTTTAATTATTCAACAGCTTCCTGCCGGAGTGATAACAGTGTAGAGGTCAATATTCTGACGGCTCCCTCTAGAAATCATTTTAAAGAGAGTTTGCCTTTGAAGTCATCATTGATCTCTTCCATCTCCAGGACCACATCATAGGGAACACCAGCCTCAGCCAAGAGGACGTTCAGCTGGCCAGGCATACGACCTGCCACTGGGTGGATACCAAACCTGTTGGAAGTTGACACATAATAATCACTGCTTTAACACTTTTCATTATGCATTGAACACTACTGAACAATGATGCCCTGCTCCGTGGTACCACAGGTAAATACAGGTCCTTCTCATATAATTAGCATATTGTGATAAAGTTCAATATTTTCTGTAATGTACTGATAAACATTAGACTTTCATATATTTTAGATTCATTACACACAACTGAAGTAGTTCAAGCCTTTTATTGTTTTAATATTGATGATTTTGGCAAAAAAGTAAAGAAAAACCAAAAATCCCTCAGAATTTGCATATTTCATCCGACCAATAAAAGAAAAGTGTTTTTAATACAAAAAAGTCAACCTTCAAATAATTATGTTCAGTTATGCACTCAATACTTGGTCGGGAATCCTTTCGCAGAAATGACTGCTTCAATGAGGTGTGGCATGGAGGCAATCAGCCTGTGGCACTGCTGAGGTGTTATGGAGGCCCAGGATGCTTCGATAGCGGCCTTAAGCTCATCCACAGTGTTGGGTCTGGTGTCTCTCAACTTCCTCTTCACAATATCCCACAGATTCTCTATGGGGTTCAGGTCAGGAGAGTTGGCAGGCCAATTGAGCACAGTAATACCATGGTCAGTAAACCATTTACCTGTGGTTTTGGCACTGTGAGCAGGTGCCAGGTCTTGTTGAAAAATGAAATCTTCATCTCCATAAAGCTTTTCAGCAGATGGAAGCATGAAGTGCTCCAAAATCTCCTGATAGCTAGCTGCATTGACCCTGCCTTTGATAAAACACAGTGGACCAACACCAGCAGCTGACATGGCACCCCAGACCATCACTGACTGTGGGTACTTGACACTGGACTTCAGGCATTTTGGCATTTCCTTCTCCCCAGTCTCCCTCCAGACTCTGGCACCTTGATTTCCGAATGACATGCAAAATTTGCTTTCATCCGAAAAAAGTGCTTTGGACCACTGAGCAACAGTCCAGTGCTGCTTCTCTGTAGCCCAGGTTAGGCGCTTCTGCCGCTGTTTCTGGTTCAAAAGTGGCTTGACCTGGGGAATGCGGCACCTGTAGCCCATTTCCTGCACACGCCTGTGCACGGTGGCTCTGGATGTTTCTACTCCAGACTCAGTCCACTGCTTCCGCAGGTCCCCCAAGGTCTGGAATCGGCCCTTCTCCACAATCTTCCTCAGGGTCCGGTCACCTCTTCTGGTTGTGCAGCGTTTTCTGCCACACTTTTTCCTTCCCACAGACTTCCCACTGAGGTGCCTTGATACAGCACTCTGGGAACAGCCTATTCGATCAGAAATGTATTTCTGTGTCTTACCCTCTTGCTTGAGGGTGTCAATGATGGCCTTCTGGACAGCAGTCAGGTCGGCAGTCTTACCCATGATTGCGGTTTTGAGTAATGAACCAGGCTGGGAGTTTTTAAAAGCCTCAGGAATCTTTTGCAGGTGTTTAGAGTTAATTAGTTGATTCAGATGATTAGGTTAAGAGCTCGTTTAGAGTACCTTTTCATGATATGCTAATTTTTTGAGATAGGAATTTGGGGTTTTCATGAGCTGTATGCCAAAATCATCAGTATTAAAACAACAAAAGACCTGAAATATTTCAGTTGGTGTGCAATGAATCTAAAATATATGAAAGTTCAATTATTATCATTATATTATGGAAAATAATCAACTTTATCACAATATGCTAATTATATGAGAAGGACCTGTATGTGCAAACTGAGTGGTGTATGGAGTTTTCAGGTCTTTTAACTTAGAAAAACTTCTAATGTAATGAACAGTGAAAGTCACTTTTAAAACCCAAATTAATTACCATAAAAACGTACTTTAATTCTCAAAAGTAAAAATTACTCATTATGCTGAAGATTGACTTGTTTCATTACTGGAAGGTTGTTGGGCATTTGTCAGTTAAGCCCAGTTCAGACCAAAGATTCGCCTTGCAACTGCTTGCAACTGCAACTCCTTGCGACGAGACCGCCGAAACGTTCTAAAACTGGACCTTGCGATTTGACATGTTAAATCTTCTGCGACGCCTTGCAACGGCTTGCAACGCGCTGCGACGAGCAGTTCACACTGCTGCGATTTCCCCCCTGCGACGTTCTAAAACCGTCTCGTCGCAAGCAGTTGCAAGGTGAATCTTTGGTCTGAACTGGGCTTTACTGCATCAATTTTTTTTTAAATATCGCATTTAGAATGTTACATCACAATTGTAAAAAAATAAAATGATAACTATAAAGTAACAAATGCAGTGGGGTAAAAAGTACAAACATTTCCCTCTGAAATGTAGTAGCTAAGATAAGTAAAACTAAGATACTTAAGTACAATTTTCATAAATCAGTAAAACTTCCCTCATATGAGGTATTGTAAGGAGCTGTTTTTTAATTCGTATAGTGCCTAATTTATAATAGATTTGTTTAGTTTGGAGTTGGACCCTCAGGGAAAACAGAAGCAGCAGCAGTATTTTTGTTTTTTAAAAGGAGATGAAGAGCTTGGAGTCTCACCTGACACTCTTGCCCTGTTCCTTCAGCATCTTCACCATGTCTGCAATTGGATACTGGGCTTTTGCTGCACATAGACCCCAACCTAAACAAAACAACAACAAAAACACAATTAACATGCCAAAGAAAGTGCCATCTCAATCTTATCTAAAGGCCAGGACACACCAGCCCGAAAATCGCCGTCGTTGAGTCGATAGGGGGTCGGGAGACGAATCTGTTTGGTGTGTGCCGTGACGTCGGCCGACGTAGAGGTCGTCGGGCTTGTTTTGAGCCGATTGAACATGTTCAATCGGCAGCCGACCGTCTTTCATTTGGAGCAATTTGATTGGTGGAGGGCTAGCGAATCAGTGAAGCCCGGAAGTGAGGCGGGTAGCACAAATAGCTAACAACAGCTAGCCATCGTTTTAATGTGTTTGTTCGTTTCGTTTTGAGAGTACTCGCATGCATCAACCCTTGTTGACTGCTCGACACCATGCTCGACACTCTCTGCTAAAAATTGTGCTCTTATGGTCCATAAATATAAATACGTATTTCTATCTATGTTTATGCTCTAGAGAGCTGTCCCATCATTTCCGGCTTTCGTATTTTTTCGGGCCACAATACAGATTAGCGCCGCCTGCTGTTATGGAGACATTACGTCCCGCGCAAGCAACAGAGCGTACGGAAAGTCAGCAGTCAGTTTGGTGTGTTCTCTGGCCGCGACGGGAAGCCTGGAGCTTCCTGAAACGGCCGACTCCATTTTTTGCGTAGTCGGAACAAGTAGAAACAAGTCGGACTGGTGTGTCCTGGCCTTTAGATATAGTAGATGAGATAGGATATTGGCTTTATTTCACTGGTACCTAGATATTTTGAAATCCTTCTGTATTGAGTCTATCATGTTAATTTCCCAAGTTGAATTAATAAGCATTGGACAGTTACTGTACATGTAATCCAGCATGAGTTCAAGAACAATAAAACCAGTTCTGCCTCCATTCCTTCTTTTTGTCATCCTCTCTGTATCCCCATCCATCGCCAAGTCCCCTCTCTGTATTAAATCACAGTGGTTCATTGGTCTGGGAAACAGTTTTCCTGGGGAACGCATGTGCGGTGTGCGTTTGGGTCCCCTGCGTGCAAAGGAATATTTACCCTGTGTCTGCGTAACCCCTATTTAACCCTGGTGTTCAGATACCTTGCAGAGTTCAGCATTACCCCTAATAGAGTTTTTTTTTACCCCCAACCATTAACCCGTATCTTCCTATTCCCGAGGCAACTGGAGCCTTCTGTTTCCTCACTGCCTTGCTCTGTTGTTGACAGTGCATGGAGAAATCTTGAGTCTGGACTCAATAGCTCTTATGACTATTCGCTGTTCTCTAATCAAAGCCGCATGTTGGACCACACAGCTGTCCTCGCGTGGGTTTGGATCCCCTTGAAAACAACAGCAAGATGAGTATCCAAGAGTGGTTCCTCTCGTGTTAGACAAGTCTGGTGTTTTCTCCTTAATACAATCAAGATGTGGTCACCATCTAACACTCAAACATTAAACCTATCATGCTTTACTTAGTTTGCTAAACATGTACTGACACACTTTCTTTACATGCTGTCCGTGTTACATTAAACCAGGTGGATGTGGAATAATTTGTGGACAAACTGCTCCCTCTTGTGGTGACCCTGCTTTAATAGTCTGAGTTTAATCAATTAGTAACACATCAGCCCAAGATCCCTGAACTTTTCCAAACACTTTTGCAAAAAGCTTTTGGCTTCCCAAGAACGGCTGCAATAACATTCTTGATCCATGTTTTGGCGGAGCGGCTATATTTCTTTCCCCCAGGTGAGGTTATTCGGATAAGAGACAGTTGATGTTATTGAGCCAGACAGTGTGAAAAGGTGCAGCTGGAGTGCAGGAGGAGATCCAAGCTGTCCAGTATTGAGAGGATCAGAGACTAAAATTGTGCTCCGGTTTATAAAATTCTGCTACATTGATTGTGATCGCCTCTTCTTTTAAATATTAATATATATGTTGTAAGCCCAACAATGTTATAATAATGCAAAGATAATAACTATTATTTTGGCATGTTAAAAAAATAGTATTATCACGCCTGAAGTTGCGCGAAATGTTATTTTTGGACACCGAGTAGAAAATGACATTACTTCTGAATACCCTGTTCACAAATGTCTTGTGTTGCATACAGTGTGTACCTGGTGTGATGATGATACTGTTGGACTCTTTGATCATGTCAATGGTCTGATCCACGTTGACCTCGGTGTGAGTGCCAACAATCTCCATGGGCTTACCGCCAGCCGTGGATGTGGTGCCGTACCCACCCAGGATCACATTGGGAAGTGATCGGTTCATGGCCTTGTAGGAGAAGAGAACAATGACTCGGGTCACTTCAGGTAACTGTGCTGAGTAAACTGTTAAGTTCTCATTTGGTACGCATGTCTACTCACCACACACATGATGTAAGAGAGGATGGCACCGGAGGAGCCGATCAGAGCTCCGACAATGGTCATGAGATTGTTGTCTAGTAGGAAGCCTTCGGCACATAGCGCCCATCCAGAGTAGCTGTTCAACACAGTGATGACCACGGGCATGTCAGCGCCCCCAATGGCTGCTGTCAGAGTTACACCCTGTGTGTGTGTGTGTAAAACCATGTTAGAGAATATATGAAACCATGACATGGAAAAAAATTTAAAAAATCACATTTGAGCCAATTAAAACCAACTTGTTTCCAAATCTGAGATGTAACAATGTTCAGTTTTGTTTGTCTGGAACAATATCCAAGTGTGTACCGTCTCTTAGAAATAGAAAATGTTACCAATATCACATCCTAGTTCACTCAGTTGGTAGAGTGAATGTAAAAAAAAAACTAAAAGAAAAGATGCACATCCTCAATTCCTTCCAGTTTTATTTTTTTCTTCAGTGTGGTTTTCCCTTCAGCTGTTGTCAGTTTAGTGAATGGTTGAAACTTAGTTACGCTTGCTGTGACACTCACCATAACAGTGGAAAGCCCAGACACTCCCATGAGACACCCCATCCCAGTGCCGTAAGTGGTACTGAGCATAAAAGGCACGATGCCTCCCATTGAGGCTGCCATCAGACCGGCGTTCAACATGTGTCGTCCCGGCAACATCAGGGGGGCAGAGTTCAGGATGCCTACAACCAAAATAAATATCAACAAACGTTTTTGGAGATTTTCTTTTCAAGGCTCAAAAAGGAAATAATTGGACATGAGAAAACATCTAAACACACTGTTCTCTTAAGCAGTGTCGAGTGTCTTGCGGCCTGTGGAGGCCTCTAATCAGCTGTCTGTGAGTGTGTCCCATCCACAAATCAGACAACCGCCCTCCTCCAACCACAGCAGCCATTATCAGAAATTCTCTCATGTGTTCCTCTTGATCAGTCACACAACAATGTAACACAACCCCAAGCCCGGGCCTGGATTTACCAGAGGATCGTTGGGCTTTAACTAGATGAAAGAGACAATCAGTGCCAGAGGAGGCACGGCTCAGTGTGTTTATACAGATATTAGTGGGTCCGTGTCAGATGAAGAACAAGATCAGACTTGTAAAGGACACAGTCTGCAGACTTCAAAAACTCACTTGCACAATACTAGTATACTGTAGGTTCTTCAAATATAAAAATTACCTTGAAGCTTGCCGTAGGCCACCAGCGACCCACTGAAAGTCACACCTCCGATGTAGGTGCCCAGATACGCCACAGTCTTGACCATGCCGGCGGCTGGGTGAGTGTCCAGGTGGGGGAACTCAATCATGTACTCTGCGACACAGGTGAGAACGGCTGCCAGACCCACAAGGCTGTGGAAGGCTGCCACCAGCTGCGGCAAGTCTGAGATTTCAATACGCTTGGCAAGGGTCAGTCCTGCAGCCCAAAAGAGGGGGAAAAAAAGAACAAGAAAAAGACAGTAAATCTTACTGAATTACTACAGTGATTCTGGCTGGGTCAAGCACAAGACAGTTACCTTCTCATGAAAACTGGCTATGTTGAAAACAGAAAGAGTAAAATATATATAAAAAAAAAAAAAAGCAAACAGTTCAAAGGCAAACACCTGTTTTCAGTAACCTTACTGCTGACACTCCTGATCTTCCAAGCTCAACTACTGAGGTCCTAAGGTCAAGTATATAAATGTGTTTTCTAGAAAACATGGCGTCACTTATTTAACACAGAGCAAACCCTCATGCTTCGAGTCTGTGTGTATGTGTGAATTATACCATCATTTATCATTCTGCTTTTGATGTGCAACGTTCACACATGATGTGACGATATCCACTCATCTCTGTATCTGGACAGGATGATTGATGATCTGTTATGAATTAGGAAAAAACTTCACACTCTTCAAAGACCGAAGCAGTCGCGTGCAAAGTTAATAACATGTAACTCAATCATGATGGGTCTCGTTAGTTTCTAAACAAACGGTTGGACCTCAAAAAGGAGCCATGTCCGAGATTTAATAATTTTGTTTTCCGTAACCTTGGACATGCCTCGTCGGTAGGGAGTCATCCTATGGGCTTTACATGCTAGACAAAAAGATCTGCTCTGAACTTTAATTAGGCAGTGCTGCAATGAACAATAATCGGTGCCAGAGAAGACATTTTTAGTCCTAAAGTTTTGAAAAGGATACTTTCTCAGCTAAGGAATATCTAACAAGCACGAAATCATGTGAATCTCAATTTGGAGATTTAAAAAAAAAGCAGGAAGCTACCTACCTATGGTTCCACCAGTGGCCATGGCCAGAGACATCTGAGACAGCAGCTCCGGTGAGGGTTTGAGGCCACCCAGGGTGGCGGCGATGCCCCCTGCCACTCCCATCATGCCCAGGGCGTTCCCCAGACGACTGGTTTTCTGGGCAGAGAGGCCTGCCAACGCCCCGACACAACACAAGCCCGAGCCCAGGTAGATCATCTGAGGTGAAAAACACAAGTCAGACTTGTCTGCATAGAACTTGATCACAGTTACAGACACGTCTCTCAACAAGTGGTCCCTTAGATCAAGAATAAATCAAACTAAAACTAACAAGGTATGAATAAAACTGCACATATAATATTCATTGTGGAGATAATGCCTCCAATATGTTGGTTGCTAAATGCCTAAAATACAAAACGAAGAAGCTATTTTGATGGTTAAAGAGGACCTATTATACTACTTTTCTGGTCTTAATTTCTTGTTTTACACTGCTATAGAGCAACCTGACACGAATCACATCACAAAAAACTATGTAGATTTTCGGGAAGCTCTTTCTCTTATTTTGGCGATCCAGCACGTCCTGTCAACACTTGAGTGTGTGTGCTTCGGCAATCTCCGCTCCCTCCGCCTGTGCATCGGCCATCTCCGCTACCCTCCCCCCCCTCCTGCAAACCCCACTACGTTGTGATTGGTTACCTTCCTTCCGGAACACTTTCAGTGGCGGGAAGCGCGAGCATGGACCTATAAGGGCGCGAGGCAGACGCGAACAGGGAAGTGACAGCATTACCACACATGGAAACATCCGCGTGGTCACGTCACAAATTTTTATGCGACGTCACAAATTATGAAAGGGTAGACCGCTTTGAAGACGTGACTTCTCGACTGGCTAGAATAGTGTTTAGTGCTCTGCACAGACACCCCAGACGGTCAGCAGGGAATACGTCGAAATGCATGTAAGTTATTATTTGATAATTTAGTATGGTTAAGCATGACTATGAATCATCATAACAACGTTTATAGGTCATAAAAGTCAAAAAGCATCATAGGTCCTCTTTAATGAATCCTTTTTCACTTTTTGACAGTCATATTATTAGATTAAATACCTCTGGGTTTTAACAAAAAAAAACAATATGATATCCTCCAGTCACCTGCTCGATGTTGTATCCAGCAGCCAGTGAGGCTCCATATCCCCCGACTAATGCAGCCGCGGGCAGCCCGTACAGGTAGTTGTGCTCGGGAGGGTCAGTGGGACGTTTGAACATGTCCAACATCCTCTGGGTGATCAGGAATCCACCTGCACATACACAGAAGAAGAAACAAAAAAATACATTAGAGCTTTTTTATCATTTGATTTGGCGAGCAAAGAATCTTCTTCTCTATAAATATTTTGGAGTTGAAGCGTTGGGATTTCGGACCAGCAATGTTGATGGAGGAAACAAAGGCTGCAGCAAGAGCAAGGCTCTCGGCCAGGCTGGAAGGTGTGAGACCTCCACCCATCAGCACCAGACCTCCAACCGCTGTCAGGCCTGCCAGAGAGAAGACAGAAATTGATAGAAATTAGCATTTAATGTCACAAAACAAAAACAAACCATTCTTTGACATCTTATACCGACTCCTGACCTGAGATAGCGTTGGTGACAGACATGAGGGGAGAGTGCAGTGCGGGGGTCACGCCCCACACAGTGTGGTATCCCACAATCCCAGACAAGCCAAAGGTGGTGACCATCTGGGTGAAGGCTGCGTTGGGAGAGAGGATGCCCAGAGCCAGAAGGGTGGACACACCTACAGAGAGACAGAGCAGAGCCGGGTTGTTATTGTTGTTAGTTCCTTCCCCCCTTTTTTTGCCTTGGTGGAAAAAATGGGTGGTCTTTCTCTTGTTCTCCTTCAAGTTCCTTTTTTAAACATGAAAGCAATTTTATGATTTTAAAGGAAAAACACTTGTTACAGGTCATGCAAGTGTGATGAGTCATAGTATTTTTGAAACTTCAAAAGGACTGAGTCATACTAAACTGAAATATATTTTCCTCACTGCTTAATAATAAAAAGGAGCACCAGTAAGGAAGGAAAAGTCCAATATTTTGAAATGATAGAGAGAGATATATATATATATATATATATATATATATATATATATATATATATATATATATATATATATATATATATATATCCATCAGGCCTGGAGAGCTGCACGTTCACAAGGTGAGGTTTTTTTCTTAAGTCCCTTTGGAAAGCCTTTGTTCCACACAATGTAAAGTTTAATGATGTTGTACTTTTTTTTAAATACTTTTTTACCCCCTTTATATGTAACTAGGGAGTAACACACATTGGCTACACAGACCTGCCCAGCCGCTTGGCCACCCAGGCCAGCACTCTGTATTCCAACAACGTACTGAAGTTGCTGAAGGCCATCAGCCCAGACAAGGATATATATATATACACAGTATACTGTAATAGTATACTGTAATATAAAACGAAAATCAAACTATGGTTTGCAACTAAGAATTATTTGTATTATCGATTAATCTGCTAATGATTTACTTGATTAATATTTGTCCAAAAAATATCAGACATTTATTCTTTTAAATCTCCATCATAATTTACATATGGTGACTTTTGTCTAAATTACTTTCACCCAGTTCAAACCTAAAGATACTCAGTTTACTGCAATGAAAGAAAAGTATATCTTGAAATGAATGAATATATGAAAGGCTTGAACAAATGTTACTCAAATTTATAATTTTTTAACAATTTTTTACCCTTTTACTTCTGCTCCATTTGCAACTGCTACATATCAGAAAAACAAATATGTTACACCAGACTAAAACACGATGAGCATTCAAGCCCAAAGAAAGTTATAGAATTTTAATTTCATTAGGGTAAATTGAAAAAGTATTAAATTAAATTAAGTGTTCCCTTCAGCAGAGAATCATTGTTCGGAAAGAATCATAAGCACATGTAACCGTGCCATATGTCTAGGAGTCTGAATAGTTCTGCACGGATATGTGCATGTGTGTCTGACCTGCAGTGTAGGAGCCAGCATTGGTCATGGTGCGGCGGAAGGGGGAGATCTCCACTGCTTTCTCAGCCTCCAACTCTGCCACGGATTTCGTTTTCACCGGGGGTGGGGGGACGGTTTTGGGTTGGGGAGATGGGAACATGTTCTTGCCTTCCTAGACACACAAGCAACAAAAAAAAAAAACAGACTCAGAGGACCAGTGTGAGAACTCAGAGGAAGTTTTGCGTGAGAGAAAGACATCAGGACTTAGGAGACGTGCATTGTGGGAGATCTCGTCTGGCTGGTCAGAGCACTCAAGACACAAACTCAACGACCGCAAAAGGAGATTATACTGAACAAACAGCAATCACGACCCGGTTACCAGTGGTTTTGAAAGATAAATTCTCTTTTAAAAAAAAGGGGGCTTGAATAATGCTTAGTTTAACAAGGGGAGGGGTAAACTGATATGTCCTGTTGTGGTTGCATGCTTTCTCTGCCATAAACAATCTGACAAAGCCAAAATTCCTGGGAAAGTATATTTTGAAAACGTTCATAACATTCTTGCTGGGATCCAACATGAGCCATTCCCAGCTGGGACTGGGATTTTAGTACTCATTTGGCGAGGTATCCTAGCATGACAGGTCTGATAGCTCATGCAGAGAAAGAGAGAAAGAAAGAAAGAGAGAAAGAAAGAAAGAAAGAAAGAAAGAAAGAAAGAAAGAAAGAAAGAAAGAAAGAAAGAAAGAAAGAAAGAAAGAAAGAAAGAAAGAAAGAAAGAAAGAAAGAGAGAGAGAGAGAGAGAGAGAGAGGGATGCCAGCAGAGGAGATGGAGGCCGCATGTAGACAGTTACGAAAAAAGAAGAAAAAAACCCACCTTCATAACAACAGTCCCACGTATGACATGGTCAAGTGTTCCGTAGTCAAATTCTTCAACGGGCTCGTAGTGGAAGTATTCCTTGTCTGGGCTGATGGCCTTCAGCAACTTCAGTACGTTGTTGGAATACAGAGTGCTGGCCTGGGTGGCCAAGCGGCTGGGCAGGTCTGTGTAGCCAATGTGTGTTACTCCCTAGTTACATATAAAGGGGGTTAAAAAGTATTTAAAAAAAAGTACAACATCATTACACTTTATATTGTGTGGAACAAAGGCTTTCCAAAGGGACTTAAGAAAAAAACCTTACCTTGTGAACGTGCAGCTCTCCAGGCCTGATGGTCTCGATGTTGCCCCCTGCCTCTGCAGCCAGGTCCACCACCACAGAGCCATCCTTCATCGAATCCACAAACTCCTTCTTGATCAGAATGGGAGCCCGCTTCCCTGCATGGCAACAGAGCGACAAAATGTTCATAAGAAAATGCAATCTACTAAACAGGAAAGTCAGAGGACAGTGATTCCATGTTAAAGCTGCATTAACATTTTGTGGCCACAGGAGGGCAGAACAAAATGTCTTATCCAGTTGTTGTGGCTGTGTCCTACTTACAATATCAACAGATATAAACTCTGTTAGCATTTCCTTAAAGTAGTTTGTTTGGCCACCTGCCATTGTTAAGTCCCAAGTTCAGCTTTGATTCAGTCGCCACCAACTCCTGAGAACATCTGGTTCTACTCTGTATGCTCACCAGCCGATCTGAAACTTTTTGTCAGTTGAGGGAGGGGAGCTATATCCAAATGTGTTACTGGAATCAGCCGACATTGCTGCATTAATCATAGTAGACAAGTTTCAACTTTGAAGTACATTTCCAGTCTGCTAAAGCAAATTATTAATTCAAATGAGGCTTAAAAGCTCAGCACGCTCATAGATCTCATCCATGTGTAATATTGTTTAATGTTAATATGCTAAATAAAACCCATTGATGCAGCTTTATTAAAAGGTGCACTATGTATGTATGTCAGAGAAGTGAACATTTCTGAAGGTATATTCTCATTACTTAAGAAACAAACTTTCCTCAAGTAAAATTGGATCCCTGGAACTCTTTGGAATGAGAGAAGCTACAGCAGCAGTGCCCACAGTGGTTTAAAAACATATTCTAGTCTTACATTTGGTTCCAGGTGCCTCAAAATTAAAAATGTTTTAAATTATGATGATGTTCAATACTAAAAATTACATGTAGAGAAAATGTGTTTTTAAACCAACTACAGGCTCTGCATATGTAATCAAATCGGCCTCTCCAGAAATTGCATAGTGCACCTTTAAAGGAGAAGTAAGTGATATGGTCTCTTTAGCTAACTTCCTGTCAGTGACTGCAGTTAGCAGTCCCCTCCCTCGTCCCTACGTCACCACCACATGAAGCGCAGCCGTCCTCATCAGATAGTGCCGCAATGGAGAGCAGCGAGTCATCGTTCACCAGCACAGAGACCCGCCTCTTTTAGGTGACCTGTCTCCTGATTGGGTAAAAATGAGCGGGATACTCAACATTTTATCTGGCAATTACTGCATAGCTGAATGACTGGGAGACCCGTATTATAAACTGCACATTTTGTTTAAGTGATTGCAGTATAAATATAGAGTGATTTGACAGTTATATTAACAAAAAAATATCACTTCCTTTAAACACCAAAAGATAAAATGCAAGATACCACTCTGACCTGGAATAAGGGCTGTGGTGATTACAATGTCGACCTCTTTGCACTGCTTGGCGAAAAGGGCCATCTCGGCCTCGATGAACTCCTTAGACATCTCTTTGGCGTAACCTCCGCCCCCCTCACCAGACTCTTTCATGTCTACTTCTAAAGTTTCCGCCCCAAATGACTTGAACTGCTCCAGGGCCGCTGGCCTGATGGTCAAGAAACAGTCAGGTTATTGTCACATCCCTACCATCATCTCTTTCACCTCTCGCCCTCATCTTATTACCTGGTGTCAAATCCTCTGACTATGGCTCCCATCGACTTTGCTGCACCTGCTGCTGCCAAACCAGCCACTCCACCTCCAATAACCAGGACCTGTGCACAGCGGAAACATCCATATACATTATTGCAGCAGGTGGAGGCTGACACTGTCCATTCACTTTTATTTTGGGTACATTAAAAAGAAGAACTCATTTGCGGGAAGATACAAATCACCCATGTCGATTTGCGTACTACGTAGACGGTTACCTTAGCAGGGGGCACTTTTCCTGCAGCTGTTATCTGACCCGTAAAGAAACGGCCAAAGTGATTTGCAGCCAAAATAACAGCCTTGTACCTACAAAACAAAAACAAACATTCAAGGTACATTACTGGAACTAGCTAACTATTCTGGAACAGCTGCGTGTGAGGGTTATATTGTTCTATACCCAGCGATGTTAGCCATGGAGCTGAGTGCGTCGTAGCCCTGTGCGATGGTGACTCTGGGAACCTGGTCCATGGCCAGCACTGTGCTCTGCCTCTCCGACAGCTTCTTCATCAGATCTGGGTTCTGCGCTGGATAGATGAAGCTCACCAAGGTGGACTTGGCCTTCAGGAGGTCTGCCTCGCTTGAACTCGGGGCACGAACCTACAGTGGAAAAAGAGGATGTAACAGGAGCAGGAATTCAGTCATATCTAGACTCAAAGTAATTATTTTGGAAGAGCAAATGGCTGATGGGTACGAACCTTGAGGACCAGGTCTGAGCCGAGGGCCCCCTTGACGTCGGTGATGGAGGCTCCAGCATCTTTGTACATCTGATCAGAGAACTTGGATTCATCTCCAGCTCCGCTCTCCACCTGCACCTGGAAGCCCTGTTTGACCAAGGCCTGCACCCCGGCAGGAGACAACGCCACGCGCCTCTCATTCAGGAATGTCTCTTTAGGAACGCCAACCACCACTTCCTTGTACAGCACACCTGAACACACAACCAAGCTGATAGTTGAGTCCGCAGCACATAAAGTCACGGAAGGCAAAAAACAAAAACTTTTTTCAGATGAATAATAGAACATTTCACACATGAAATAGGCTAGCATCACTTTATAATGAAAAAGTTGGACTTGTTTCTTTATCTTTCTCGTGGAGGAGCGCATGCGTGTACGGCCAAGATTGTGTGGCTGGGGAGAGTTTCAGGTTACACATTTCTCTCCATACATGGCATGGTGACCTCGCCACTATGGAGACATTATTAGCAGGTGATTGGCTGGGAGCCAGCACACACAGAGAGGCCTGCACTCCCACACAGACCCGCTCAGAATTCAAACTTAAAAAGCCCTAAGTAAGTCACAAAACTTACACTGTGACATGTGCCCACTCCGCAGACGGCACACACTCCATAAAGAAATATCTGTGAATAGGATCTGCCAGACTAACTAACTTTCACATGTCACCTTTAACTGACCTCTCGCATGTTCTCACATGTTAGCAGCTCCCGCAGCTCAGAGAGCATATAGCCTCTTGCCTGGTTTTATGACAGTATTTTTCCCCCTATTTGGGGAACATCTATCGCAACATGCTACAAACTATTCATGATCCGTGGAGTTTTCCACTCCTCTGGCCAGAAGGACTGTGTCCTTGAGTGAACTGGTACGCTCTCATTCCTCAAACACAGACACAGAGGAGTCCAAACCAACCAGTGTGCGCAGATCTAGGCCGTCCTCTGTGTAAAATATTGTTATCGTTAGGAAGAAATATTTTAATAGAGCGAGACATTTCCTACCTTTGGAGGCCTGTTGGTCCAATAACACAGGGAAAGTCCTGAAGTGCCTCTTTCCAGTGAGCTTTTGACGGGCCCCACGCTGGAGGCAGAGGACAGAGGAGCTGGATAAGCATCGCAGAAGGGTCGACATGGTGACCGAGTGTCCGCCCCGAGACTCCCTCTTCAACACAAATAAGCAAAGCTGGCCAATAAGTTAAAAACTACTTCTGCATCAGCTGTCAAACAGCAAAGCACATTATAATCCAAGCAGGTCCCAAGTCACACACTCAGGTTTGTCTGTGCTGTGAGGCCTACAGCCAGCAGTGTGACATTTCAGTTCTGCAGGACACGAGACACACGCTTTCTCATACACACACACACACAGGGCCCAGCCAGGGTTGATTCCACACTCCGGGTTTGTTCGCGAGATCTAGAATTATGACGGCAAAGGAGGAAACTGTGCCAAGTGTGGCCTAGTTGTTGGGAGCATGAGCAGAGAAATCTTTGTTTAGATTAAAGTGCTGTGGGGCTAGAAGAGGACAGTGCAGGACTCAGACACAAACTTAAAATAAAAATAATTAAGATGGTATATCCAAGCAAATTTAATTAGGCTACCAAAAAAAAAAAAGGATTATGGAAACTTGCAGTAGGCCTACTCTTGATGTTTATGACTTTTTTTTAATGCATTCACTGAATCACAAAGTCAATCAGTGTCCTTCATTATACACCTTTCACTAACTCACTCATAGATTGGTGTGTTTGTTGATTTGCGTAATTATTCGCAGACTTGCCTTTCAGATTATTCCAGAAAGAGCAGGGTATTGGCTCAACTTTCCCCCTCAGCTGCAGGGTCACCTGTGAGACGTCCTAACCAAAGTTTCCTCGATTGCTAGCAGGGACGGACAGACGACCTTCCGCAGTTTCGATATCACTGGCGCACTATATTTATGTATAAATAGCAAAACCATGTGACTGCGCTCATGATGACCACCCCTGGAGCAGATAAAATCCCTGCAGCCGCTGCTTAAAAAGTCAGCCTACCTGCGAATTAAAAGATGAATTAAAATGATCAAAAATGATAAATATGTGGTCTATTTAATAAATAAAAAATAAAAATTATGCATAGATGGACGGTTGTGCGATAGTCTACCTCTTACCTTTCGCTTTCCTACGCAGCTCCAAACAAACATTATGCTAAAGTAGCAAACGCACATATAATTTGGGAATATTAGCCAAATGTTTGTTTAAAATGTTTTTTACTTGCTGTATTTACCTTTACCATGGTATTTCCCCTTCTGTGCACATGGTGACGCCAGAGCGTCAGAGAAATGTGCCAGACTTTCAAATTGTTGGACAAACATGACTATACATTTGCTTTTTCTCCTATATCAAAATAAATAACTCAGTTTATAAAGTTTATGATATGGACGTGATAAAGGGAAAGACAGGCACATGCTATCTGACTATAAAGTAAGTAGTCACACTGTTTCTGTCGATTGTAAATTATTACAACAGAACTAATTTAGACCTAGGCTACGAGATAAATGTTTTACGGTTTTCTTTAAAGAAGTAAAGTAGACTAACGGTATACCCATTTTTTTGTCTAAATTATTAAAAATAATAGGCGGGTTCCGCTCATGGACATATTTGAGGTTCAGCTTCGCAAATAGAGGTTGATCCCCTTTGCAAAGCGGAAACCGCCTCATTATGGCACAGGAAAAGGTTTTGGTTGGCCATCTCCTTTTAGCACCACATGGATTTTGTAAACATTATTGGCCGTGTTCTGTCAGCACCGCTAACACAGTACGCATATAAGCCGCTATTCACTGATGTCACTCTTTATATGGTATGTAAATATGTGACAACTGTCGTAAAAAGAAAAAGTGTT
Organism: Ammodytes marinus; assembly: GCF_949987685.1. Classification (NCBI taxonomy): domain Eukaryota; kingdom Metazoa; phylum Chordata; class Actinopteri; order Uranoscopiformes; family Ammodytidae; genus Ammodytes; species Ammodytes marinus. Next base: position 14,534,114 of record NC_137230.1, read on the forward strand.
AATCGGAGCTAAGAATCAAGTTGTGGCTATAACAGCTAGCAGCATAGCCTACTACAGGTAATGGCACAAGCTCGATCGGCTACTGTCAGCGCGAATCTGCCTTTTACACACGAGGACCTGAAGATAACTGATAATTAAAGAAGAAACGTTATATATTTTGACAGCCATCAAATGCTGGTGGACGAGGATATGTCTCTGAAGCTGCTATCAGTGGATCCGTCGGACCGGGGCTCTCAGAGATGCAGGCTGGGTCCAGGATTGATGTCGTCCCTGGGTCTGAGGCTGGGCTCGCCTCTGCTGGTGTGTGTTCCCGGGGGAAGCTGCTTGTGCACCGCCTGGCCCCGGCCTGACCTGGCAGAGGGCTTCGTGCAGATGGATCTGAAATGTGTCTCTCCCGGTTTGATCTCTCACCCACCCACTCACCTCGCCCTGGACCCTAGTCATCTCATACCTGCGCCCTGCCCCAAACTGAAAGGTGTCAAAGTAACTGTGGTGGTCCAGAGTGCTGATTTCAAAAAACACAGAGCTCCTCGCCTTGTTCATGAGCTGGTGAAAGACATGCTAAAGGGTGTATATGTCCACAACAAGCATGTGGTAAACCTGGTGGATTTTGATACAGAGATCAGATATATTGTTATCGAAAGCCTCAATCTGGATTCTGCCAACGCTGGACTGATCACCTCTAAAACTGCTGTGGAGATAGCTGGCATCCAGACACTCAGGCATTACAAGAGTCAGCTGCAGGGCAATACCACAGTCCCACTGGGGGGTCTGGATGAGGTCAGAATACATTCACTGTCTTTAATGACATTCTTGGTATTCATCTTGAGTGATTGTGTATTCCAACTTTGTGATTCTAATTTTTTTCAATTGTGTTTCAGGTGAACGCTTCGCTGAAGGAGATGCTTCAGCTGCCCTTGCTCTATCCAGGGACCCTGAGCTCTCTGGGTGTGTCGTGTCCCAGAGGGGTGCTCCTGGTGGGGCCTCCAGGAGTGGGCAAGACCCTGCTGGTCCGCAAAGCGGTGGGGGAGGTCGGAGCCAGTCTGGTGGTAGTCAGAGGGCCAGAGGTAACAAATAATACTAATGTCAATCTTATACCATTAATATGTCTAGTAAAACACTGGCGATCACAGTATGGGGAATTATATTTTTCTAAAATCAACTCTGTGTAATATGATTTTGAACCTGTTGAACGATGAATATACTTTTTCTTGGGTGGCAAATCTGATCAATTAGAACCTGAAGATTTGCTTCATCAATGTTGACATACATTTGTACTTTTTTATCTATTTAAAAATGTTCCTGCTATTGCCTTGTAAAACCAAAGATATTACACTGTCCGGGTTCATCAAAAGCTCTGACGATTGAAAAATGTATGTTTTTTTCAGGGTTTATATGGTCATATCACCTTACGCTCATTCATGGGCAGAGTACTAAAATATTACATCCAAGCAGAAATACTGTTACACAAGTCATGTTTGATTTAACACCAATCAAAGCTGCTGTGGTGTATAACATAGAGGTCCCATCATATTTATTTCCTTGTGTTCCCATAATGTGATCTTAAACTCGGAATAAACATGCTTCCATTTTACTTTTAATTTTATATATAAATCAGGAATATTAAAAAAGGATAGTAATGTAATGTGAATGATTATTTCAGGTGGTGGGATCACGGCCGGGTGAGAGTGAGGAGAAGCTTCGTGCTGTGTTTGAGCGGGCGCGGTCTGCTGCTGAAGAGGGTCCCTGTGTGCTGTTCTTAGACGAGTTAGACTCTCTGTGTCCCCGGAGGACTGGCTCCTCGTCACCAGAGAACCGTCTGGTGGCTCAGCTGCTCACACTGATGGACGGGATGGATCAGTCCGACCACTTCCTCATGGTGGGAGCCACCAACCGACCAGACAGCCTGGACCCTGCACTGCGCAGGCCTGGCAGGTTTGACAGAGAGGTACGGGTGATGAAATGCAGAACCCAATGTGTAATAATAATAATAATTATTATAATTATGATAAATGTAAATAAACCTATGAAGTTCTGAATTTGACATCCCTCCCCCATCAGGTTATCATTGGAGCTCCCACGTTGCAGCAGAGAAAAGCCATCTTGTCCGTCCTGTGTGCGAGGATGCCCGTGTGTCACAGTGTGGACATGGCAGAGCTTGCACAGAGGACTACAGGCTATGTGGGAGCAGACCTCAGTGCCCTGTGCAGGGAGGCTGCCATGCATGCTATACGGGAGGACTCAAAGGTAAAAGACAAATATATTTATAACTGCTAGTTAAACATGTAATCTCTATTTAGAGCTGCATTTTGTTCCTTCTGACAAACATACAACCAGAATTGGTTGGACTTGAGATCATATTTCTCTGCTTTACTGATACAAGCTACAACTGTTTGAACAGGAAAAACTTACATGAGTGCTCAGCTTTACAGCTAGAGAAGAGGATAATGGCCTTTATATGGCAACCCAACATGTGCATTAAAGATTGTTTCTTAAATTATGGCATAGTTGCAACAGTTGACATGTGTTGTGCTGCATTTTTAATATAAAGATGACAATGCATCCCTAAATTAAAAGTCAAAGATTCACTTGCATTCACACTACAGTCGGTATATCATATGGACATGTTATGTACCTGATAATGGCTCAAAATGCATCTGATTTATTGTTGTTTGTTTTAAATGTATGTATCCAGGGTTTTCTGGAAAGCATTTCTTTTTTAGGGTAGATTATTGTGGTTTTATTTAAGTAAATTAAATAAAACTGAAATAGTGTATAAACTCTGCTAATGCCTTCAGAGTGTTAAAGACATACTTTAGATGTATGAAAGATTTTTATATTTTGTCTTCCTTGTTGTTGTCTGCAGGGTTCTGAAGAGCAGGCGGTGGGTATGAAGCACTTCCAAGAGGCCCTGAAGTCAGTGCGTCCATCATGCCTGCGCAGCAGCCTGGGTAGGATGGATCTCCCTCCGATGTCTTGGGAGCAGATAGGAGGCCTTGAGGAGGTCAAACTCAAACTAAGACAGGTAAATGAGAGGCAGTGGTTGAATAAGACAACGTAAAAAAATGCAAAGAGTTGTCATATGAGCTTTTTTACTGATAAAGGAAACTCTGTATTAATGGTTTGTGTTTTACCTCCACCTATCCTCTTTTGTCTGAACATCAAAGAGTATTGAGTGGCCGATGAAATACCCCGAGGCCTTTGTCCGTTTGGGTCTGCGTCGGCCCCGTGGCGTGCTGCTGTACGGACCTCCGGGATGTGCAAAGACTACACTGGTCAAGGCTGCAGCCTGCTCGTCTCATTGTGCCTTCCTGTCGGTCAGTGGGGCTGACCTCTACTCCCCCTATGTCGGAGACTCTGAGAAGGCTTTGGCACAGGTACTTTCTGTTTACAGACTGTAGTAACACCTGCCGTGTTTGTGTCAACCTGCCCGTCCCACCCATAAACACCCTCACCTGTCTGTTGGTACACAGCTGTTTCGTCAGGCCCGGGCCTGTGCTCCCTGCATCCTGTTCCTCGATGAGATTGACTCTCTGATTGGCTCGCGGTCAAGCGGTCAGACCAATGGCGTACAGACCCGCCTCCTGTCTGTGCTGCTGAACGAGATGGATGGGGTCGGCCTGAAGACGCTGGAGAGGAGAGGGGCAGAGAAGGTCCTCCTGGCAGAGGGAGAGGGTCACAGTCACACAGAGGAACAGGTAAGATATTATGGAAATGTGCTTGAAGCGATACCTCTTTGTGTATCCCTCCGAAAGATGGTCTGACACTCGACTCATGATTTCATACTTACCAACGTAAGAGCTGGTTGCAAAAGCACTTTCCTCACACTGGCTAACATCAATTCAAGTAAACGTGTTAAGAAAAGCTATAACAAGCTCAAAACGAATTTAAAACACAAGCTATATTTTTATACTAAAGTATTACAACTAAAACAAACCTTGTGCCTCTTCGGAGGGTGCTAATATATTCAACCTTAGGCATTTACCCCTTTTATTTTTACTGCTTATACACTCTATAGGCAATTGCGGCAGGTTAGCAGAAAGTGCAACACCATAAACTTTCAAAATTAAAGTCTTTCTAATCAAAGCAGAAAATAAAACAATATTAGCTTAAACTAGATACATGTGCCATAAAAACAACAACATTACTGTTTAACAGGGTTGTCTTTTGTTTAAGGCAAAAATAGGAATTGTGTACTCAACACGTTTAATCCATGTGAGGGAATTTACTCCACACTTTACATTTTAAGCTGCTTTTGTTCTTTGACAGCTAGACAACCAAGAGGTATGCAACAAAGAAGTGATGGTTATAGCCGCCACAAACAGACCTGACTGCATAGACAGCGCCCTCCTCAGACCTGGCAGGCTGGATCACATCATCTACGTCCCACCACCGGATCAGCAGGTAAAATAATTTTCTCAAAGGAATAAAAAAAGGTAAAAGAAATTGTAGTACCTATAACAGTGATCTTATGAGAGATATTTAAAGTAATTCAACAAGTAACAACTATGTATTTTTGTTTAAGTGTATCTTCAATTGACTAACCCCAGTAAATGTGTGGTCCAGGCTCGTCTCTGCATCCTAAAGGTGTGTACAGAGTCGATGCCCGTAGCTGCTGATGTGTGTCTGGAAGAGCTGGCTGCGAAGACCGAGCATTACTCAGGAGCTGACCTGGGAAATCTGTGTAAAGAGGTAACGTGAAATATACACACACCAAAGGCCTTACACCAATTAAAAAACCAAAACAAATTAATCATATGGGAATACCTTAAAACAAAAAAAATGTATTTGTTTTTCAGGCTGCTCTGTTGGCGCTACAAGAGGAAATGATGGCGGCATCTGACATCAAACACACATACTTCCTCCGGTCCCTCAGCAAAATGAGCCCCTCTCTCACTGCACAGCAGGTCAACGCATATCAAACAACGCCCAGATGACAAACCACATGTGACCTAGACCAAAGCTTTCATAAATTATGTTATTAGAAAAAAATGTGTCTGCAATAAAATGTGTAAAACTTAAACTTGGTGTCTGTTTTATTTTTTTTCTTATATGTTTTAACCAAGAAAGAATTTAATGCTTGAGATCCACACTTTGAAATCCTCTACAAGCACATTGACGTTCAGTGTTGAAATGTGGCCACAAGAGGGAGCTGCCAACTCAGATGATGTATTGATCATCAGCTCAGTGGCTCTGTGTTATTGAACTGAAACTCCACTGGTGCATTTCAGTGCAGGAAGTGCTGTCTGTCTACGTGCCTTTCACCTCGTACAACCTCTCATCCAGCCTACATCAGCTGGCATCACAGGATGCTGCACTGAGAGACTTCAAGGACTTTGCGACGACAACAGGTGAGACCTGCCAGACTCTGCACACTTGTTGAATAGAATTCACTGGATGGACTCTTAGCCTTATTGTGGAAATATTTGTATATTGATTTCTTTAGGCATTGAGGAATTTGAAAATGGTTGGATTTTTTCAAATGTTGAGAAAGAAGAAGGAGGTGAGCCATTTACATTTGTACTATGTTCAATGTTATTTTGTAATGTGGATATTAATTTCTTTTTTTAATATGATTTTTTTTTTTTAATATAAAAAGTTTCGTTTTTATTCCAGCTGATCCCTCTGATAGGGTTCATGGCTTTTGCTGCAACATTTGCCACCTCAGCTGGGATCTACTTTCTATTCAATAAAACTGATGTTATGTGAGTGTTAATGCATTTAGCTTTCTTTTTTTTTATCATTTTGATAAATTATATTCCATTTGTGTTTATTTTAATATATTATGTACTTCAAATTGCATCTCCCCTTCTGTTTTCATATGTTAATTTAATCCTCTGGCATGTTAAAAAAAAAAGTTAAATGATGTCACATTTGAATTTCTTGTGATTAGTTTGAACAAGACCAAAAACCCAGAACCATGGGAGAGAGTGGACCCATCTAAACCCCAAAAGGTAATATCTGACAAACCTTTTACATTGTTGGAAGCTTGTTATTAAGCCTGTTCGTTTCCTTATTGGCACTTAAATATAAGCAGCATCCTGCAGGGTGCAGGTGCAGCTTGCTGAGTCACTGAGGAAGAATTGGTATCTAAGTAATAAGTTATCTATGTTTTGGTCGGTACATGGCACTGTGCAGCTTCTCATGTTACTTGTTAGTTGTATCGCTTGCAGTTAGATTACGTGAAGCCCTTTCTTTTCTTCAATTCACTGCAGCTCATCACCATCAATCAGAAATGGAGACCAGTGGAGGAGCTGCAGTTGGTGAAAAGCCTCACCAAGTAAACAAAACAAAAAGGGGGCGGGGCAGCCTCCAGGAAGCATCCACAGTCTGACTACGTTTCTGCGCCCCCATCAGTCTAACAGAATCCTTTCTGCACAGACTGGGATGCTCTTACGCTCAGTGTGCGGAAATGCTTCTGCTCCACTGGTGGGGTTTCACCCTGCTCTGTAGTGGCCCCGCCCAAGGACATCCACCCACAACAGTAGAAACCTATGGTACAAGTCTCCATTAATGTTACTCTGCATTTCTGAGATTACAGCTAGCAGAGAGCTCTATTTTCATTGGTCGTCATGTAAGCACTGATGCTCTTACAGTAGATGTGAATGTACAATAATGTCAAAATGTTAAAGACTCAATGTATAGGTATGTAAATGTAAATAAATGTGTGATCATATTCAACTTTCTTCATCAGCGTGTTGCTTTTGTACTCAAATGATCAGGAAGGTTTTAATGTGTTTATGTAGGTTTATTTGTTCTAAGGGAAGTGTTGCATTCCCTCTTTTAATCACAAAACACAATGAAAGGACATAGATTTTCATTGGCCTTCTTCACAGCAGATATTTTGACTTAATGAAGTAGGAAAGCACTGGTGTTCCTGATAACAATAGCAATGGGTCCATTTTATTCAAGTGTGAAATTGAGTAGACATTCATACCACCAGGATCCTGTAAACAATGAAGCTACATGGAATTCAGCCATGTTTTCCTGTAGTGAGATGTAAAAAATGCCCCATCATAGCTCCAAAACTATTTTAATGTCCCACATGATTCTGCTATGTGATATGATCCTACAATACCAAATGTGAAAATAGTCCTCGACAAATGCACATTTTACTCCCGTTTGAGTAAGATTACACAGTGCCCAGGAAATTCATGAGCATTTTTTTTAAGTGAAACTATATAAGTGACACACGTTGAAAGGTATTGTTCATAATTTTAGGGAATGCACTTTCTGTCTGTAAGGTAATAAGCTCAGACAGCTAAAGGTAACACAATCCACCTGCCAGCACCTTTTAAAGCTCACTAATATTAACTATAGCTAAAGTTGTATCTTGTTTGTTTAATGTGTTCAAAAACTGAATTGTTAAAGGAAGTCATTGCACCTGGTCAAAATAAAAGTTGAGAAAGTGACTATCTGCAGAAAAACCCATAAACCTGTGGATTATTATACTTTGGTTTATGTGAGGATTCAACAAATGATATAAAATGTTAAATAGTGAGATTTAGAGTTGCAGGTGGTCTGATTTGTGTGACCTCCAAACAGAGCTGGGAAGTTTCCCCATTTCTTGTCTTGATGCTATGCTTTTGCCTGATGGCTCTATTTATCATTTCATGGCTATTAGTGTTATAACATAACAGGGGTATCAATATTCTTGTTTAACTCTCAGCAAGAAAGCCAAGAAGTCTAATTCCCGGATCGTTGAACAAATCCTTAAAAATCATCTTTCTTAAAAACACATGTGCTCATGGCTGAGTTCCACAGAGAGGATGGGGACATCAGAATGTGTTGAGAAAGTGACTAATGCATTGTTAGTTTGGTTTTGATTAACGCCCACCTATTCTTCCAAGTTGTGTTTATGTCTAGTAAACATGCCATTAAATAGACTTTTTTCTCATCAGACAGTTTGACTTAAAGCAGAAACAGAACAAGTGCAACTACTAACAATGATGGCTCCTCGTCATTTAGCCAGTTCATGAGCTCAAGAACAGCCACTAAAATGACCTATACCTTTAAATATGGAATGTATTTGATGATAGGAAATACAAAATAACAACACATTTTCAATCATCAAGAGTAAAACACAACAAAGCCTAAAAGGTTCATTTCTATTGTTGTTTCACAGTATGGTGAGGTTGTTCTGTCAATGGCTGTTTACATAGTCGATAATAAACTTCTAAAACATTGCCTTTTCATTCATCTTCACATTTTGTCAAAGAAATGCTGTCAGGATATGTCTGCATGTTGTTTTTGGACACAAAAGTGATGAGGTGTGTTCAGCTGGGCCAGCTGCAAAGTAATTGATGCCATCTGAGCAATCGGCAAATGCTCTCATCAGCTTAGTTTATGGCTGTGTGATCATTCATTGCTCCATTTGTGTTTCCTAATCAGAGTCAATGCTTTTAATGCCTATCTTGTATCAAAACCATACATTTTATTTGTATCATGTTGTAGTCAAATATTATGTATGAGCAGAGAGGTGTCTCAGAGCTTATTTTTCAATTATCAAGCTATGTGCAACTGAATGGTTATTTAGGGAAACAATGACACACAAGAGGAAGGATATAGTGTGAGCTGTTGGAATTTGTGTACGTGCACTTTATGACACCACAGACCATGTGACATTGCAAACAACAAACCAAAAAAGCAGGTATTGCTTACCCAGTGCATGTGAATGGAGAGATGGAATTCCCCATGTGCTGTCAGTGATGGTGTGACTTGTAGAATCAGTTTCAAATATATTCCTTTTGTTTATTTAAGGCACTGGTCTACTGGTTTGGATACATGTGACCAACAGTGTTCATTGCTACAGTTTATGGTAAGGCAGGGCAGTCAGGTGGATGCTGTCGTTTACTGGCCCTGCGGTAATGAAAGCAGAGGCGTTGCCGTTGGCTCAGTGGTTTTATATTTAAAGCACCTGTTACCTGGAAACTGAGGCACTCCTAGTTTACTCATGTTATCAATAGTAAACACAGTTGGCCAGTAGCGGTGTTTCCAGTTTAACAACACTATACATTCCTCAGTGGAGTGGCTGTATCATCCCTGTCTTCTGAATAAAATAGCTTTTCAGTAGCTTAGCTCTTTAATTGATCAAGTAGCACGGCCTGAAATAAAACTGCTAAGCATCAGTAGGTGACCCCACTAGGAGTGGGGTCCTAATAAACATATTTCAAACTGCCAAATATATAAATAGAACAATTCCTGTCTGACAATCTGTTTGACTGGCATGTAACATGACAAGTGTTATCTATATTATTTACATGAACATATGTTAATCTATCAAGTTCGACTTAATGAACCCTTTTGGACTGACATGTTTATTGATCACTGAGATATTGACTTGGAATGAAATTGGTTCAATGTGTAAAAAACAAAACAAACAATGCTTTTGCAATGTTGCTTAAGCTTAGCTTGTTAAATTGTTCTGTAGGGTAGCTGCTTCAGTGTAGTGAAACTTAATTGAATTGACTTTACCATGTTATAATAAACCCTTGATATGCCATTTACATTAGCGTTGTGTTAAAAGCCTTAAGCATTTGATGTTTAAAAATGTGAATACATACAGTATGATCCATCATATAATTACAATAAACCTTCAGTATTTTTGTCCATACTAATCCTGAGCCTTGACAAGTTAGAACCAATTCAAAAACATTCAGCCAAATATTTCTGTACTTGTTCTTCAATGTTCATATTGTATAGAACATAAATGTTAATAAAATAACAGTTTCAAAACAAGGGTTTTGGCTATTAATGTGTGCTATGTGATACTGCTCAACCCTTCACTTAGAAAATAGCAATAGGCAACATGTAATGCAAACTATATATTAATGTTATCTTACCAAGATGATCGTCATGAAAATTATTTCTTAGCTTATGTAGAACACCACCACCTAGTGTTGAAAAGTTGCAGCAACATATCGAGCACACCATTGCATTAAGTCATCATGAGACATCTCACAAATGATCTCAAATTAGGTTTTATTAGCCTTTTTACACTTTCAAATTAGTTTATTTTCTTAAGTTGAAATTTAAAATGAAAATACAACATCTGCAGCAACAGTGATAATGAACAGTGAAAATAACTGTCCACATTTGAGTGAGGCTTTCAATGTTTATTGTGAGAAATTGGGTAAATCATTTGTGCAAAAAAAGAATGTTTCAATGTCCTAACTTGAACTTGTCAACAGAAGTGTAGAACTTGGAGACAAAAAAGATTAAATACTTTATTAACACAATACAGTGATTCAGTTCCTGATCGGCCTTAATGATTAATACCAGAGATGTGCATGAAGGTTTACCATGAACCCTCTCACAGCCTCTCAACACTGCAAAGGTAAAACATTCTAAGATTTCCCAAACCTGTCTGCATTAATACACTGTCAGTAAATGATATGAAACAAGCAGAGTATAGAGTGTAGGGCTGAAAGAACACTGAAGTCGGTCCAACTGTGGCAGCATCAACCCCTATTCAAAGTCAGTAACACTTTGTCGGTTACCTGCTGGCCACAATCAACTAAAAATATAAAAAGTGCTAAAAAAAAAGCCAGTGTCAAAAGTGTTGGTATTTTAAGTGTCGTCAGTACTGCAAAATATATACAAATTAAAAAAGCTTTTTGTTTCTGCCTAAACCGACTCCGGCTAAAGTATATCAATGATCAAGTGCATTTGATGAGATGAGATGTCTACTAAAGGGACACAATAATAAAGGTGTATTGCCTCACTTGTGTCATTTGTAGGGAGTACAAGTACAAGTTATATGCATCTTATCAATTATTATCAAATGAGATGAGGTACCTTTTCATTTACCCACATGCTTCAGGAAAATAACAAAATCTCAGTATTCACACGTAGTAAAGTAATAAAAGAAGTTTACATCTCATCAGTTCTCAAAAATCAAACAGTAAAATATTTAAAAAAACTAACCTGTTGGAATAGGCTTTAATGGTGAATGAAGAACTTTTTTTTTTTTTTTCATTGTTCTCAACTGGCATTTCAAACTGCACTCTGAAACTTTGCAAGCGTAATATAGAGAATAGGGTCACTTGACGCTGTAGTGATCCTTTAAATACAAATGTACGCCTCCTGTGGTTCCACTCACTGTCCTTTGGCACCAGTCTTATTCCACTTATGACCTGCACTGTGGCTCCTGCTACGGTTGTTCTGTGAAGACAACCAGGCCGTCTACATCGGGTACTTTTGCCATCAGGCTCCTTGAAATGCACCATGGAAGTCAACATAAGCGTGAGTCTGTGTTTAGGCACTGGACTGCTGGCAGTGGGCACAGCTGTGCACCAGCCTCTGCCTGTGTGTCTGGACCTGCACTGTGCACCTGGTGAGGCCGTAGGTGTGAAGCAGCAGGTGGCGGGCCTTTGCCTGGACATCCTCCCAGTTGGAAGCACTAGAGGGCGCTGCGAACGAAAAAAATGCACTTGAATATATAAATCAAACAAATTCTCACAAAACACCCTTTCTCACAGCAGATGTTTTATTTCAGAGATTTTGGTGCATAGTGTGCAGGTTTTTAGTATGCATAGAAGAAGTTTAATTTTAGTCACAATACAATATACATGCTCTGCAACCTATGAGCCAAATCTGCAGCACCAATCAGAAAGAGAAACCACATCATCAGATTAGCAGGTCAGACCTGTAGACTAATGTTTACAGGTCTGACCGGCTGCTGCTGCTCTGACTTGTTTTACAAGTTGAATGTGTAGAATCACAAAACAGCTCCCTCTAGAGCCTGCTGAACATGAATTTTGGAAATTTCTGCAATAAATGTTCAGTTAATACACAATTAAAATGGAATGAATTCATCAATTAGTTGAACAACAAAAATATAATCAGCAACGATTTTGATGATTGATTCATTGTTTCAGTAATTTTCAGGCAAATATAAATGTTGACTCGTGGATTTGCTGCTTTTATCCGTCTTATTAGAGGGCACTGATCTTTTCGTTTAGGACTGCTGTTGAGATAACACAAATTATTTGAGCAGTTGAGAAGAGGTAGGATTAAATAAGTTTATACTTCTTCCTACTACTTTTCAGGCATTGCAATTATTATTTTTTTTTTATATATGTCTGAAATAAAATGTCTTCGTTCATTCATTAAACTAAGAAGGTACATGTAACTATATATTGTCAACTATTACTAATTTGTTTGAATAATCGATTCCAAGGTTGACAATATTTACACACTATATTTATTAGTGGTGGGCCGATAACGGCGTTAACGTGCTGCGTTAACGCCAGACTCTTATCGGCGATAAAAAAAATATCGCCGTTAATCTCTTGTTCCTCTTATTTTAGCGCGGATAGGCTATATACCTGGCCGAATTGCACTGTAGTGCACGAGTCAGAACGAGTCCGACTTCGCACCTGTGTAGCCTACCACATCAAACGTAACGTGCTGACATGGATGCAGCTAGGAAGCCGCCGGGTTTGCTTCAGGGAAAATGTATTTTTAAGAAGCTTCCCAATGGAAACCTCGACAAGACCAAGGTTGTTTGCACCTTGTGCAATGCGGAATTGGTTTACTGTAGGAGTTCTAACAGTCTGTGCTCTCGGAAGCGGCCGGGGCATGCGTGTGTGCAATGGGAGAGCTTTGTGTGGAGAGAAAAAAAAGAGGCAAGGGAAATCGCCAAAGCCAATGCATAGCCTCGACTCATTAAAGGTTGAAAATCACTGAATTACACAACATGTAGGCTAGCCTATGGCTTAAGGCTATGGAAATCATTATGGAAACAATATTTTTTTTTTATCAGTGATAGCTCAGCTGATCTCGTTGCTATAGAGACCACGTCCGTCCGCTTTGTTTGACAACTGACAGAGCTGCCAAGTCTCACCCTTTTGGCCGTGAGACACACTCATATCAACCAGCTCACACTCTCACACGCTAGCCTACAACTCAAATTTCTCACGCGGAGAAGTTAATCCCCAAAATAACGATTGTTTTTCGGGACTTTTATTTTGACAGTCTTATATTGAAAAGCTAACGGACATGAGTTCCGTGACATCCTCTTTCTGCACGCAAGTTAACTTGATGCATTAGGTGTGCACCTGCACAGGAGATGAGCCCCTGGTCTGATGCGCCACCTGGCTTGAGAAACACGTTCTCAAAGACTTACTTTGAGTCATTATTTAGGGAGCACACACATATTATGATTGAATTCAAATGAGCCATTTTAATCTAGATTAATCTAGATTAATTCCAAAATTAATCTAGATTAATCTAGATTAAAAAAATTAATCTATGCCCACCTCTAATATTTATACATACTATATTTATGTCTTCTTCATTCAGTCACCTTCCGCTCCCTTATTGGGTGTGCTGATGTTATGAAGCTACTCACCAAGCTGGAGATGCACTAGCGCTGCAGTCTTGTCGCCTGTCAGCGCCCACACGTTCAGCTCATCCACTGACTGGACATCCTCCAGCTTCAGAAGGTCGTCTCTGATTCGCACAGTGTCAAGGTGCCTGGGAACACCTGACACAGCACGATGAAAAGAAACAGCATCATACACTTACACCAGTCTAAACAGCCAATGAAATGATCTGACAGCACTCTGGGACCCAGACCAAAAGACTTACCCTCCAACACGATGACTAATGTGTCTCGTAGGATGCGGAATGTGGTGAAGAGAACGAGAATGGAGAAGATGTAGGTGCAGATGGGGTCGGCCAACTTAAACTCCGGCTGTGAAGTCAAAAGGGTTTACATCAGGTCAACTTCAAAGGTGTTTAACGTAAAATAACTAGTTACTATAATGGTTGCATTTGTCAAGTGCCTATTTATATGCTCAGCCATTCATGCAGTCAATCTCAAATTAGCTCAATTCAAGAGTTTAATTTAAAATCCAGGGGCCACAAAACAGAGACAACCGTTACAAAGAAATGAATCACTGTAACATGAATTACTGCATCAACAAAGCCACTTCTTTATCAGGGTATTGTGTTCAAAGTTCAGACGTGTTTGCTAGCATTTTTAGTAACGTCTGTCTCAGCAATGCTTGCATTTGTGATTTACAGCTTAAAGAGACTTGAAACAGTCTCATTTTTCCTCTGATAGTCATAAATTACCTTTAACAGCAAACGAGACCATCAGTGCAAAGAAAGCAGTTTTAATATAGTTCTAATTAATGCCTATGGTCTGGTCGCACACCCAGTCCGATTTTCGGCTTGCGCATGCAGGCCCTATGGTCACATATTCATATTGGTTGGAGATTTCAGTGTAGCGCAGCAACGCGATTTGAGTAGCCTATCCCCCCAGGTAAGGGAAGGGGAGCCTTGTTTGAGACAGTTATTTGTTGTCATAATGGCTGTTGGAGCTATTCAGTTGTACAATTTAATTATAAAACATTTGTGTAGTTTGTTGGCCTGATATAAACTAATTTGATTATTTAATGTTTAATTTCTCGTTTGCATTATTAGTTAAAGTTAATTTGAGTTTATTTATGCTTTTGTTTAGCAATTATTGGCCAGCTGTGGCGCACCAGGTGTCTATATACAGGTCCTTCTCATATAATTAGCATATTGTGATAAAGTTGATTATTTTCCATAATGTAATGATAATAATTGAACTTTCATATATTTTAGATTCATTGCACACCAACTGAAATATTTCAGGAACTTTTGAACCAGAAACTGCGGCAGAAGCGCCTGACCTGGGCTACAGAGAAGCGGATGAAAGCAAATTTTGCATGTCATTCGGAAATCAAGGTGCCAGAGTCTGGAGGAAGACTGGGGAGAAGGAAATGCCAAAATGCCTGAAGTCCAGTGTCAAGTACCCAGTCAGTGATGGTCTGGGGTGCCATGTCAGCTGCTGGTGTTGGTCCACTGTGTTTTATCAAAGGCAGGGTCAATGCAGCTAGCGATCAGGAGATTTTGGAGCACTTCATGCTTCCATCTGCTGAAAAGCTTTATGGAGATGAAGATTTAATTTTTCAACAAGACCTGGCACCTGCTCACAGTGCCAAAACCACTGGTAAATGGTTTACTGACCATGGTATTACTGTGCTCAATTGGCCTGCCAACTCTCCTGACCTGAACCCCATAGAGAATCTGTGGGATATTGTGAAGAGGAAGTTGAGAGACACCAGACCCAACACTGTGGATGAGCTTAAGGCCGCTATCGAAGCATCCTGGGCCTCCATAACACCTCAGCAGTGCCACAGGCTGATTGCCTCCATGCCACGCTGCATTGAAGCAGTCATTTCTGCGAAAGGATTCCCGACCAAGTATTGAGTGCATAACTGAACATAATTATTTGAAGGTTGACTTTTTTGTATTAAAAACACTTTTCTTTTATTGGTCGGATGAAATATGCTAATTTTTTGAGATAGGAATTTGGGGTTTTCATGAGCTGTATGCCAAAATCATCAGTATTAAAACAAAAAAAGACCTGAAATATTTCAGTTGGTGTGCAATGAATCTAAAATATATGAAAGTTCAACTATTATCATTACATTATGGAAAATAATCAACTTTATCACAATATGCTAATTATATGAGAAGGACCTGTATAGAGGTAGGCGGGCATGGGTAAGACAGGCACTGGGTAGGGTCATGGTTTTTTACCAGCTGTACGAGAGAGACAAAGGAGATGAAGCGGCCAGTTCCACGCTGTTGTACATGTGCTTTGTTTGCTTGTAAAGATCGGAAAATAAACCTTCAAAACGCAAATTCCCGACTGGACAGTGGACTCTTTTCCCTACCCTGCGTAAGATTCGTCCCCCTAGTGCCTCAGTGGCTATTTTGATTACGTTGTTTTGTTTGATTTCTTTATTTTCAAGTTATTGTTTTATTGAGGACAAATGGCCACTACAATGGCTGATAACTGGGCAGAACCATCAAAGAAAAAAAGAAAATTCAATGAAGAGCAACTAAAAGCTAAAAGGCTCTCCCTTTTAGCTTTTAGTTGTTCTTCATTGAATTGGTAGATAGGCGAGAACGCCTAAACAATTTAACGGGGGTGAACTAGTCCTGCTGTGTTTACTCCTAAGTGAATGAACGGTACTAAAACAAAGTTTACTTTGCTTCATCATCATCATCATCAGATGACCATTATTCATCTGAAATAGTCATTATTTACAACAACATAAACACATTACCTCATTGTGATCCATACTGCCGTCTCTCGTTCATTCGCTTTCTGTTAGAGCACGGAATCTTTCAGCTCCGTGAGAGTGGTTAGTGACACTGCATCAACTCATTGCAATCAGGTGTGTGTGGCACTGACTGGCATTAGTTGATGCAGTGTCACTAACCACTCTCACAGAGCCGAAAAGATTCCGTGCCCTCACACTTACAACATGGACATGCACTATATTGCTTCCTGATCATTTGACACTAGCACCGGCCAGCACGCGCTAGAAAACAGCTTTACGACAGCTGGCGTCGTAAAAATAATACCGGTTTCGTCCAAAGGGGCCGCCAGCCACCAAAGTTCCTCGTAGCCACTTTACATCTGCAACATCAATTTTAACAGTAACTCTGTTATGCAAAATTCAGCAGCTAATAGAAGTAAAATCTAGCTAGTCTACTGACAGATAAAAAGTGGCAAATTGTATCAGCTCCAAAGTTTAGTGTTTCCCTAACAAATGGTTCTAGAAAGTAAATATAAAAGTAAATCGGGTTAATAATTGTTAACACACATGGCCAAAAAATGCTTTATATATATACTGGGTAGTGGGTACCTTAAAGCGCACAATGTAGGCAGCTATGAGCACCCCAACACTCTGGACGAGGTCTCCCAAAGCGTGGATGAAGGCTGCTCTAACAGCCAGGCTGCCATGCGACCTCTGCTGCTGAGCGGACCCAGCTGACTGTGAGCTGGAGACAGCCGGAGGGCCGTGAGAGTGACCGTGGCCGCCATGAGAGTGACCGTGGAGGTGACCCCCTTGGTTTAACAAGAAACCCATTCTAAAATGACAAAAGAAAACAAAGAAAGAGGGATTCATTTCAGGCGTTAACATTAGATATATTTTGTACAGTACACATCATGTTTCAACCGATTTAGAAAGTCAAGTCAAGTCAAGTCAAGTATTCACCTAGTTCAGTTCAGTACTTTATTTGTCCCGAAAGGGAAATTTGGTTTACAGCAGTGGTAAAAACACAAACAAAACATATAAAAGGACATAAGATAAAGCAACCCGACCAAATACAACCAATAAAAGAAAATATCACCGTTTGTTGGTAAAAGTCCATTCCATTTGAATTCTTAGAAAAATAAAGTGCTTTAGTTCTGTTTGAAAGTGTCGTCAAGTTTTATCACTTGTTAAGACCTACAGACTGTAGTCAAACGTTAGACAATGAGGGTCAGCAATTTTAAGCTATGAAGTCAATTTAGACAGGACTTTGGACCAAACTTTTACATTTTCTGCTGACACGCACACAGGCATGCATTCAGCATTGTGCAGGCATGTGAGCCAATTCACTTACATGAGGTTGACAGCCACTCCCACAGCCGCAGTGATGAGCATGACATCTCCATCTATGTCGAACTCTTGGTGTATGGTCCTCTGAACTGCCTCATAGAGCAATGCAGCCGTCAGAATGTAGATGAGCATCACACTGAAGACTGCCGATACCACCTCTGGACCAAGGAATGACAATCAGTGATCAATGATGGAAGCTGATACCTTTTTTACATAGTTTTATATTTTGTTTTTATGGCTCATGCAGGGTCTTCTCCATTGATATAAATGATAGTCACTTCCGTGTGTGAGAGTTTCAAGTTTAACAGAAGTGGACCATATTATTTTTAACTATGTTGGTGATAATTTAGTGTGAAAGGTATCCACTGTAAAAGATACTCTTCAATGTAGTCCTCAATAAAATTAAGAGAAAATGCATGCTATTCCCCAGAAACAGAGATAAAGTGTACAATAACTGAAAAAGCATGACTCCACTCTGACTAGGTTTAAAATTGAAAGGGGAGGGATAAACACTTCAAGTATCTTAGCCTCTGGCCTGATGGGAAATTACATTCAAGTATTACATAATGTACATGGTTAACTATAACAGAAGCTTTTCATAGAACAGACAGATCCATCTTAACTGTGGCGTGTAGAAAGAGGATTGCGAAGCAGTTTCCCTTGCACTTCCCGTTTTATAGGGAGGATGCCATTCCTCCGATTCAATTCACTGCTCTGTCCTATACTTAACTATTAATGACTCTATTTGAGTTCATTTGTTTTTCCTATAAAGTGACAAAAAAAAAGTCTCACATATTGGCAGAATTTCCAATCATCTGCATCTTTACTTGCTGTGTAGCTGAATCTAAAGTATCATCTCTGGAATTTCGTCTGGCTTGAATACCACTGAACAAACACTTTCTACTTTGAACAAGAGGTACACAACCACATGTATCCATTTGCCTCACACAAGACATTTGAAGTGGAGAGCGAGAGTGGGAGGGAGGGAGCTGAAAACAAGAAGTGTGAAGGCTTCTCAAAATGTGAGACTGACCGAGCCGATGCAGGCCGAAGGTGAACCTCTTGGTGGGTGGTTTGGTGGAGAGCCAGAGGGCCAGAAGAGAGAACAAAATGCCCACCACGTCTGTCAGCATGTGCACAGCGTCAGTCATAATGGCTAAGCTGTTTGACAAATAACCACCTGAAAGTAGAAGAAAATATGAACAATTTATATTACAGTCACTGCCATCCATACGTGATTGGTGCACAGATTTTGAAATATAAGATACAGTTTTAGATGGGTGTGGCACTAGCTTCATGCAAATATACATCAACAGCAATGTACTGGTTATATTTCAAGGTATGTGAATAATTCACTTGGTCAATAACTGAAAAAAAACCTACAAAACAGGAATATAACAGTCATTTTAAGGTTTTTTTAAATCATTTTTATTCAGACAAAGTATTTAACAAAGATTAGTCAAATAACAACAATTTACCCTTTAGTGCTTTAAAAAGACAAATCAACAATCCAGGAGATTATTTAGCACAGGGAAGATGGAAATAATGGTTGAACGTATATACTCAATCACAGGGGCCTCCAAGTTATTTCAATCTAGACTATAAGAAACTGCTGAAACTATGATCTTGATAAAGAGCCTGGAGACAGATGATGGTTTTGATAGTACGTCTCACTCAGACTGCGTCTAGAAATATTTCGGCTTGCAGATATCAATGATCAAAATAAAAAATCTGAAGTTAAAATGAGTAACACTCATTTAAACCCCTGCTGCTCCATTTCCCTACAGGATTAAAGGTTCTTGAAGTTAGCAGAAGCCCACCTCCTCAACACACCACTGGGTGTATGTGAGAACTTTTTTTGAATGGTGAAAGGGGTGAACGACCAATGCTTCACCAGAGCGTCCTTCACCTCTCTGTGTGGGCTTTCACAACGGCAACTTCATTTTGAACCGGCTGGCACGTTCAGACCTTAAACAAATTGGTTTCGGAACCTGAAAAGTTGGTTCTCAGCTGTAAACAAAACATAGTTGTTTTTTCTTGCAAACATGTGCTGTCATCAATGCTCATGTCTATGCTGTGAAGATGAGAAGAAGAAGGAAGAAGAAGGAGACAAGTCAGCAGAAAAGAAAAAAAAAATTGCAGTGGTCTGCCGAGGAAACTAAATGCTTAGTGGCGATTTGGGCCTCAACCAACTTCCAGGAGAAGTTAGAGAACAGCACAAGAAAGAGCAAGACCCTGACATGGGAGGTTACGCTTTGGTTCTGCTTAAACTGACATGAACACGAACTAGTTCTGCTGCCAGAAAGCACCCAGTTTCTAAGATCTCATAACTGATCCAGAGCCAGAACCATGAATGCTGTCACTGTCTGTTTGTCTGTCATGTCACACAGCATGTGTGACTGACATGACAGGTTGATCACCTGACAAGCCACTGACTGACAAGCAGAATTATAGTATGAGCTTCACTCAGTGTATGCTTACCTACGATTTCCCCTGCCATGAAAAGAAAATACAGCAAAGCAGCGAAGACGAGCCTCTTCATCACCCGCTTTTGTTTGATCTTCTCCCTCTTCTTGGTGCAGTTGTCACATGGGTCCATATTGATCCCCGGGCTGCCCAAGGACTCGAGCAGGGAGTCATCGTCGTCATCCCCCGCCGCCACCACCAGCGTGTTCACCGCCACCCCGTTGGACGGAGCTCCGGCGGAGTAGTCCGACATCTCTCCGGAGACCACGACCTTCAGCTTGTTGAATTTGGGAGTGTCATCGTCCACCAACTCGTCGGAGAAGTCAAAGGGCTGCGTGTCGCTCAGGTCCCAGTCCCTCGGCTCCCTCCTGAAGGCGGACCGCACCTTGTTAAAAAAGTTCCCACCTGACATATTGTAAAAGTACGGTGGCCGAGGTTAATCCAGGTCAGCGCTCTCTCTCTCTCTCTTTCTGACGGCTACTGTCTACTGGGGGTGGTCATTCACATTTTGGTTGCAGGGCGCGGTTTTCAGCTTTTCTACTCCATGATAGCACCTGGAGGAGAGAAACAAAAGGAAGGTGACTAAAGAAACACAAAGAGAGCAGCGTTTCACGTCAGATTTTAAACCAGACTTAACATTGTCAATGGTCAACATATAAAGTTGATGATTTTACATGTTGAAGATGCGTCCTTGAGACGCCCCCATACACTTGGAGTTCAGCTGAAAATATATGGCTAAACAGTAGCTAGAAAAGGTTAGCTTTGTTGTCATGTCAGCTCGCGACAAAACAGACAACCTCCTTAGTGTGACAGTTTGTTAACAAATATTAGCCAGACTTACCTTTGGATGTTCCTTTTGGTTTTTAGAAACGTATGTCGATGTTAAATTACAAAGCGTCATGTTCATACTAGAGTAAACATCAGAGTCGTACGATAATAACACTAGCTACCCTCCGCACGCGGAAGTAGCGCGAGCGAGCTTGGTTCCCGTCAGGAGTCACGTGAAGACGTAGGAGTCACATGACGTTTTTTTTTTTTTTTGCAGCCAGCAACAAACCAAAAATATCTCGACGTCGTCTCTTCTGCCTTCGGTCAATAGGAGTAAACTCCTCGCACCTGCATTTGTTGTTAACAGACAGACAGAGAGGTAAGGTGGCGAAGGCTGATGTTACACAGGCCGTGTCTGAACTGCCATACTAGCGTCCTACATCCTACATACTCACCATCTATATACTGCATACTCTCTACTCAAAGATCGATTGTGTATGCGAGCTGCGTCTAAAACGTTCTCAGTTGAAGTATACTCAAGCAATGAAGAATTTCTTCTTCTTCTTATAAGATTCAGGCAGTTTAGACACTGTTAAGCTTATAACCGCCCTCTACAGGTTAGATATTGAACTAGATTTTTACAGTCCTGTGTTCATCATCTGTGTTTTAGACCTCTTGTTTTATAATAATGATGTTTTGAGGCGGAGGATCCCTCCGACGCTCTCTGTCCGGCTCATCAGCACTCAGCTGTCTGTGAGTTGAGCTGGACGAGCCGCGGTGTGTGGAACAGCGATCTGTTCTGATCTCTCTCCACTATCAGACTCACAACACTCATTTCACTTAGTGACTCTAATGTTGTTAGGTATTTATCTTCATCTCTTATCTATTGTAAGAGTGTATGAATGACTGCACGTACAGTTGTCAGATCGCGGAACCCCAAACAATGTTGTTGCCTAGCAACTTGCTCGAAAATATTTCATTTTCCTGGGCGGGTAGAATTGACCCAGTGCATTGTGGGGCGGTTGAGTAGGAAAAGTATACGATCGATTCATACCCAAAATCTTCCCGGAAGTTAGTACTCATCCGGGAATTTCTCACATACCCAAACTCGCATACCCAACCGTCACATACTCAAATTGAAGTCAAAATGAGTATGAGTAGGACGTTAGTATGGCAGTTCAGACACGGCCACAGTTGTGTCATGTTGTGCACGTTATGAAGCAGCTATGCGAGCTAGCTCAACGTTTACATGGGCTACTCGATGTTGTGATAAGCTAATAGCCTACGTTATGACCCAGAGTTAGCTTTATTTTAACTGATCGTTTCCCCCTGATAAAACCGTGACAACCATCTCTCACTCCTGTTTAGGTTATTAACAGCAGTCTCTGGGTCAACAGAGTTGTAGAATATGGAGGTAGAGGGGATGGAAGATGAAGGACCCTCGTCCCACAGTGAAGGTATGTATGCTGATGATTTACCATGACTACCATTTTATTGGTCTACACATCGTCTGGCCTGCTGTGACCAGACTGCATGGACTTTGATATAGATTTAACCTTTGGCAATGACCAAAGTTTGGGCATATTATTTTATCTTATCAATGGTTAAAATCAATATAGCAGAGGCTGGTATCCTGACCTTTAACCCAGTAAAAACCACCATGTGCATGTCCCAAAAAAAAAGGCAATCCAAAATCTTCCTAAATCAATGTTATACCAGTTCTGCTTTATTCCATTCTAATATAGAGGTGCCTGAAAAAACGGATGTGTTATTCCAAATAATTCCATATATCTCTTTCTGGCTTTTATATGCCCACAGGTTTCAAACACAGGTTTTGGGTGTGTAGATCAGAAGCAATGAGATAAAAGATCAGATGAGTTGTAAGATGGCAATTATCCTGGTTATCGTTGCAGACGAGTCAACATTGTGGAATTTTCATCCAATTAGATCAGGTCAGGACAGTGTGACCGGTTGCGTCCAGCTGCGGTGGAAGGGACATCAGCAACACAGGTTTTGCTCCCACTCTAGTTCTCTTTACTCACTGGTATAAAACAAAATGCTTTCATCAAAGTCATAAACAGCCAGCGTTCAGGTCTCCAGCATAAATGTTTAACTTTTTTTGTATTTTTCTTCTATACACCTTTAAAACAACATAGGCCTATATTAAACAAGTGATCATATTGTTGTAAACGAAACAATTATGAAATACATTTCCATTCATTCATAAGCAATACACAGTTAAGCATTTTTATATTCTATATAATAAAACATTTTATTCAAACCCTAAAATGGTCTATCAATGTAAAATGAAATGGTTGTAGTCCATTTAAGGCAACATAAAAACCATAAATGCAAAACAAAGAGTAAACAAATTGCAAAGCTAAACTTCAGAGGTTTTTATACAAGAACATGTTAAAAACATAATAAACAAAGCCCACCTGGTATATAAACAAATGGCAGGAAGGGCTACATTTTCAATTTCTGCATGCTTATTGCTTATTATACAATAATTGTCATGTGATTATTGTGTTGGAAAAATAAACAAGACATGGGATAGAGTGTACAATGTGTACAACTGTATCACTTAAAAATATGTTATTGTCAAATTTCAAGGGACTTTAGTGACACAAATCTTCTTCATACATTTTCTCTTAAATACTTGACAGATCTGCAGCTTGCACAGGAGGAATCGTCACATATTGAGACCCCAGCTCCTGTAGAGAATGTCTTTGTGGATAAGCAAGCGGTGGACAAACTCACTGAGGGATTACTCTCTCACTACCTACCAGATCTACAGAACTCTAAACGAGCCCTTCAAGAGCTCACGTGAGTATTTACTGCTTTAGTGTTTCATTGCGTACAACCTTTGCACCGGATGGTCAGTGGCGGCATGTTAACACTTGATAGGTACTGCAATATGTCTAAAACTCTTTTCCAAGTATAATTTCAATATGATTTTTTTTATAAACACCACACAATGTGTCAGGGGATCAGGATCAGGGTAAACAAGTGCCAAGACGGGGCGCGTTTATGCCTGTTATTTTCCCCCACTTCATTTGCAATCACTGATTTCAGTGATACGTTTTTTTTCTGGCGAGTTCAGTCACCTGATGAATAAGCTATGGTTGGATCCAAGTAATCCAAAAAGTATAAGTCGTTGTTTTTCTTTTCCTTGGCCTCCTTGGAAAACATTATAAGAAATCATTAACTATGTGAGAAGCAAACAACCAAAGTGCTAGGAGAATGTGTCAGAACTTAAAATGGCAAAAGCAGCTTGCATATTATTTTTTGATTTGCAAGCAGCAAAGGAATAAATAGGTCCATATTGAGGATGGCCCCATGTTGAAGCCAGTAGACAGAAAGCAAACGGTTTGCACCAAAACTGGATAGATGGGTTGACCAGTTGCTCTAATGCTGGCATTGTCACTATCAACAAGTTGCTGTTGTATAAAGTCATTTGAAACTAAATTCTGTGGAACATGTAGACTTGTTAAATATTCAGTAGGTTGTCCTTAAACATTGAGGGATGTTTGGTGGAGAATATTGTTGTGCAGTTGATTACATTTTGTTTTTCCCTTCTTCACTCTCGTCTCAACCAGGCAAAACCAGCTGATATTGTTGGACACACTAGACCAAGAAGTCACAAAGTTCAGAGATTGTAACACCTTACTGGACCTCAATTCACTGGTACGTTGGGACTTCATTCTAATCTCTTTTACACTCATGTTGCTCTTTGTTTGTTATTTTATAACACCAGCCAGCAGGCAGGATTTCCAACCCAGTTTGTTGTCTTCAGTTTACAGAGGCCAAAGTTTACCACAATAAACTGGTGAACATCAGGAAAGAGATGATCATGCTCCATGAAAAGACCACTAAATTAAAGGTACCTCTCTTCTCAGTCAGATTTGGCATTAGTCTTGCTCAAAGATAAGGAGAAGATATTGGTGGATTGGTGCAAGTTATTCAATGGAGCCGCTGACACAAGTTGCCTTATGTTTTCTCTCAGAAAAGATCTTTGAAGCTGCAGCAACATAGGCAGAAGGAGGCGCTGGAGAAGGAGCAGCAACGTGAGAAGGAACTCGAAAGAGAAAGGCAACTAATTGCCAAACCTGCTAAAAGAACGTAGGAACTCTGAAGTATATTGACTGACCATACAGGGAGTTTTGCATGTTTTTGCCTATTTATTAGATATCAAGTATATGTTGCATTACAGTGGAACACCTTTCACGAGTATGTAAGTGCGAGTATTTCGGATTTCTTTCGGTTTTGGTATAATTTTATTATCATCATTTTTGCCTTTTTTTGACAATACAGTAGAGAATCAGGCAAAGGGAGGGGTGGATCTGATGCAACTAAGATTTGTCAGACAATCAAGCATTTTCTTGATCCCTTCCCTTACTTTTCTGGCTTTCTATTCATGTAGGTAATGTATTTAACCCATTGATGACGGCTGCTGCGCGATGCCACATTGGCTCTCCTGCCTGATGCTGCGTCGCGCAGCATTATTACTTTATCTAATTTTCATGGCATTCCCAGCATAGAATGCACTGTCATTGGTTCAAATACACATGAGGTGGGTTTTGTTGATTTTTTTAACACCACGTGACCACCCAAAAGTTGTGTGGCTTGCCGAAAATCACGTCAATCAAAAAAATAAAAAATAAAACAAAATAATAATAAAAATACGCCAGCTATGTCGGCGACAGAACAGTTAGTGGCGTTTGGTGCGCAGAATCAAGGTCTACTATAGACTACTGACGAAAATCACACAACACATTGCATCTATTTATTAACAATACTTAATAATTTTCTAATTCATCTAATTTTGACGATTTTTTGAAATATTTGTTGGTTTGTAAGCGCTAAGGGAGCATGTTTAAATAAAACCTGTGAACCTTAACTTTTAAATGTATTTTATTTCATGTTTCTATGTGCTACACAGGCTTAGATATTAAAGTTTTGGTAGACTTGACAATTCGTACTATTTTTTCAGAAAACCCTCAGGCATTAAGGACATGCATCCTAGATTGCCATAGTCATCAATGGGTTAAGTATATATTCCATCAAGCTGAAAATGAACATCTACTTTTATTTGCCAAACCCACTTGTTTGATACACAATAATGAAGCTGACATGCTCATTAATATCACAATGCATTATTTTTTTTAAATGCTGCAGGTTAGACAAATAGTAGATTATACAATGCTTCTCAAACATCAATCTCAAACAGGTTTCATTTAACACAAGTAGAGACCAATTTATGTGGAGTTATGGTGTAAAAACCCAACCTCAGTCCAGGTTTACAACACCTTTCTGAAATACTTTTCAAAAGGTATATGGGGACAGCTTCTGCAATAAAATGTGCCGTCAGGAATCTTATGAAGTTGTAAAAAATAGGACTGAGTTCTGCTTCAAACATATTTTGGATTAAACTTTCCAACAGTTTTATAGAAATGACTATAAATGTCTGTTATATAATTTTTGGTATTTCCGCTTTTTGTTTCTCCTGCTTGCCTTTTGTTATATTGAGTTGTTACTGGTTGTTTGACTTTCTACCTATGCTGCAGTAGAAAACAAATCATTTTTAGAATCAAAAGTGTGAAACCGTTTTTATTTAAATAAATGGATAAAGGCTATAATATGCTTTGAAAACTGGTTCACTTAACAGACAGTACATATAAATGTAACTTTTAAGTACATGGTCTGAAACATGCGAAGACTCTGGCATGATCCTTATATGTCCAACATTTCCAAGATCACCACGAACCAAAGACATCGACTAGATCATCAAATGCTGGTTGTGCCCACCATCAACCTCCGATGACAAACTGGAGCACTCTCCAGAGGATGGAACAAATTACTCAAAGACACTTTCTGCAGCTGTTAAGACAATGACCACAAGGATAATCAATATGTGTGCTGTCTTTTGTTAAAGATGAAGTGTTAATAATATGTCGTTGCTGGGCTGTGTGCCCTGTTAGTCCTGCATTTTATAAAAACAGGTATGTTGTTTGTAATCAAATAGGTCTGCCCTAAACTTGACTGACTGTATGTTTGTGGTTCAGATCAGATTTATGTGTCAGTGGCTGATACAAATCTACCAAACACTGCTCTACCCCAAATCCAGCCACTGTAAATTGGTCCATCAGGCCTTTCATGAAGCTTCTATGCACTACTTACACCTGAAACTCTGCTGTTTGTACAGTTAATAATTAAAGGTACTCAAACTGGTTTGAAGTGAAGTGACTTATTTTTCAATATTTTCTTCAAGTCCATCAAACATATGTGCACTGTGTGTGTGATAAGTAGTACATGTATAGTAACGCTACTAACATGGCTATCGGCTTCACACTTAAAATGGTTTCTCAAGTGTGTAACAGTGTCAATAGTAGCTTCCTCATGTCCATAACATGGTGTAAACTTCCTCTTTTCAGATGCACATGACATGAACTGTATTATGTTTCCCAGTCCACCAGGTGTCAGCAGAGACTAGGTATATTTCACTTGATCTCGATCTGTGGATCACAGATGTGCTATTTGGAAGGCCAAGTTTCTGTGACCACATACAACCTGAGTGGAATAACTAATTTACTAATCTAAGTAAGTTCACCTTTTGTGTTATTTTCCTTTAATCAAAATGTTTGGGTCTTCTGTTCATTGCACACAATGGAATATTTAGGATGTAAACCAATACTTTTCAATGCTGGTTTTTCATTACATTTGTCTACTAACAGATTACCTGATCACCTTAGATGACAAGTTAATTACGTTAACAAGCAGATAGAAAAGGAGCACCTGGGTTTTCTGACTCTTGTCCTCATTGGTTCCCAATTCTTCAGTCTCATCTTTTCCCCCACAGGCCTTAGATTAGATCGTCACTGAATTGGTAGACGCTTAACACGTATTCAACAAACATTGTGTCTTTCCACACTCTTTGTCACCATTGTACCAGCCAAACACGCAGGAGTTTGTTGACAGAAAAAAGCAGGTCACATTCCAGCTCTTTCCCAACACAAGCGTGAGTCTGTTCCACCCCCTCCAATCACATAAAACTCTAATTTTATACTTACTACTACAGCAGGAAAGTCAGTCAAAACCAACATGGCTTGCTGCACCCCCGCCCAGTCCTTCTTAGAGCGGAAACTGCACCACAGTGTGGCCACCAAGGGGTCCAGACTCCGGAAGAAGGGGGACAAGCATCCTGATTCTAGACTGATTAAAGTGCAAAATTAGCAGATGCCCTTTTCATTGCTGTATTTAGATCATTTTAAGTGATTTAAAATGGAGTGAATGAGGGATTGGAGCAGATACAGCACTGTTTCAGACTCCAAAAAGGCTTTGGCTGACCCTTTGGTCTCCAACCATGGGAGAAAAATATAAAACAATTGAATAAATATAATCAGACATTTCAAAATCTGACAAAAAAAAAGAAAACTTATTTCCCTTTCAGACACAAGTCGAGGTTCTCTCTTTTATTTATCATTACTATTTTATTTATTCACTTCATAATAACCTCTTATCCGAGTGCTTTTGCTTTCGCTATGGCAAAATAATATTGTACCAACTGGATCTGCTTTTAATAAGTTAATACGTGGGTTGAATATGGTCTCTGTTTTTGTTTTGTTTTTCAGGAGGACGGGGCGAATGAGTCTTCAGATGGGACAGTGGTTTCCGAGGTTGGGCTTCTCCTCCCACAGGCGTTTTGGTTTTGACTTGTCTCTGTTTTTAGAAACTTGGCCGTCGGGGAAAACACAAAACCCCTCCTTTTCACCCAAAGCCACATGCGAGTCACAGACATGGAGCAGCAGCAGATGATGATGATGTTGTATAGTGGACGGCCTTCCTGTCTAAGTAAACAGTGAATGACTCAGGGTGAGGAGTGGGAGGCTGTGGTCAGCAGCTTCAGACTGGCAGCACCAGGCCTCTCCCACACCCACCATAACAGGATATGGTCCTCATGGGCCCACACTGACGATGGTGGCATCATGTTATTATTTCCCTTACCATTTGGTTGGCGTGGTAGTATTCATGCACGCTGCGTACCATGTGAAGAGCTGGATTGAATCTTCTGGAAAACATATCTCTCTCTGTGGTGTTTTTGACCAACGGGACACAGGGAATGAGGTTACTTTCCCCTCGCAATCGGGTCTTATATAACGGTACATACGCACGTCTGGATAAGTGGGCATGGAGAACATTTGTAATTAGGTTTCTGTGACTCAACAGATGGTGCACAGAAGATGTTTATGCATAATAACAGTTTACCGTGCAACCGCCACATCCTTTCAAAACAGTAATTTAAAATGTTCAAATGTATTCAAATGTTATGCAGTGATGGATAAACCCAAGAAGAGAAAGTTAATTAATTACATATTTTTACTTTGTTTTGCTTGTGTTTTTTTGAATGAAACCATATGAGAGGTTTTCAGGGGAAACCCCATGAGGGAACAACACTGGTTTAAGCTTGACTGATATCTTGCATTGGATCTTTTTATTGAATGATCTTTTAAGTCACCATCTTAATCTGTAAAATAGCTCTTAACTACAGCTGTCAGATATACATCTGGGTTGAATACAATATTTACCTCTGAAACTTTGGGTTGTAGTACAAAGTGGACATACTCTTTCCATCACAGATGAAAGCACAAAACTGAAATAAGAAATGTCCTAAAACTAAAAAGAAAAACTAAAAGTTGTTTGTCTGTGTTGTCACTTATATAGACATTCAAATTCAAACAGTAGGTAATAAAGCAGGGGTTTAGGTTAATATCATGCGTTAGTGGTGCATATTTATTACAGTTTTTCTGATCGCTAACCCACAGTCGGCACAACTGGAGCTCCATGTGCAACAGTCATTGGAGCTGAACAGTTCATTTCACCTGCAAAATAGGCTCAGTGCAGCAAACACTATGAACCAGCTTCATTGAGATAAAACATACTGTCACTCAGAACACATTCAGAGTATAAACACTAGCATCAAACCCCAATACACAAATTCCAAACTTTTAATCTTTACAGTTTGAATAATTTTAGTTACTTCACACAAATAACGTAATATTTTCTTTGATGAAAGACTGAGATTATTTCACATGAAATTGTTTATTTTATAACATACCAGTTTTTTAGGTAAACAAAAAGAAATGGAAATCAAATCAGAAGTTTGGTTCAATAGATAGATACATCTTTTTATTATATATTGTATTGATAACATTTCCAAATTTCGTATTTATATGTAGAAATATTCTATAATTGTAATACAGAAATCAATTCCTGTAATGTTGTCATTTACTGTAAGGATTCAACTCTCACCTGTTTGTTTGCTGGAAAATTCATATTACAGATGCAACTTTAGATCTTTGCAGATTTGGTTTCACTCTCAACCCTCTCAATGACAGATTATGATTCACAACAGGGTACATCAGTGTAGCCCTTACTGTATTTCATCAGAAGTTACAGCTCTATGTCTTCTAGGTCTTCCTCCACACATCCACACTCTCACTGCCACTCTTCTCCCTCTACCAACCTGTCTTCATTGCTCCATTTCCAAAAGAAAGTATTTTTGAGCTTTCCCTATTTACTGTATATGTTCACTAACAAGTCTAAAACAAGACACCTTCTTAGTGGTTCAGTTGAAATTGCAATCTGCAGTGTCTGAAATGCACCAGCTGAAATCTATTCTGTTTTGAATGTGTGCTTTACAGTTGTGGCAGCAGTGTGTTAGCATTCGAACAAAGTGCTGGAAATCCACAGTGTGGTGCAGGTTGTGGTTAAGCCATGAGATAAGTGTGTAGGGTTTTGAAAATTGTGTTTAATCAATGAATAATGAGTTTGGTCCACATGAACTGCTGCTGTGCATAGTGTTGTTTGAGTTTTGCAAATGTCGCTCCAGTTGTGCCTACTTTGATTTAGCAATCAAAAAAAGTAATTAAATCAGTACAAACCAGTTTATACAGTAACCTGGAGCTTTCTGGGCCAGTGAGTTCTAAACTGCTGTTTCTATGTTAATTAATCAGAAACAATAATCCCATAAACAAAAATGTCAACTCTTAACAACTAAGTACACTGAGCTTCAAATGCATGTGTCAGTCAAACCTTTTGCACTGTAAGTTGTGAGAGTATTTTTTTAAATTATGGTGTTGCTACTTTCACAGACGCAAATGATTTAAATACTTCCTCTCACCACCTAAGCCTATGTATCTCTGCAGCAGCAGTGAAATGTGTCCAGAGGCCATGAATGGGTTACAGAGCCACTTGTTGTGTCTGCACTGTGGTCTCATTTCTCCCAGTGCCAGTCCCACTTAGTGTAAACACAGACAGTGCGAGCAGAACCGCACAGTAGGTGAAAACTGTTTTCACATCGGCCCCACAGGTGCAGCATTAACCCCGCTCAGCTTCACTGCTGCATCGGCTTTAGAGGATCACATCTCCAAAACAAGACCTTAAAACACAAACAACACAAAAGCTTGTATGGCAGGTTTCATGGGCTCCTCTTAGACTGTAGTAAAAGCACTAAATATAGAAACAACTCGTAGGCTGAAAGTGGGTCTTTGAAGGGCAGCGTAGTTGTGGTGGAGGGTAAATGATTATTTGATTAAATGAACGTTCCCTGTCTCTTGTTGTTTTCTTTTAGTTTGGGGCAACAGAAGAAAAACAGGAGGAGATATGTTGAAGGACGCAGTTGCTAAAGCTGTGAGCGAGAGAAATAAGTTGTTTTCAGACAAGAGGCCGCAAGAGTCGCAGTCACCTCTGTTGCCAGGGCGGTCAGCGGTCGGACGGGCCTGTGAGTGTGTGTCTGACCTGTGTGAGGTGGAGATGTGATAATCCCAAAGCCTAACTGTATGGAGTTAGAGGTCTGAAGGGAGGATTTATGGTGTTGTTTATGTGCTCTATTTGAGTCAACCGCAGCAGACTGTTGCTTCCTCTGCTTTTTGGATGCACTGTAGGGAGAGGTGTGTGAGGAGACGGAGAAAAGAGACGGGTGCTGCACTGACACACCTACTACACCCATGCAGACAGCAAATCTGGCAAGGCAGACACACACACACAAAAAAAACTCTCACTCGCTCACATATACAAACAAGATCCAGTAAGAGCTGGCACCGCAGCCCTCATAACCCTTGGAGTGGTGGTTGGCGTGGTTTAGAAAAACTGCAGGGTTTGTTGTAGTCCAGAGTGTGTGTGTGTGTGTGTGTGTGTCAGAAAGCAATGTCCTCTACCACCACTGGTGCTGTTCGTCCATGAAATATAGAAGCCTATCCTTGGACATGAGTTCATATTGTATTTTCTATTTTCTGAATACCCTAGCCTGCTTTACCTTTTTCAACACTCTTTAAAACTTATTGTTTTATAGTAGACATTTTGAACCTGAAGCCTATACCTGTCCAGCCTTACACGTGTTATGTAAGAAAAGCCTTTGCAGCCATACTGCAGATCTGAAAATAATAGGTTTTCACTTTTCACCTTGCCAGCAGCATTCATGGTTACATAACAGCCTACACATTCATTTCCAGACTGACCTGTTTCAACAGGTTGTGAAGTAACACCCGTTTAAAAAAGGAGTTAGCTGCCCTTTGAGGAAATTGGCACTGTCTCAAAATTATTTCTGGCATCGAAGCTAAGCATATCATGAGTTACTGTTATAATGTCCAGTCATGTGAGTGTGAATTGAGAAGGAGTATAGATATAGTATCACATAGAGGCAACTGAAAAAAAAACATCTGTTTTTGAGTGTGCAAAAACTAATATTTTCTGCCTCAGAGAAGTTTGGTCCACGCTCAAGCATTGCACTGTAAACAAATTGGATGAAAAGTATGTTGCAGTTTGTCTAGCACGATCCTAAAGAAAGCTGCAGGACATTCCAGAGATGGGGAGGATTGTAACCGGATCTGCCTTCCTCTCTCTCTCTGTCTCTCTTGATACAGTACATTTGATTACACTGGTGGTCTGAACTATTCAAACCCAATCTATACAAGGAGCCATGGAGGGAAGTCAAACATAAGCTCTAATGGTAGTGGCATGCAAATAATATTATGGAGTTTAAATGACATAAACAGCCAATCGTTCAATAAGCTTGTTGCTGTTTAAGAGGCCGATGGTTGGACATATGTTGTATGAAGGCTAGACAAGAATGGCTGGAAGTCCAGGCAGATATGAGCATCTAAGTGTGTGTGATGGCACATACAGCATGTGTGTTGTACTTGTGGTAATTGATACGTAGAGAAAGAAAAATCAAAATGCATAGATATGACAAGAAAACCTCAATTATAAACATTTGTTACAACTTAAAACATCAGTTTTCAGATTATTGTATAAACAAGATTTGTTTAAACTGCTCTGTCAATGAAGCTGCAGCTGAAAACACTACCTGATATTATTAGATCTGTTGCCTGAACTCTTTTTTTCCATTAAACAGTCATTGTTTTCCCAATGCTGGATGCGTCAGCCTGGAATGAAACAACCCTCAAATGTTAATATTACGCTGCATGCAGGACAGATGGAGGTCTGACTGAGAGAGCATGTGTTGCATTATTCACCGAGCACAAAGCAGCTCTCATGGGTTTCTCTTGTTGCAGACAGACTCACTGCATGATTGACACATCTGCAGCGACAGGACAAGACCCGAGCAGGCAGACAATGGACATCTGTCTTTTAAAGTGTGAGGGTTTTTTTTTTCGCCCCCCCACTGCATTTGAACCAAACACTGGCAGGCATTAAACTTCAGCACCTCAGATTCCTTACTGCTGTGACCTTCTTTCACACATGTCTACAGAAACATTACATAACATTATGCTTTTACAGTAGGGTGAAAAAAGGACAGCGTGGAACCGATTTCACTCCCTCAGAGTGGCCCGACACACTCATGTCTCTGAGAGGTCCAGGCTTCTGTGGATGCTGGATTTAGATTTACAGGAATATCTATTCTGCACGGACAAATTAATTGGTGTAATTGTTTTCAATTGTTCATTGCACTGCACAATTCGCAAAAATGTTAGTTATTTCATTAAAAGACGTCTACTTGTGTAACCAATGAAATGGAAACGTGCCTTCAGTGTACACATAGTACATGACAAAGCCTGACTCTGCTTTATTGTTTAACATTAACCACACTTCTATGTATGCACATAACCATATATACCCATCTGCAGTAATAACACATTAGGCAACTGAAAAAAGCTACATCAGCTTTAAGTGGAATATGATAACAAAAAAATAAGATTGCTGGGCGTATTTACAGCAACTCCCCAGAGAGCATCTCTTTGATATAAAACGTCTTTGCATATTGAATTGAGACTGCTGCTCCAAAGTCATTCACTCAAATGATTGAAGTGGAGGTAAATTGGATTGTACAATGTTTTTTTTTCTATAATCCCCACTTGCTTAAAATTAACTGCTAGCACCCAGTGAGTCTATGTCTTAGACTTATTTCAAAAGTACCCAAACACCAAGGTATACAAGGCGTTCTATAGAAAGTACTCGTGAAATACTTAAGTTTATCACACACATTATGTACTGCATGTGGTTAACACCTTGGTCCAATATCATGATATCCTGTTCCTACAGATGACTCATTCATTTCATCCTGTAAATGAGACCAACTGGGTTTTATTCTCCATTCATTATGTCATCGTCTTTTCCACTCAGTGCATTACATTCCTGATTGATAAGCACCTAACAGCTGCATTACCTGTATGAAAGGTTCTGTATGAATTATGCATGTATCATTATTTTCCCTCATTAACCTCTTCATTATAACAAAGCCATTATTTTAGCCATTTATTTTGAAGGTAACACTTCCAGGAAATAAGTCTGTGTGTCTGAATTTAGATAAGGGTTGTGCTCGAGGTCATGAGGTCCAACCTTCTGAGTGCACTTATCACTCAAACCAACTGTTGCCTGGGAGCAAGATAGCAAACGCCGTCTGCTCACTGCATCCAACTTAGCAGCTGCCCATGGGCGCAAGTGTTGGGGGGGAGGGAACACAAGCTATAAGCAAACTAATGACTATAAGGAAAACCTAGATGTACCAACGTGGACTAAACAGTTAACATCTTCACAATGCTTTTTTGTTTGGGTTCATTATCTTCAGTGTAAGAGGGAGCTTTGTCTTCTTAACAAATCACAGAAGCACAGAATTCTCAGGAGGATCATTTATTGACGTATGCAACCATCCTCTGAACTTATCCATCAACTCTCTTTTGAGCATAGGCTGTAACAAAGTAATAAATATACCAGATATAAAATTATGCCAGCATTTGAAAAATTTACAAAAAAAAAATCGTAGCAGTCAGCTAAATGAGCTGCCAGGTAGAAAACATAAGGCAACGCGGTCTTTGTGCTTGCAGGCAGAGTATATGCTCCTTTTAGCCGATCCCATGACCTGCAATACAAAATCAGAGTCAGAAACCCACATTTGGCAATAGGAAATTGTGTGACAGGATTGTTATTGGGATTTGTGTACCTTTGTTTGTTAAAGAGACTTCTGGATTTTGTTCAGGATGTCACCATAGACAAAGTTGAACATTTTTTCCTTTGACATGGTTCCATCTAGCTGCACTGTAATAACAAATACAGAGTTTATGAATGAGAAACGTTTCATTTTCAAATCAAATGCATGCAAAATAAGTGTCAATATAAACAATAAAAATGGACACTTACAGACGTCAACATCTGTAACCTCCATGATGGTCTTGTGTTTCAGATACATGGGCCAGACGTGGCGATCGAATAGGCCGGGGGGGTCTGGCACCGAGTAGTTCCTTGAGCTGCAGAAAGACACATACACACACCACATCAATTACATGAAAAGAAAATTAGGCAGCAGTCGAGACTAAACATAATTTAGCAACAGTGTCTGAACAGTGAGGCACTTACCACCTCCTCTTTTTGCATTCTTCGTACGGGATGGAAATAAAGAAACGCTGGTTCAGCACGTCGATCAAAGGTCTGCAGGGGTATAGAGACGGATTTAAATCCAAAGCCTACTGGTTGCATTTCTTTAACAGTGAGAAACGACGCCAACAGAAATGATAGTGACGAGTGGACAGTTCTTACCCGTAGGTGTAAAGCAGGAAGCCCTCCACAATGAGGATGTGAGTCTCCTCATCCTCCTCCTTGTGGTCAGACTTTGGGATGATCTCAGTATCCAGGGTGTTATTGACGCCGTGAGACTTCTCAAACTTGACCGGGTTGTCCAACCATGCATAGATGGTATCCATCATGGCGTCCATGTCCAGGGCTGTGATGACTGAAGAGCGAAAATGGAGGGGGACAAAATAAGCGTATAGACAATTGCAAAGGGCAATTTAGGATACACATGTCAAGTGTTTAAATGTGTCTATATTGCATGCAGATTACACATCAATCCACAGTCACAGTAGCAGCAGACACACAAAACACATACATACACAAAAACCCAGGCTTACCATCGTACTGCTTAAAGCCATCTTCACCAACTTCAATCTGATCTTGGGGCTGAAACATATATTGATAAGATGTACACGCAGGTACATTCCACTAGTGCTACACTCTGCTTTATGGAAGGCTCTGAGAAAAGTGTTTTCAAACACACAAGTTCAAACTATCAAGCAACACAGGCAGCAATGTGTTACTCAGAGCAACTCCCTTTTGGTTAACTATGAACTGTATCCATATTCAAAGAGAGAAAGATGTGCGTTGCTCACCTTGAAGAAGTCATCCTGATGGACAACACAACAGTTGGGCAGGTTCTTGATCAGTCTGTTGGTGAGGGTGGTTTTCCCTCCGTTGGTTACGCTGCATGGAACAAAGCCATATTTAAAAAAAACAGTGAATGGTGGGTGGGTGATGCAATCCATAGGGAAAGATTGTCACGCTTAAAGATTGGCCCATCACAAATGTAAGTTTTGCATCTATACATTACCCTTTTCCGGGTCATGTAATGTTAAATGTAGGCTAATTGTATTATTGTGATATTTTACAACACATTCCATCCCTGAATCGTAATCAGACACCATTAGAACAGTTATTTGCACAATAAGAGGATATTTACACATTTAATAAATTACAATGAAACACAATTTTATCAACATATATACAAAAAAGGGTGGGTCAGCTGGGTATATGGCAGGCTTCCTTATCTTCTATTTATGCTAATACACTTTATCTTAAGCTCCATTTATTGATTACAATTAAGTAGTGTGCCAATTATACACACACAAACTGAAAAATTAAAACAAAAATGTTGGTTACTGAAAGGTTTAAACAGCGGTAAAGCGAAAAAAGGAAGCGACAATTCAGCGGATGTCCTTGCCGCCCTCCCCACGTGTGCGGGGGATTTTTACGGCCTAGCAGTTAGCTTAGCCAGCTAGCTTTAGCTTAGTTTAGCCAACACCCCCAGTTATTCCTCCGTTTGCATCCGTTTGCACCATGGTTTGCACTCACCCGCCGATGCCGATGATGTACTTCATGTTGTTGGTTGGTTAAAGGTCGTTAAAGTAAAGAGCTCAAAACGTCAACAAACCGGTTTCGCGATCAGACGGGAAGAAAGCTTAAAAAGAGAAGGTTACAAAATAAACGTCAACTACTTAATTCCTCCATGGCACTTGAGTTAAGTGAGTTAGGTAAGAGCTGGGACGGGTGTCGCTCGGACGCGGTGTTCCACCGAGAAAGAACCGTTTGGTTGCTGTCACTACTACACATACTACAGAGAACGCAGTGATTGGATATTTAAACTCTTCGAGCCCACAGGAAATACACAGGACAGCCAATAAGGGCTGAGTATAACCGCAGCCCAGCCGAGCCCAGCCCTCTCACCGTCTCACCACAACCCATGATGTCAGTTTACATTTTAATGCAACAAACGAAGAAGAAAAAGTAAACAAGTGAGGCTGGACCATGCTGGACCAGTCTATGGGCTGAAATCGACTGTTGTGAAAATCCAGATTCCACTTGATAATTCTTAGAGGAAGATATTTCACTGTTTACAGAACAATGTAGAGGCTATGGAAAACGTGTAATGATAAAAAAAATACAGTTAGGCCCAAGTAACACACAATATATTGGCCTACAGAAAAGTAATACAATGACATTTACACATGAATGCCTAATAATATTATATATAACTAAAAACAGCTGCAATTTTCTATTAAATGTCTACTGTATTACATTTTATTTATACTAGCCTATAGGTCTTAAACGTATTTAATATATTTTTTTTAAGTCTTTATTGAACATGGTTAAAAAAAATACAAACAAAAATAAAACGATTGAGCAGTAAAAAAGGAAATAAATAAATTAAAAACAAACAAATGGGATGCTCAGGATCCTAAGCAACAAATACATAACTCAAATAACATAGTTCATGTTCAAAAGGGATAGGAAGAAGTTAAGAAAAACTTTTCTGGTCCTACCCCCTCTTATTTTTTATAATTGTTTACAAAAAAATAAATGTTCATTTGGACTTATTTGACAAACAATTTTATTTTTTGCCGGACAATAATTTTATTACAGCCTTTTTCTCTGCATTTCAGAAGGAATGTTGGTTTGAAATTACTCTTGTTTGCATATTACATTTAAAATGCAATACAGTTTAAGGATACAAAAGCGACCAATTTTAAATCTTACTCTCAGCTTTAATACTCAGGTGCAATTGGCAACTCTAATATGGCTCCTTTACTTAGTTTTTCTAGTATTTAAACATTAGCTTTACCCATCATTTGATAAATCAATAGATCCATAGACTATATTATTTAATAAAAGCCTATAAGAGATAAGACCTAACCATACAATCTGCATAAGTAAAACGTATAGCATAGTAGTTACACAAATAAAGTTGAAAAGTCATTGCCAGAGTAATGGCTCGATGTTCATTTTTAGTAGATTTAACATATAGGAACACGGGGCCTCTTTTTACAACTAGGACATTTACAGACACATGTTAACTATTGGGCAATGACCTGTCAGATCTCATTTTCTCCATTAGCCTGGCTGCATTGAACAGAATTGTTATATACTCACCTAAACAACACCACCATACACATAATAATATCCAAGATAAAGCTACAACAGTTCACACCAGTGTCTGAATCGTAAACAAAAAATAAACAAAGTGCAACATCTTGTAAGATGTTGGCATTGCTGTGGTGTTTATTTGACCAGCCCGCCACTGACCTCGGTTTTTGTTTAGAAACTTACCAACCAACTTCGTGACACTTTTCTGAGGTTTCACCAAAATATTACTTATGTCGGGGTTTACACCCTCGAGAACCTCAGCTATGGAGGGGAAGTCGCCAAGTGTGGAATTCGGTTCAGTTTGTAAGATTTCTATTCATAGTTTGTCTCCGCCTCATTCTGACCATTTGGAGCAAGACTGCTGAGATTTTCTTTAATTTCCTCAAGACTGCAACAACATACCTCACACATTGTTGACTATCCATGGTTTCAATCTGGTGTAATGTTTCAAATAAGGATAAATAAATGCCTCAACTTCTTCTGTGATAGTATCATGCATAGGTTTATTTTCTTGTAATTAACTCTGATCGGCTGAGTGACTGATGTGAAATTTTGATCTTAAAAGTAATTGGTAACTATAGCTAATAAATGTATTTCTAGTGAATAAATTAGTATGCAAATAAGTACAATTATAAAATGGAAATATTTCAAGCCCAAACAAAATTGACAATTCAAGTTTATAAATCAACACAATGCCACTGTTTTAATGGTAATAATAAGACATTTAATTTTTTTTGTACAAATAGCTTCTTATACACATGTCCAAGGATGTAAAATTACTATATTCCCTGTTTTTCTCTTTTTATTTATTTTTTATATTTTTTTACAGCTGCATGAGCATGTCTGGACTCTAAATAATGACCTTCTAAGTGTGTCTACTACTCTAAGTCATGGGTGGGTAGGGTCAGAACATAAATCGAACTTCTTTCTGACTGAAGACTTTCAGTCCATGTGACTCCAATGGATAATCTCAGTGCTGTGGATACTGTCATAATGACTCAATATCAGGGCCGGCGGTAGCCAGGGGCCAGGGTGGGCCGTGAAAGTCCAGACCCACTATCGGACGGACCTGTTCATTCGCTGTCCAAGAAAATGTCAAATAAAATTCAGACAATTAATTAATACTAAATAATATACCATTACCATGCATTACTTCTAATTGTATTATTGGGTGGACAGGACAGCCTGCCTCCAAGTTACCCACCCGTTTATAGTGGTCACTGGTCAGCAGAGCCGGCCCGAGGCATAAGCGAATTGAGCAGTTGCTTAGGGTCCCGACTGCCAGCCCCCCCCCCCCCATTTTTTTTTTTATTTTTTATTTTTTTAGTTTGTGTGTTTGATATCAACATCATATTATGTGAATGTAAATTATCATACAATAAAAGGAATACAATGTTTTCGTAGATAGTTAATATTTTAATAATTGAATCAGTTAATCTGGGAGGTAATCCGAGGTTAATTGATCATGTCACGTTCAAGTCCATGGCATGCACAGTGTGTATTGAGTTTATTTAAAAATATTTGAAAATGGGGCTGCCCTCAGTTGCCCATGCACTGTGTATAGTCTATAGCCTATTTCAGCCTCGTCTGTGGAAAAAAAGATAACTGGACAACAGAGTTCTTCTGCTTCGTTCCTCTCACTGCATTTAAATTAATTCATTATATTACAGAAAAATATGTCCCGTAAAAGAAAAAGAGCACCAAGCCCCTCCCAGAGGACCCTGCATAATATTT
This sequence comes from Ammodytes marinus, assembly GCF_949987685.1. Lineage (NCBI taxonomy): Eukaryota > Metazoa > Chordata > Actinopteri > Uranoscopiformes > Ammodytidae > Ammodytes > Ammodytes marinus. Next base: position 14,574,508 of record NC_137230.1, read on the forward strand.
AATTTCAAATTTATATTTCTATGGAAAATCCATGTGTCTTTCTTCAATAGCTTCTAATTCATCCAACCCAATGTCTCCAAATTATTTGTCCACACAAAATTCCTCAGATTTAGCTTAATTTTCCTCTCAAAGTGCACCAGATTCATGCATTTCACTTTAAAAAGGTAAAAAAAAATCCAAATTGGGCCCAAAGTGTCAATATTTTGTGTGGCCACCATTATTTTCCAGCACTACCTTAACCCTCATGGGCATGGAGTTCACCAGAGCTTCACAGGTTGCCACTGGAATCCTCTTCCCCTCATTCATGACAACATCACAGAGCTGGTGGATACTGGAGACCTTGCGCTCCTCCATCTCCTGTTTTAAGAAGCCCCAAAGATGCTCAATTGGGTTTAGGTCTGGGGACATGCTTGGCCAGTCCATAACCTTTACCCTCAGCTTCTTTAGCAAGCCACTGGTCGTTAGGAGGTGTGTTTGGGTTCGTTATCATGCTGCAATACTGCCCTGCGGCCCAGTTTACGAAGGGAGGGGATCATGTTCTGCTTCAGTATGGCACAGTACATGTTGGTATTCAATGAACTGTAGATCCCCAGTACTGGCAGCACTCATGCAGCCCCAGACCATGACACTCCAACCACCATGCTTGACTATAGGCAATACACACTTGTCTTTGTACTCCTCACCTGTTTGCTACTACACACTCTTAACACCATCTGAACCAAATAAATGTATCTTGGTCTCATCAGACCACAGGACATGGTTGCAGTCATCCATGTCCGTAGTCTGCTTGTCTTCAGCAAACTGTTTGTGGGCTTTATTTTGCATCATCTTTAGAATAGGCTTCCTTCTCGGACGACAGCCATGCAGACAAGTATGATGCAGAGTGCGGCGTATGGTCTGAGCACTGACAGGTTGACCCCCCACCCCTTCAAGACCTGCAGCAATGCTGGCAGCACTCATACGTCAATTTTCCAAAGCCAACCTCTTGGTATGACGCTGAAAACGTGCACTCAACCTTCTTAAACTGGGCTGCAGGGCAGTATTGCAACATGATAACGACCCCAAACACACCTCCAAGACGACCAGTGGCTTGCTAAAGAAGCTGAGGGTAAAGGTGATGGACTGGCCAAGCATGTCCCCAGACCTAAACCCTATTGAGCATCTTTGGGGCTTCTTAAAACGGGAGATGGAGGAGCGCAAGGTCTCTAATATCGACCAGCTCCCTGATGTTGTCATGAATGAGTGGAAGAGGATTCCAGTGGGAACCTGTGAAGCTCTGGTGAACTCCATGCCCAAGAGGGTTAAGGTAGTGCTGGAAAATAATGGTGGCCACACAAAATATTGACACTTTGGGCCCAATTTGGAAAAATGTTCTTAGGGGTGTACTCACTTTTGTTGCCTTCAGTTTAGACATTAATGGCTGTGTGTCGAGTTATTTTGAGGCGACAGTAAATTTACACTGTAATACAAGCTGTACACTGACTACTTTACATTATATCAAAGTGTCATTTCTTCAGTGTTGTCCCATGGAAAGATATAATGAAATATTTGAAGAAATGTGAGGGGTGTACTCACTTTTGTGAGATACTGTAGCTCTGGACTACCACCATCCAGGTTGCCCAGTCCCAAAGCTTTCTCTTCTATCAGCTCAGGCTGCCTACAGTTAATACTGCGATTAAAAAAAAAAATACATGATGTTGTATAATGTATATTATATGTTATTCATAAAGATTTGGGAAAAAAACATGCAAGAATCAAATCTCCCACACAGCAACACTCAAAGTTTATTGCATATTGTGTTCTACACAATTCACAGTAAATGTGCCAAAAAGCAGACGCAGAGATCTTACAAGGGCAAAAAATAAAATAAAATTGGCTTGCGCGCTCAGCGCGCGCTCGCATCTTCGGTCTCTCTGCCCAGTGTGCCCACTTAAAATTTCTACAGGCCCACCCTAATCTAACTGTCTAGAACCGGGCCTGCTCAATACTGCATTAGCATTTCACATTTATGCAGCTCATTTGTCTGTCTATATGGCCATTGTGTGTAATTTACATATGATATAATCAGGCCATTTGACCTGAGATTCACAGACCTGAAATTCAGGGAGCACTCAGTCTCAGCTGTAGAATTGGTTTTGAAGGTGAAGATTTTGTCACTTTGTTAGTTGGCATGAACATAACAAGCTGAATAAGCAGCACAGCAAATATTGCTGTCCCACATATGAATGTCTCATAAACCTGAGAGATACTGCGGGATCTGCATACTTCAGCAACTGTACACTGTGTTCTTCTAAGCCTTCGCACCCACCCACCCACCCACTGTTTGGCTGTCACATTTTTAGATCTTCAGAAGTCACATTCGTGTCATTCCGCATTCTTCACATTTAATTTTACTGTACTTCCATAAATGCCGGATTTTCTGCATGACTGTATAGTTTGTTCACAGTAAATTCGGGAAATATACTATCCAATGGTTGTGTGAAAGTCAAGGCTTACGAGTATTACATCTATGCTGCAAAACTTAAGTTAAAAGTTGTGTATTTGTGATTGAACAGGGAGAGTTCATACTGTTCAGATGCTGCACATTGTGTTCTGCTATTACTGTTCTCTGAAAGTATTCCAAGCATCTGTCTGCCATCTGCTGGCTGTGAGAAGTGTTGGTCCTGTCTGGTCTTATGTCCAGTATCCATTTAGACCGGAAGTAAAATTAGTTTCATAAAAATGATCAGGTAAATATGATAAGAGGTGGAATTTGTTTAGACATTCAAAATTAATCAATATATGTTTAAATGAATGGTTCAGATCAGCACTCAACACATATCAACACTGACTGGTCACCATGTAGGCCTACACCATCACTGTATCATGAGCAATAGAACTGTTGTTCATGTACAATACAACTGTTCTTTGTGTGTAACCCTCACTGTTAGCTTTTCTTATCTTAACAATAATATCAGATACAGGTTGCATTTTTCAGTTGCTGTTAGGAGCTTGGCATTTCCATCTTCAGCGTGAGTGCTGGTTGCACGTGGTTGCTAAGAAAAAGAATGTCTAAAACAGTTAAAACACAGAGTGTAGAGGGGTAAAATAGAAGAGAGGATTTCGTTGTATCCAGACTAAGATTTGATCACACAGGATTAAATAAACACAATTTATTATGGGAAAAGTAGGAATTAATTTTGTGTTCACAAGGGAAACAGAACATGCAATTATGCATTGAGGAAAACATAATGAAGAAAGGGTGATGCTACAGCAAAGAGTGAGAGGGGCTGGACGACAATGGGATTTAAAGGTACTATTAGAAACAGATCGTGATAAGGTGAGGTCGGGGAAACCATTTTAAAATAACAGGCACAGGGCGAAAGGAAAGTAGGTCCTGTTCTACATACTCCGGTACGGCAGGTGGCGGTATGCACCTAAAGCTGGTTTTGCAACCTGCCATAAAATGCAAAGAAGAAGAACAAACTAACAAACAAACAAAACAAAAACGTCCATGGCAGAGATTTCCTAACTTTTCCTATATGGTCTAGATGCAGCCGCTGCCGCCTACCAGTGCAGCTCGGCCAAACATGCCAAACACGCCCATATCTGCCAAAAACGCCCATATCGGCCAAAAACGCCTACAGCTCGTGCGCATGCGTAACGTTACAGAACTAATTCAAGCCCGCAGCTCAGTCCCATTGTTGCTTACTTAGCGATGTTGTCGCTATATTTACCGACTTTTCAGACACCTCTGGCGACGTTTTCTTCAAAAAAGCGACCAGAGACAAATCTAGCTACTTTTTCTGGTGTTATTGGTGACTTTTTCGCTAAAGTATCGCTCTTTACTCTAATCAACGATCAGCGGGTGCCTCCCCTGCCTCTCCTCCTTCCTAGAGCACTGACAGGCGGCAGAGTCCTCGCGCAGCAGTCCCTCGCAGCTGCGGACAGAGCAGGAGATACACACCTCTCTGCTCTAGTGTTCCTTTAGCATCCCTATTAGCAGTTGTAGTACCCCTCTTTTAAAGTCTATGAGTAGTGCTTATTGAAACTGTGAGCATGTATGATTACTGCTAGACTTAACATTATCACGTCGGTTTTCTATGCAATTGTTTGATTCAATTTTATTTCAGACATATCAAAAAAAGACAAATTAAAAGCATGAAAATACAATAAAAAATATGTTCAAATGATTTCACAAATAAAAATAAACAACATATTGAATTGATATGCCTGAAAAGGAGTAGGAAGAAGTATAAACTTATTTGATCCAACCCCTTTTCCACAGCTCAATAACTTTATAATAATGTTTTACATTATTATTATTATTATTTTTATATTTATACAATCCATATATCCATATATACTCGACACCATTGCAAATGAGGGCCACCCCTCAATTGGTCTCCTGAGGATAAACAAAAATCACACGAAAAATGAAATGAAATATCCACTATACATCCATACAAAAATACATCCATCCACCATATGCATCAACACAATTCATACGTCCATATCTCCATATTTGTACAACTCACATATCCATATCCACACATACATACTTTCCGTCTTAAATCTCTCCCTTATCCCTGTTAAAAATCATTGCTTTGATTTTTTTTTTTAACTGAATCATGTTTGGACATTGCTTTAGCTCCGTGCTCATACCATTCCACAATTTCACACCACCAATTGAGATGCAATGACATTTTAAAGTCATGCGTGCAGCCAGTGTCTTAAAGTTTAACTGTTCCCTCAAATTGTAACCCCCCTCTCTGTCAAAAAAAAGTTTTTGAATAGTACCTGGTAGCAGTTTGTTTCTAGCTTTGAACATGATTTGTGTAACTTGATATTCAACCAGGTCCTTGAACTTTATGATACGGGAAAAAAGAGGAGGTTGGTGTGATCATAATATCCAGCTTTATTGATTATTCTTATCGCTCGTTTTTGAAGTGTGACTAGTGGTTGCAGTGAGCTTTTGTAAGTGGTCCCCCAGACCTCCACACAGTAATTTAAATAAGGTAAGATCATTGGGCAGTAAAGAATATGCAATGATTTGTGATCCAATATATGCTTTGCTTTACCCAGGACTGAGATGCTTCGTGACAGTTTAGATTTAACATTGTTATGTGACTGTATAAAAAGTAAATAGCCTTCAGTCGCTAATAATATTATAAGAGACTGAAGTATTATTAACCTTTTTGACACTAAAGCTTCTTTTAATTGGTCCATTTCCACAGCAGGTAAAGTGTAGCAAAAACAGACAAGAAGTTTTTGACACTGAATATGGCAGACCCATTGGTCAGTGACATCTTTGATTTGATATGAATTGCAGGCTCTCTGGGACAAAAAAACCTTTGTTATCAGAAAATACACAATATATTAAATAAAGGCAGCCCCCAAACCTGCGGACAACCACCTTGGCAACCCAGCAAGTACTGTTTAATTGTGATTACTGCACGTATGGAAGAGCTGGAGCTTTTTGAAAAAGCCCACTAAATATGTTCAGATGTATAGCTCTGAGACTCGCTATGTGGAACAGAAGCAGAGTCTCTCATGAGGCTCATTGCAATCAAACAAATATAACTGCCCTTAATCCATTTCTTCTGACTGAAAGGTATTTTTCAAGAGGGTCATGGCCGACACACAGCAGTGCAGTAAAGCATACACATTAACACAAGGTACACAGAAACATAAAACTAAAACTAAAAAGAATGATGTGCGAAAACACAGCATGTAGGCTGTGTATCAACATCAGATTTTTGTTCAGCGCTCAGACAGTACGGACAGGTAGCATATTGTGAGGAGATATTCATTGATTTTGACAAAATGTTGTACAAAGTTCATGTGCACCTATTCATTGATTTTGACAAAATGTTGTACAAAGTTCATGTGCACCTAAAAATAGAGAAAAACAGTCACTTAATTACACTGATGTATTTGAGGGGACTGAGTCGCTAGTTTAGCCTTTAAGTCTACACAAATACAATGACATCTTGTTTATGTATTATAAAGTATGTAACTACCAACAAAGCACCATTGAAGGACGTGCAGGTGTGACAACTTAATTTCTTTAGGCAGCTGATTTGGCTATGGAGACCCAGACCATTTTGTTGATGCAAAGCTCCAAAATGTCAGGTGTTCGTAGCTTGCAAATCTATTCACAAAAGACACATCACATAAAAATCATGTTAGTCATTAATTAACATAGTCAAATAAATTATACATTGCCACCAAAATAATGTTAACAGTAACACCTAACCTGTTACCTCATATGCTGACCAGATGCCAGTCTAATTTAATATACAAACAAACACATGTTAATCATTTTTATCATATACTAATTATCATTCAGATAAGACTTATAAAGCTATTTGGTCTGTAACGTTAAGCTATTTTCTAACCAACAAAATCCTTTGAATAACACAAACATAACATTAGGTAACGAAGTAGGCGAATAAAACATTTGTATTGACTTACCTGATATAGAAGAGCAGGTGGGTGTCTGTTTCAGTCCCAGCTGACTGTTGTAATCCATACTCTCGCTGGAGACGTAACTCCTGTACTATGAGCACTTAGTATTCATGTTTAATGTAGCGGATGCTGATTCTCTTGTTTTTAACTGTGCTGCAATGTCCTGTTTTAAACATTTTGCTGGTGAAATGGTCTTAACATTGACGGCAGCAAGAGCAGCTAGCTGGCTAGCGCGATATTAACCAACAGAACGGAACAGGAAAAACGTCACACAGCTTAGTGCAGAGCAACCATAGCAACAAGCTATAGGCGTTTTTGGCCGATATGGGCGTGTTTGGCAGATATGGGCGTTTTTGGCATGTTTGGCCGAGCTGCACTGGTAGGCGGAAGCGGCTGCATCTAGACCATTCTCAACTTTTCTGAAGATAGGTGGACAGCGTTGGACGGTGACCAAACATGGTAAGCAAGTTATATTACGACAGACGCCGATTAATAATCAATACAAGGTTATAACAATTCACATTCATGTGACTACTTTGTTTTTTGAAGTAGTCTAGTCTGCCTAACGTGATAAGCTGTTAGCTAATTGTCTAACTATAGCCAATCGCAGCTAACCAACGCTGGTCGTAATAATGTGAATTCTTCAGTGTTGACTCCTAAGTTTACTACAAATTAATTCAGAAGATCGCTAGAAAAACTGTTATCCCTTAAAAAGAAAAGGGATACAGTTATACTCTTTAATTTACACCATGAAAACGTTACATTTTTAAAGAAAGTTAGCCAGACTAGCCCACTAACAAAGATGTAAAGATTATTTGGAATGATAAAACCGGCCAAAACTATTCTAAGATCAGAATCGCACCGAATAAGTAAATAAAACAGCCATATATGCACTGCTGTGTTGATTTTCCTTTGCACTCGCTTTATTTGTATCAAGTATGGCTCCCTTTGTTCATTTGCAGGAAACGTTCAAATCACATTCCTGTTCTCAGTGGAAATGACTCGCATTTTAAATTGACTGCATTTTCACCAACATTGGTTGCCACAGTCAATGTGTCTGCAGTGATTTGATTATTAAAAACGTTATTATCTATTCCAGGCTCACGTGTCTATCCAGGAAGGATTTAACCTGCCTCCTCTGAAAGAGTGCAAGAAATGCTGCTTTCCGAGCAAATATCATTGCCCATTTTGTGTACCAGAATTCTTCAAACCCGCAAAACAAATCAATGCTAGAATTCATTTGGACAATCACCGAAAGAGAGCAGTTTTTGTAGGAGGTACGTTTTTTTCTCTCCATTTTCTATTTTGTATTTAATTGACTGTGTCAGGGGAACAATTCATCTCTAGTCTAATATAATTGTTTTTCTTTTTAAATTTCAGGTTACACCATTCACAAATGCGGACTGGAGTGCAGGCCACAGCAGCATTATCATTGTATGTACTGCGTTGCCACGCTGTTGAGGAGAATTGACTTCGTCAAACATCTACAGGTCTGCCGCCCGAGCAAAGATCGAGCGAGAATATCCCATTTTCAGAGAGCCAAGCATCACAGAGTCCAGTCCAAAGCACAGGCTTCTTCTTCACCTCCCCCTGGAGAGAATGACGACCCTTCAGAAGAAATGGTAAGGTTGTGATCATGTGGCATGCACTTTTTAATAGAGCAGTTTTGTCATGGAAGATGTGCATTGCCTCCTGACGGTCTACTGAAACAGAAAAAAGTAAGTTAAAGGTGAAGTAAGCGGTTTATTTATGTTAATATAAGTGTTAAATCGCTCTTTATTCATACAGTGATCACTTACACAATGTGCGCGTTTCATAAAGCCGATCTCTCAGTCAGCTGCTTTGCATGTAATCGGCAAATTAACTTATTGGAGGATCCCGAAATTTTTATCTTATCAGAAGAGAGAACGCTACAAACCAACACTCGTCTCACTCATATATAGTACAATCATATGAAAAAGTTTGGGAACCCCTCTCAGCCGGCATTATAATTGACTCTGCTTTCACAAAAAAAATATAAAAGTGGTATGTCTTTAATTTACCAGGAACAGCTAAGTACTTGGATGTTTTCCAAACAAAGATTTTTTGAAAAGCAGTATTTGGTTGTATAAAATAAAATGTGAAAAACTGGCTGTGCAAAAATATGGGTACCCTTGTGGTTTTTTTGATTTTAATGCCTGTAACAGCATGTAAAACTGATGATTTTAAACACAAAGTTGGTTGGATTATGTTGTTAAGCCTTGAACCTCATAGAAATGTCTGTTTAATCATGAGAAAATGTATTTTAGGTGCCTAAATGCAAGTTGCACTTCTCTTTGACTCTCTGCTGAAGTGAGACAGAATGGGATCATCAAAACAGCTCCCAAAAGATCTGAAAAACAAAGATTGTTCATTGTCATGGTTTAGGGGAAGGCTACAAGAAGCTTTCCCAAAGGTTTCAATTGTCAATTTCTACTGTAAGGAACGTTGTCAGGGAATGGAAGGACACAGGCACAGTTGCAGTTAAACCCAGGTCTAGCAGACCAAGAAAAGTACAAGAGCGGCATATGCGGCGGATTGTGAGAATGGTTGCACACAACCCAAAGATCACCTCCAAAGACCTGCAAGAACATATGGCTGCAGATTGTGTATCTGTACATGGTTCTACAATTCAGTGCAATTTGCACCAAAACATCTGTATGGCCGGGTGATGAGAAGGAAGCCCTTTCTGCGCCCACGCCACAGATACAGTTGCATGGAGTATGCAAAAGCTCATTTAGACAAGCCAGCTTCATATTGGAAGAAAATGCTTTGGACTGATGAGACAAAAATTAAGTTATTTGGTCTTTATAAAAATCAGATGTTTTGGTGCAAATTGCGCTGAATTGTTGAACGATGTACAGATGCACCATCTGCAGCCAGGTGTTCTTGCAGGCCTTTGGAGGTGATCTGTGGGTTGTGTGCAACCATTCTCACAATCCTCCACCTATGCCGCTCCTGTTTTTTTCTTGGTCTGCCATGCCTGGGTTTAACTGCAACTATGCCTGTGTCCTTCCATTTCCTGACAATGTTCCCTACAGTCGAAATTGACAATTGAAACCTTTGGGAAAGCTTCTTGTAGCCTTCCCCTAAACCATGACAATGAACAATCTTTGTTTTTCAGATCTTTTGGGAGCTGTTTTGATGATCCCATTCTGTCTCACTTCAGCAGAGAGTCAAAGAGAAGTGCAACTTGCATTTAGGCACCTAAAATACATTTTCTCATGATTAAACAGACAATTTTATGAGGTTCAAGGCTTAACAACATAATCCAACCAACTTTGTGTTTAAAGTCATCAGTTTTACATGCTGTTACAGGCATTAAAATCAACAAAACCACAAGGGTAACCATATTTTTGCACAGCCAGTTTTTCACATTTTATTTTATTTCATACAACCAAATACTGCTTTTCAAAAAATCTTTGTTTGGAAAACATCCCAGTACTTAACTGTTCCTGGTAAATTAAAGACATAGCACTTTTATATTTTTTTTGTGAAAGCAGAGACAATTATAATGCCGGCTGAGAGGGGTTCCCAAACTTTTTCATATGACTGTATATACACTCCATGGTCTCACTGCCGGTGCACGCCAGAGCAACAGATGGGTGAATGTGTATGCGCCTGCAATGGCGGAGCAGGTAAAAATCCTTCCCAATGTCTGTTTTGATGGTTTGTATCATGTTTTATCACACTTATGGATCTGAGATGATGCTAGATAACTTGCTGCTTGAAGACCGCAGTGCATTAATGTGGTGACGTAGGGACGAGCGAGGGGACTGCCAACTGCAGTAACTGACAGGATGTTAGCTAAAAGAACCATTCCGCTTACAGCACCTTTTAAAGGTTGAATATGCAACATTTGCATTATAAATTAAATTGTAGTCACACAACAGTAATCCGACTCAATTATCACCTCTGCCTCACTAGAATGTGTGGTGGTGTGTTTACCTGCACAGCCCCTCCCCCTTACTGGCTGTGTTTCTTTTGTTACATCGAGACGTTTCTCGGCGTCAATCAACTGAGCAGTGCACGTGGAGAGTACCTTCAACCAGTAACATCTGGAGAGTGTTGAACTCAACCAATACCATTGTGAGGGCACTCAGTTCACTGCCATGGCGCAGCAGCCGAATGACTAGACACTTGTCGAGCTCGCCTCCCTCCGAGGAAGAGAGCCGCGCGAGCAGGCACCAACAGCAGGTGGAGGGAGAGAGTACACCACTTTCCAGTTAGACATACAGCACATATCAGTGTGTTAGCCACTGAGCTAACCAAAGCTAACTCCCAGTCAAGGAAGTGGAGAGGCTTCTGCTCTGTACTCTAGGCCCCGCGAAGTAGCATGGAGGAGCATTCTGTTTATAAAACAATACAAACAAATGTTTCTATGTAAAATACTGGCAGAGAGAGGAGGATTGTGCAGATAAACACACCACCACATATTCTAGTGGAACAGAAGTGATCATTGAGAGGGATTATTTTTGTGTGACTCTATAATTTATATTTTCATTAAAATGTTGCATAGTCTGCCTTTTAAGGCTTGCAATAAATATTTGATCACACAAAGGAATATAGCTGCACCTTCCTCTGGTGGGTGACATGAAAAATTTGGTATCAATTAATCTCCCTGTGTTTTTATGTATGGAAAAAACAAAGCTTTTTCAAACTTTCCTATGTTAATTCATACCATCAACATATTTTGAATTCCACTTTTCCTTTATTTATTAGCTGCATAACACATAGTGCTCCTTGTTGACTGCCGTACCTAATAACTTTACAACAAGATGTAGCTTGTGAAAATGAAAATAAAAAGTATTTGGGATTGTGATCTTACGGTTATACCTTGGGATATATTATGTCTATAGCATCTTTGGAGATTACTGTAACTCCTTATATTGCGGCCTGGATCACTCCTCCCTCAGTCGTCTCCAACTAGTACAGAATTCAGCTGCTCGTCTTCTCTCCGGCAAGAAAAAACACGACCACATCACACCCGTTTTAGCCTCACTTCACTGGCTGCCTGTCAGCTTCAGAATTGATTTTAAACTTCTCTTAATTGTCTTTAAAGCCCTGAATGGCCTGGCCCCCCCTTACCTCAGTGAGCTCTTACAGATGCATACCCCTTCCAGATCCCTACGTTCCTCCGACCAACTGCTGCTCAAGGTTCCAAAAACCAGACTTAAGACCCGAGGTGATAGGGCCTTTGCCGCAGCTGCCCCCAGACTTTGGAACAACCTCCCCATCCACATTAAATCATTACAGTCTGTTCACATTTTCAAATCGTCACTGAAAACACACCTCTTCTCCCTGGCATTCCCCCCTTGATTATGGCATATTTTCTGACTTTCTTATTGATATTTCTATTTCATTTTTAAATTGAGTTTTTAATGATTTTATGCGTGTTTTTTCTTTTTTCCCCTGGTGTGATTTTGTCTCTGTCTTGCCTATGTTTTTTATCTTATTCTGCCTGTACAGCACTTTGGTCGGCTGCTGTCGTTTTAAATGTGCTTTATAAATAAACTTGACTTGACTTGACTTGACTTTGGAGGATGGTGACTGTTGTTCACTAGGTATTGTTTTTGGACTCATTGGTTCTGTTTCACTGGGTGTGCAGTCATCAGGTGCAACTTTTTAAGGAGAGTCTTTGTTTCTCAAGGATATCTGGAGAGGAACGCCATCTTTAATGTTTATGATTAAATCAACTTTAATCGAAGAAGAGAAGTTTTTATTTCAAAGAGGTTCTTTGATTGCTGATAGAGGAAACTAAGTAACTTTGGTTGGTTATGTAATAATGAATAATAAATAAACCAAATTACATTATTAATTTCCATCCTCACAGGATATCGGCGGATACGAACTCTACGTCGTGGATGGAGGCTACGTCGTGGAGGGAGGCTATCAAAGCGGCCAAGGAGCGAACAACAGCAGCAGCAGCAGCAGCAGCATGTCAGCGATGAGCACGGAGCCAGACTCTTCCAGATGTGACAAAACCGTACAGACGAACATTGAAAGGCCACAAGACTGTGATGAATACTACTTCAAGAACCTTTCCAAAATGTTTAAAAAGTTGAGCCCTCCGAAAAAGGCAGAGGTGAGGTTGAAGATCGAGAGGCTCCTCTTTGAGGCGGAGTTTGAGTAGGCAAGGGTTCACACACACACACACACACACACACACACACACACACACACACATACTCTACATTTTTATTTTCATTGGAACAAGTGTAGGAAGCAAGTTTACTCAAAAGTGTTTAAAGTATCGAAAACCTTAGATATTTTTTTTTACAATTCTTCACTTAACTTTCTATCACGGTAAAATAAATGAAGGTCAATAATGCTGTAGGACTTGACAACAAACATTTTGGAAGGTGATGCTGCTATTAGGGATTTGTTTGTGTTCTCAGAAATCGCCTTCGTGAAACAGATGCCTGATTTATATATATTTTAGAAGGTTTTTTAAGTTTTGTTTTCTGACTGAGCAAAAAAGAAGAAAAAAAAAACAAAGCAAGCTGAGATGGTTGGACTTGACTCAAGACAACCTCTGGATGTGTTTTTTCTCAGTCGAGTATGCTGCCTATACCCAGTCGTCATGTAAGTAGTATAGGCCTACCTACAACCAAAGAGTGAATATGATATTTATATTTTTTGAACACTAAGCTGTATGAAAACACTCATGTTTTATGAATAGTTCAAACAACATGGATATAAATGTTCTTGCTTTCATTTGTACAAAAGCTAATAGTAGGTTGATGAAATCCTACTTGAGACAAATGGTCTCACAGCTGAATGTTACTAATACTTGGTCCAGAAATAATAATTTTTTTTGTCAAGTCTGAAATGGATTCTGAATTGTTCTTTTATTCAAATAAAGCTCATGTTACGAGCTATACTGTACATGTTTTGTTTCGGTGATTTCAAATAAAGATTTTTTTTCTTTCACAGCCTTTTAGTTTGATATATTTTACAGATTCTGTGACAGGAAACAGAGACAGAGAAAAGAATGTAATGTACAAGGATTTTAATGTTGTGGAATGACATTCCTGTGTGAAAAATAAGTTACATTTCCAATGACAAACACCTGCCTGATTGGAAAGTCACATGAGGTGCATGGTTATAGTATAGTGGAACTGTCATAGACTTAAGTGATCTCAACTCAAAGTCCACTTGCTGTCTTTCTGAGTTGGCATCACTTGTCTAGGGCTGCAACTAACGATTATTTTGATAATCGATTAATCTGTCGATTAATCGATTATTAATAGATTAGTGTTTTGGTCCGTAAAATGTCAGAAAATTGTGAAAAATTTTAATACATTTCCCAAAGCCTATGTTGACGTCCTCAAATGTATTATGTCCAAAACACACAGCTATTTCAGTTTACTGTCAGAATAGGATTAAAGAAACCAGAAAATATTCACATTTGAGAAGCTGAAATCAGAGAATTTGGAATTTTTTTATTAAAAAATTACTCTAAACGATTAATCGATTATCAAAATAGTTGTCGATTACTTTAATAATCGATTAATAATCGATTCGTCGATAAATTGTTGCAGCTCTACACTTGTCATCATGGCTTTCATCAGCGAATAGAATTTCACAAACAAAAGTTAATTTTATTGTAAAAACCCTTTTATCATAAACGGTCTGACAAAATCATAAGAAAGGTAATGCTTTACTCTGGTGTAAAAAAAGAGAGGCAATTTCACAGTGAGAATGCACTAAGTACTATACAATAAGAAAATAGAATGATAGAAAAACTAAGGTTCACACATATTTTTCGCTAGTTACTACAGTAAATGGATGATTGTTGCGACGTCTTGGTGGCCAATAGGTTGAACCGTATTCTATCACCACAACATTCACAGTTTTGATTAACAGCCAACTTGTACATCATATATCTCTCTCTTAATTTTTTCTTTCAGCATCAGCAAAAAAATTATATATATACACCTATAACTAGGTGAAGCAAAGAGTTATGTCTTCCTCCATGATTATTGACGTAATTTTTAAGAGGCGTACATTTTCTGACCTTTTCTGAAAAGGTTGAACCTAGAGCACTGACTGTATATATAGACCTAGACTCATTCTTCATCTGACTGGTAGCAGTACACTCCATGCCTTTGCTGTGGTGGTGGGAAGCCAAAGCTGCGAACCCCTGCCTCAGGGGGACCGCAGTTTCTCCTTGGCCTGGTGATAGCATATCGCACACTTCCGTCAGCGAGCCAGCCGGCCTCACAGTGGTCCAGACCAGAGAGCTTCCAGGCGGCATAGAGCTGCCCCACTTTGGCCATCTCTGCTCCATGCTCCCTACAAGCCTGCTGGGCCTCTGTCAAGGTCATCTTGTGAGAGGGCTGCAGGTAGTAGACTTTACCTTTTTGAAAGAAACCACATTGATGGTGATATTTAGAAAAGTTGGATTAGGGTCTTTTTTACGTCTCAGACTTCCAACAAACCCCTTTTTCCAAGAGTTTGAAAGAAAGCTTTGTTTACCTGCTTCCTACGGGCACTGCACTAGTACTAATATATGAAAGAAACTGAAAGCATGGAGGGCAGCCTCACCTCTGAGCGGCGAGGAGAAGCAGAAGACATCGTAGTGATGGAGGTGCTGGTGCCGTCTGCCGTAGCTGCGGATCCCCGGGGCCAGGCCGTGGCCCCCACAGGGCACTCTGGGCTGGGTGATGGGGTACTGCACTGTCCCGTCAGCCAGCCAGCCTGCATTGCACCAGTTCAGGCCCTCCTTCCAGGACTGGAAGAGCTGTGTGAAGGTGGCCAAGGTGGAGTCCTGCTCCTCACAGGCCTGCCGGGCTCCCAGGAAGCTCAGGTGGTAATGACCACGAGGGTGCTGGTAGGGAAACACCACACCTGGGCGGAGAAATTCATTAAACAGCCACAAAGATGTGCTGTGTAACACAAAAAACGATATGGGCTTCAAAGCAAAAGTCTCTGCTGTGTCTTAAAAATAGTTGCATCCCTGCCTAGCCTGTATCAGACCCAGACACTATTAATATAACTAGCATTAGTATTGCTACCATTAGTATTAGTGTTTTTATTCCTTGCTCTATATCTATACTAAGTATGAGCGACAGTAGCCCTTTTTCAACCAGGGTAGTACACAGTAGTTAGCATTAAAGTGGAGGCAGCGATTCTGGAGAATGCTTGTGGTCAGAATCGCTTTTTGTCAAAATCAGTGAATATCTCCCCACGATCCGATACCTGTCTGTACAAAGTGAGCTTCATAGAAATCGGGTGTTAATGCACAGCCTAGGTTCTGTAAACTGGTATGTAAACAAAGGGGCCCATTGTAACTAGCAACATACTGGTTAACAGAGCCTAGGCAGTTGTATTTACACTGGATTTCTTTTCAGCGCACACACAGTAGGTACAGATAGCGGATCGTGATGAGATACTTACTGATTTTGACAAAAGGTGATTTTAAAAAACAAGCATTCTCCAGAATCACTGACTCCACCTTTAACACAGGGCTTTTACAAAATGACAGTGAATTATATCTCACTGCAACTAATACCTGTACAACTAAAAGATGAACTACGTTTATTTAAGATGTTCTACTGTTACTTCTCACAAGGCCATGTTGGCAGATTTGCATTGCAACGTTACATCACAGGAGAGCCTCATGGGGAAGGTAGATGTTGAATATGTTATACCTTGTAACTCCAGATAAACTGAGGAGCTCTCGTCCTCCAGTCCGTCCACCACCTCACAGCGATACCGCCCAGTATCGTTCAGCCGGAGCTCAGTCATCACCAGCGAAGCATCTCCTGGGAAATCCTGCCTGAACTGCACACGACCCCTGAACCAACAAATGTACAAACCAACCAAGACATACAATAGCTAAAATGCAGACACGATCAGACACTAATAACAAAACAAAATAATAATCATAAATTCATTCATTTGTCTTTTCCAACAAACCTGAACTCCCCATAACTCCGACTACGGGAGCCGACAGCCACCAGCACGTCTGTCTCTTGTCCCCCAGCTGCAGACAGCCAGGACCATTTGACCCGGGCCTCTCTGGGCGAGCTGGACTCAGGCTCACGCCAAAACCTGCACGGCAGCGTGGCGTTACCCCCTCTGGCTGCAAACACTGATGTTTGAGCAGAGACCACGTAGAGCTTCACACCATGGAGATTTACTGCAGGAGATACAGACATTCATTCTAGACATGTTGCACCTATATAAAAAAATATATGATGGTAGTAGATCTAACATGAACATATATTTGTATTGATCATGTGACTTCTTACTTTCTTTGTTGCCTTTTCCATTGAGAAAGTCATGGTAGAAGAAGTTGTTTTGCCTTGTGGGGCTGGAGTGAACCAGCTTGGCCCCAAACAACAGCAGCAGAGTTTGGAGGCAACACATCAACATCATTCTGATTCTCAATGGTCTCTGTGCAATCCTGAAGCCTGCTGTGGAGATAAATATGTTATGTGGGGTAGGAGTTGATTTTGGATGGTTTCACACAAGCGATGTGACGGGACAGTGCCAGTAGAGGGCAGCATGACACCATGTCCGTGAGCTCTACCTAATTTTCTAGAGAAATATAAAGTCGTCACATTTCGACTCTTGTAATCTTTAATCGTCAGGAAAATAAGTTTCTGCAATGTGGAACTAAAAAACATTGCTTACAATTATAATATAGTAATGTCGAATCATAGCTTTCAGCTGATGAAGCAAACTACATCTACATTGCAGGTAGACTATGTCCTTACTATTTAAAATGTTAACCTTTGTATCCTTAGCCAGTATTTAAAGGTTATCTCATCATATCTACCACGTGCAACACTTTTAAAAATGTTGACTCGGTTTAAGGACATAGCACACCTGGACAACAGGTGAAAACAAACAACTAAAATAGCTAGCCCACCTGCAAACGGTCCCTGTTATTAACAGATCACATTTATATGTATTCTCTTCACTTACCACAGGCCTTTGGTATTCTGCTCGCGAGATTTAATTTTCCTCAAAAAAAGTTTTGCCGAGGAGCAAAAAAAAGGATGCGCACTGCTCGAAAGTCTATTCGGAACAAAACAGTGATTCCGAGAGCTGCCGATGCGCAGTGTGTTTCTCGCCAAAGAAGAAAAAGGCACAACCGTGATTTAGTGGGTTGGTCAGTCTCCTGCATTCTTTCAGTCGTTGATAAAGGTGCAGGTGGGATCAGCTAATAATGACAGTGTCTTCGAATCTCTCGCTGAAGAATGTAGGGTTACGCTGATATGTCGTTTTGGATGGAAGGCCCCCACCTGTGTGTGTGTTTCACCAGCCAGTAAATTAAATTAGAGAGGGGCAATGATATGCCCGATACGATGAAGCCCACAGCTTAATTCACCAGTGTTTTACATTCACAATTTATTTAGATGCATATAGAGACAGACATAAATCGGGTGTAGGTTTGAAATATTTCTATCAATTGTATTTGTCCCATTTCCCATGTCCCATGTTATTCAAAGATAACCATCCAGTTTTGGGGGAGTTTTTTTCTCAGATAGTTACTGCTTATTTGGGTGATCATGAACTGAAGTAGGCTATAGCACATTTTCATTTGATAACATCTTACACTGTAGTTGATGAGCAGGTAAATTACTGTCTTAATGCCCACATGAGCTGTTTTAGTAGCCTCATTTTCCCAACAACATAAGTTACAGAATTTTGTTTTTACATGGACCAACCACAACAAATAATGTCCTTTTTTGGGAAGAAAAATCCTTTGCACCTCCCTCAACTCTGAAAGCAACTGTTAATTACGGAGGGCCCCCTGCATTGGCTCCAGCTGGCTGCTGTGTTTTCCAAGTAGCACTATGATCTTTTTTTACGAGACACCCTGCCATGTTGTGATAAAACATACAGGAGATACACATCCACAAACAGTAAGCATGGACATTCAAAGCCAGGACACATGTGTTAGAGATGATCTGTCATCCACCACATCCATTGCACAGAGATGAAAGCTGTTGCCAGGGGCCAAACATACCAGGACTGTAGGCTCTGCAGGGATATGAGGGGCTAACAGGGTGTAATTACTCTTGTAAACAGCAGGACAAAAGCCTGCTAGTTCAGTATGGTGAAGACTCAACACATCTTCTGCGTGGTTCGGACAACTGCGAATCAAACACAAATACCTAGTTCCCTTTTAGAATAGCTTTGGAAAGTGATATGTTAGAAAAGGAGGTCTTCTTTCTCACCTTATGCCTCTGAGATGAAACCTCAAAACACTGAGATGCCATCTTAAAATGACAATGGCACTGTATTTTTAATAAGCATGTTCAGTTCCACTGCTGCTCCCTTTGTGTCCCCCTGTACGTGGCCTTGCTGGCCTTGTCTGTTCATGCAATAACCCGCCACCAAAATCCACTTCGGCATGGGACAATGTCTGACCAGAATGGGCCTCTATGGTCATGATGGCCAGTAGTGGGAAGTAAACTGTGATGCTACTGGTTACGTTCACATTTATAATAGTTCATACACAAAAAAGCATGACAAAGACATGTTTTGTGTCTCTTGTTTGGAGAAAAAAAAAACACACACACAATAATTTATTTTGACATTTAATAAATGATCTCAGTTCAAGACCAACAATTAATAACAATAAAAAAGATTGTAAACAATATTTATTTTCTACACACCTTTCTACATGTTTCACATTTGTTGTAAAAAGGGCTGAACTGCAACGACATTATTAGGGAGAATGAAGCGGATAAATCTGCTGAAATGAAATGCATTAAAAAACAGACAATGCAAAAAGCCCCTCAGTTTATCAGTCCATCATGTGATTGACAGAGCAGTGTGCTGCAGTTCAAATTAGAAAGTTAAAATGATCTAATCTTGGGGACATATTATCTAATCAACATATACTTATTATTGCACAGGCCCTGTGTCAATCTGCTAGTGTGTGCCCTAAAGTAACTAAACAGCAGCTTAGAAATGTGCTTAGATATGGTAAGTGTGCTGCTGAGGATGTTTGTCATCTGTCTTTATGCAGACCGTTAAAACCAGACTGGAGGGGCTGTTAGAGGAAGCTCGGGAAATGTTGAAAACTGGCAATTAAGCCTGATGTACAACTGGAGGAGCTGAAGAAGGGCATTATTATCATGTCTTTTAAGACTTTAAAAAATACTGAAATCAATGGATTGGATTCCTAGAAGTAGCAAATAACATGGACTAAGAGCAATTAATGGCTATTAAAGTTAAAACCATGGATACTTCATAGAAGATTCAATGTCAAGCAAAGTCTATTAACATCAAAATAAAAAAGGGTCACTAGTCAGAAAGCGCTACAAGTGTGAACAGTCCCAGCAGCCAATCAAATCTTGATCCAGAGAAACAAATGGGAGAAGATGTATTTCTCTTCTGTGGTTTGATAAGGGACCGGAAGAGGATGGAGGACTTAGACTGATGAGCTCTCTAGTCGTCGCAGCCGAGCAGCTCCATACGCAGCGTAATGCGCTCATGCCACTCCCAGGGGACAACGCGAACATACCGGGCGTAGAACGGAGGCTCGAATAGGTTCTTCTTATGGGTGTTGTTGTCGATGTTGCCTTGGAAAAGCTGCAAAATACATTTTAAGGTTATGGTTGAAGTAAAATAAGGGCAAAAGCTATTAAATATAAAGCAAGTTCTGTTAAATTTTTCCTAACAACAATTCTGTTCCAGGCCTAGCCAAACCACAATACATTCTGCGAATGCATTCACACAAAAATGTCTTACTCATTGTCAACCAAACTGAGCTGTGCTGCTTTCTTTCTAACAAAGTTACGGTCCCAACCAGACGTTCAGACAAGGCCCCCAGGGCAGCATCATTATGTCACCTTGTAAAAACAAACATCAAAGTATGTTTTAGACTTTAATTGGATCTTCTGGTTGCAGCCATAGTAGCTCAAATGGTCAAAAATGTCCAAAGTCTGTCCACAGAAAGAGGAGAATGGGCCTGACATTCCTCTAGCAAGAGCCAAAGATATAAATGAAAAAATATATAATGTAAAAAAGTATATTAGTAAAAATAAATTTTGGAGGATTCACATGTTGTCTGACCTTATCTTTGTCTGTGTTCTCCTCCTTCACCGTACTCCACGAGTCTCCGTCGTTGCTGTAAGCCACTTTAAACACAGACACAAACTGCACCACGCCAAAGTCCTTGGCCCCCTGCGTGATGATGCCCGTGAGGCGCTTGGTCTTCTCTAGATCCACCTATTGGAAGAAAACATTTGATACTCTGCAACATCTGCCAGGGAGCTTCAATGGCATTTAACCCAAAGATGATATATGTCCCCCCCTTTACCTGGATCCACTCTGAGCGGTTGTTGTGGGCAGGTGTCCAGGCGTTGGTCTTTCCCTGCTTATCCAGCCGGGCGAACTGAGGGTGCCACGTGAAGGTGTCGATGCCCCATGTGCGGAAAGAGCTGGAGGCCGAAAGCTGCCCATCAGAGACCAGCCGAGACTTCATCCCCAGAGCCTCCGAACAACCTACCGCGTTTGAATAAGCTGTGAATTCAAATCGGAAAGACGGAGGGAGGGAAGGAAGGGAGGGAAGGGAAAACCCAAGCGACAGAAAGATAAATAATGATTACACCCAAAGAAAAGATCAATTGACTGTGACTGATTAAAATCACCTTTTACAACCACCACAAAGCGGAAGGAGCAGAAATAGTAAAGAGGAAGGATGCATGCAATAAAGTGCAGAGAGCTGCAGTGCATATGCATATGTGTGTGTATGTTCACTTTTGTTCCTCTGTTAATGTTTAAGCTCTTGTATTCCAAAGAGTGACAAAATAACTGCATTGGAAAAAAATCATGAATGTGTGTTTCTATTGTGTGGGTGTGCTTGGAATGGCTGCTTGAATTGCCGCGTAGTGAAGTCCACCCACAGAATACTGTGTGCATAGTGCTCTTTATGTTATTTCACACCACGGCTAGTTGGAAAGCCATGTTATGTACAGTAGTTAAAATAAAGTCTTCGGCTGTGTTTTTGCTTGTCAAGAAGAAATCAGGACAGTAAAACAAAAGACAGAGTTTAACAGAAGAGATTTTCCACACTTTTTCCCGCTTCAGGAAATAAAACTTTTTTTTGTTCAAAATGGAAGGTTCACATCGGTTAAAACTCGACTTGACTTCAACTGTACTGTAGGTCATCTGTTCTTTAAAAAATAATTTTAGCAAGATTTGCATTTTTCTTCACCATTATTATCTACCAAGTCCTTTTCTTCCAGATATTATTTTGGCATGTTTACTTTTTATTAGACAGCCTGGAGAGGAAATGGGGTAGAGAGGGGGATGACATGCAGAGAACGACCACAGGCCGGATTCGAACCCGGGTCTGCTGTGACGAGGACTAAGCCACTAGGGGGACGCTCTTACCACTACACCACGAGCGCCCCATCTGCCAAGTTCTGAACCTGCTGCTGTGTGCTTTGAAGCAGTGTTGGGTGTGTTTTCTGTGTGTTTTTACCGTTGAGTTCACAGCCCACCAGCTCCATGCGCAGCGTGCAGGCCCTGCGGCAAACCACAGGGACGATGCGGAGGTACTGGGCCACAATGGGAGGGTCGAAAAGGTTGGTCTTTGTGCTGTCGTTATCTGTGTTGCCCACGAAAACCTGCAGCGCACGGACACAGGGAACTTAAGTTGAGTTTGCCACTGTTTGAAGATGGTGTGATACAGTGAGCAGATAAATAACAGCATTGAGTCGTTTTAACCTTGTCCCTCCGCTGGCCCTCCTCTCTGTAAGTGGTATAGGCGTTTCCATCGAAGCTGCTTGCCACCTTGAAGGCCTTGATGAACTCGGCGGCGCCCATGCGGCTGGCACCCTGAGTGATGATGCCGGTCAGTCGCATCTTCTTTTGCACATTGATCTGTTGTTGACAAAAGGGTCAAAGTGTTAGTGGATTGGACTTCACTGGTCAGCCCCTCGCCAGGGTTGTTCACAGCGTTCTATTCGCTCACCTCGATCCAGGGGTTCCTGTCGTGTGCGGCCGACGTCCAGGCGTTCACGATGCCTTGGTTGTTGAGTCGAGCCAACTCCGGCCCCCACCGCTGCAGACCCAGGACACCGTAGTGAACGGAAGACGCTGAAATCTGGGACTCGACGATTGCTCCTCCCTCCATCCCCAGCAGGGATATGCAACCTGGGGACACACAGTCACTAAAATGGTATCGAGGTTTTCAGATTTACTCCTGTTTAGTTTTTCTTTTCTTTTTTGTTGGGGAGGTTGGTCGCTTAATGATTTTACTATTTTTACGTCTTCACAGTTTAAATTACAGTGAAAATATTTTGAAGTCCACCGTGTCCATTGGAAACCAAAAGTTAACATTTAATATGATAGAAAAAGCTTTAGCTTGTATTTCAGATTTCCACTTAAAAATAAAAAATAAATCTTTGACTTTAAAATATGCTTGAGGAAACTCTTGGTAAAGTATACTATCTCAGGATATTCACTGCTCTTTAGAATACTAATTAATACATTTCCTAAACACACAGTATTTTGTCATTTAGCCAATTCCACAAACATAGTATTTGATGTTTTTTTATTTTTTTAAGTTCCTTTTATTAAAAAAACGTGTCAGAGAGAATTCTGTGAAAGGGGTAGTTAGTGAACGTACGGAGCTGGCACTGCTTCCCGACATACGGTGAGGGGCACCGGCAGGTGTAGTCTCCATCAAGATCTCGACATGTCCCTCCATTTTTACAAGGCTGGTTGAGGCACTCATTCACATCTGAAAAAAGGCATCAACTTACTGTGTTATTTACAGCTCCTCAAACTTACTTTTAAATCACCAATCGGTGAAATATTGGAACACAATAATCTTTTATTTAAAAAGGGAGGATTGTTAGAGACGTGGTGCACACCTGCCCACAAAGAGAGAGAGGGGGGACAATAGCCTCACTGTGTCTCCATCACACAGCTGGTGACAACATCTAACATGATGAGAGAAATGCCCCAGAGGGCAACACTAAGGCAATGGAAACCTCTTGGCAATCAGTTTATAAAGGTGCACAGAAGGTTAGGGGTGAAAGGGGTTATTTTGTGCAATGACTCAATGAATGTGCACAGAGATGAACACTTTAAAATATATTTTGTGTTTCAGATGAAAGGGAATTTAGTCAATGGAGGTCCTATCTGTGAGGTTTTTACAGCTTTTTCTACTTTTCTCCACAGTAACCATGCCAACAAAACAGAGTATGTGCTCACTTTCTGTATCCTCTTGGAACACTGTACATGTAATGCTATCTGATCTCCACAAGGTGTCAGGCTTGCACAGCATGTCTACATGGTTCTTCGAGAGCAGTGGGAGCAATGCATCATTTCAGCTGGAGAGAGCAGCAAAGATAATACATAGACTATTCAGTCTAAGACCAAACCAATAACAGACCTGACTGCCAATACTTCTGTCTTTATAGAGATCGATTTTCTAGTCCTTGAGGGACACCAGGGCCCAGTCGTTCATAAAGTTTAATCTAGAACAGAATGATCCAGATTTTTTGCTATAATGCTACCATAATACGGCTTGTGTTTGCAAAGTAATATTGCACATTAAGAATCATTGTATTAAAATGCTCTGCAGTGTTCATGTCACTTCAAAAAATTAAATTCAGAAGAAAAATGATGAATGAAATCTTTGTCCAACCTGTTTTCACCAACTCACTAACCCTCAGAAAACTCTCCTAGACTTCAGACCTGAAGCAGATGACAGGTTGACGTAATGCCACATGGGTCTGTCTTTAATTCTTGTTCCTGTTAACACTAAGAGGATTGGTCACAACATAGAAACATATGCCGGTGATGGCTGCGACAACACTACCACATCGTAACACCAAGAATCAGGTGATCCTACTGAGAAGGACTATGAAGTAACCTTACTGACTCGGTTTGGGATTACCTTTCACATGTTTTGACAGCCCTGTTGACAGGACCTTAACCCCAAGTAGACGTGAGTTAAATGAATACGGTCAGGAATATGCCATTTAATTTCCCCTATGTTTATAGTGTGACTTGCAGGAGACATAGACATAGACATAGTCTAACAAACTATGTTCAACTCTGCCACCTCTGAAATACTATTCAACTACTATCATATGATTTGTGTAAACTGTGCATGTACTGAACACAATATACAGTAGGTGACACGTCCCACCTCAGTCCAGCATCTCAACACCAGGCTGGCCAATGATGTCTGACTTCATCAAAATGAGAAAATGTCTGGGAGTAGATGACTACACTGCACAAACACCACAGTTGTTGGTCAGCTAGTGGGCTTTGGGGTTGATACAAAAATAACTCTTCAGAAAAGAATACGGTAGAAAACTAACAAACTATAACTACATGCATCTTTTTCTTCAGTTGTATCTAGCTCCCAGCAGTCACACACACACACACACAAAGCGAATAATGTGTTTCAATTTCAAAGTATGTCTGTTAGTCAAAATGACCCAATTTCCTTTTTTTTCTCTTCTACTAATAAACCTAAACTTCAGCTACAATTCTAAGCAAATGTAGTCATCATATCAACAGAGTAAAAGAGGATTCAGTATTTCCAAATTCTTCAGCTGATTTGGTCAAGCCTAAGCTCAGTCATTAATGCAGTTTTTGAACCCGTGTGAAAGGCGTCTGCATGCTAAGAGACTTGGAGCGCTCTTTTACTAATTAGCCACATAGAAAGACTGCAGGAGCTGCTGAATGAGAGCCTTTCATTAGGCTGCTGAGCTGACTATGCGTCTCCATGACAGCGTGGAAAAATCTTACGTGTTCCGCCCTTTAGAGAAATCTGCTGAAAGTGGAGCCCACTGCTATTTGTATTGCTCCACCTTCTGTTTTAAATGCTTGAAAAAAACTTTGACACCTATTTGCTTATTATTATTTTGTAATAGAATTGATCAATTGTATTATCATTTTAATCCAGATAGATTAAATGTTTCAATCTATGTCAGACTGTCTAAATGTTTCAATAGTTTTGTCTCTTCATGAGCTTGTTTTTTGATGTAATTGGATTGTATATTGTGCTTGTGTTGTTGTTTTTGCTTTGCATTTGTTTGACTCGACATCATTGCAAATGAGGGTCACCCCTCAATTGATCTCTTGAGTATAAATAAAGGTTTAATTAAATGAAAAATGAAAGGTCATAAAATCTTTTCTGAATGATTAATCCTTCATGTCATGCAAGATATCTCCTTTCGAAAGTGGCAAAGGGGGCAAAGTTTCACACTCAACTGAGAGTAAATCTTTATATATATATTGTGATGGTGAATGTACTGTAAATGTGTAGTTGTATAGGAGCACAGTCACTGAAGCCATCGAGGAGTTACTTACTGATCTGGCAGTGCGCTCCCTCGAAGCCTGGCTGGCACTTGCAGATGTACTCGTTGAAAACGTCTCCCCGTCTGGTCGGAGCAATGACCTCGCAAGACCCATCGTTCTTACATGGGTTTGGACTGCAGGGTCCTGAGAGAAGGAAGAAGGGAAAAGTATGGTAGGAGTTATCAAGTGTAGTATGTCCAACAGTTTTTTTGCTATTAAAAATGAAAGTTTCCCTATTGGTTAAACCTGTCTCTGTCAGGTTGCAGGTGTCTCCAGCGAAGCCGTCCGGGCAGATGCAGATGAACGGATCATCTCCCACCCCGGTCACACACGTTCCTCCATTGTGGCACTGATTCACCTCGCAGTACTCTCCTGGGCGACAGGAGTGAGGAAAACAGGGTATAAAAAAATACACCCTACAACACTTTACACCAGTTCAAAATACAGCCACCACCACTAATGCAATTCATAGTCGTCCCCATTTTCTTGTACAATGATAGTGTTACCGTGGACACCACAGATACAATGCAGCACATATTGTTGTTTTGAATCAATTGTGGTCTATTGAATGGGGATGGGGAAACTCCTTCTCGTCGTCTGATCTTGTTATGCTATCGATCGCTGTGCCTCTCTCAAACACCAAGTTACATAGCCTAGTATGAATGGAAAGAGCTACGTTCTGGGAAATTATTGACTTCAGTAGGTTAAAGAGAAGAAAGAATAATGGTAGATTGAGGTGAATACAAAGAACAAGTGCCACCAATTAACCATAAAGTCTTTCCAGAAACACATGTAAAAGGTGCCCTCTAGTAAAATTAGTATTTGCACCTTCATAAAGTCGGGGGATAGATGTTAAAAACAAAAACAAAAAAGGTGAACCGAAGCAGAACAGAAGCAGCAGAGCCTGAGATATCCTGACTTGTAGTGTAAAGAAGAGTAAAATGTAGGTCAAGACTCCAAAACACAGGGTCCCACATTCCCAAGGCTTAAATTCAACAGAGTCTCCCTCCCGATTTGCCCAAACTCCACAGCTCTCCGTTTAGTAGTAAAGCCTTTCTGCTTTGTATAGTCTTCTCAAGCCAAGGCCACCCCGGTGACACTACCAGGACTCTCACTGGCTGCATAGTGATCGTGCGAGAAAATGATTTTTACATTTGGTTGACTGTCCTTTTAATAGCGGAGTTTGGGATATTGTCGTTTTGGCACATTTGTGGTCAGAGCTCACTAAATTTGTACAGTTTATAGCATCCGTATTGGGAAGGAGCAAAATAGTGATCTACTGTGATTCCTTTTTGTTGCTGAAGCGCCTGGGTATTTAACAACGTTGGTGAAGCAGCTAAGGCTGTGAGGCCCAAAGTGCTGAGTCACGTGTTTCCTTTTTTGCTTTTTGAATATTTTCTTTTTTCGAGAGTGTATACCTAAAATTCAATGTGTAGCATAAATGTGATATTGAGTATGTGACCGTGATCAGTTTGCCTGTTTCTTACTCCAACACACCT
Organism: Ammodytes marinus; assembly: GCF_949987685.1. Classification (NCBI taxonomy): domain Eukaryota; kingdom Metazoa; phylum Chordata; class Actinopteri; order Uranoscopiformes; family Ammodytidae; genus Ammodytes; species Ammodytes marinus. Next base: position 14,601,774 of record NC_137230.1, read on the forward strand.
CACAGTTGTTGTCACACCTCTGAGAACTGGACAGACTGGCTCTGCGACAGAAGTGACATGTTTCAGCATGAGAACACATCCGATCACGACCATTTTGAAGATGCAATTGACTAGAGAATAACAATCTATGCAGCAGAACCATAATGTTTTGTGTGGTTTATGAAAATACTTACAATGGAGTTCATTGCGTAAGCAAAATCCTAAGAAACGCACTGTGGTTAAATGTTGCAATCAAAGTTGTATAAAGAAGCACTAAAAGTATTTTGTTTTCTTCAGCTCTATTTAAAAAATGCTGCTAGTATCTATTGTATATATACTGAATAATATTTGGTAATTGATTGATTTCTAATGGAAAATGTGAACAATATTTTCTAAAGACAACACATTTGTAGGTGTAAAAAACTGAAGGCCTACGTGTCTGTGAGCAGGATTAAGAGCTTGCAGGATTAGCCGGCTGCATAGATGCGCGCAGCTCTTTAAGAAAGAGGAGTTATACAACATGACAGTGCAGCAGCTCAAAATTGGATCAAGAGACCCAGCCCACCTGACTGACAGGTGGGCAATGAGCAAAGCAAAAGCCTCCCTAGACGTACACAAACATCATGGCGGCAGAAGACACCCCAAACATCTAGACTATTCCAGATTTGGCTCAGAGCATTTAAAGTGCCACTGGTTGGTGGCACATTTCCAGGATGAATTAAAATGTAGGTGAGTAGACAGCTGGTTGATGTTGGCTCTGGACGAGAGCACATATGGTGTTATTTCCCTCTCCGTCTGCACCTCCTCCATTGGGGCAATAATACATTCAATTATAAGCTCAAATAAAATGTGTAGACCTATCATCACATTTCACAAACAAATCTGTACCATGGATGGCACATGAAAGGAGAAAAAATAGCCTACTCAATAACTGTTCACTAGTGCAATTAACATTTCTTTCACCAACCTGCCCTACAAGATAACCACTGTTATCAAAATAAAACGTATAATAACAGAGTCTCACATGTAATAACAGAGTGATCTCACATTTAGACACTCATTCTACCATGACGATAACAACAGAGTGGGATGAAATCTAACAAATAGGCTACATAGTGACTGAGCACTCAAGGTTTAAGTTATTTAAATTGATGTGGTTAAGTAGCCTACTTTTTTTTTAAATGCCAAATGAGAGTAGCTAGTGTAATTGTGTTAAAACAGCTTGCAACTCCAGTTTAATGACCCCACTTCTCCCAATGCATTGAAACACAACAGGAAAAAATATAGCCTAGGCTACTAGATCATTAGATGAGTCAGTAAAAGGAAAATGGGAAATAAGACTGGGATGCACAACACGAAGCCAAAGACGCCTTGTGGATATGGAAAAAGTGTGTGATGTGATGTCTGGTGTTGTAGAAGAAGAAACCTTTGAGATAGGCCTACTATGTCTAGCCTACTACAGGAACAGTCAACATGGGGATTTCTGTAAGATGACTGCGATTCAATGATTAGATATTGCGCTGGTTTAAAAGAATGACATGACTTACCTGTGACTGAATACAGGCAAAGTAGAAAAGTCAAAGTTGATGAAATCGCTTTGATTAAGTTTCCGGGACGTTTCATATTTGTTTACCCTGACTTTGTACTGTACGATTGTTTGTCCGGAGCAAAGCGGCGCCGCTTTACGTCCAGTGCTGCCTTAACGTGCCGTAGGAAATCTCAGAATGCCGACTCCGGTGTAAAGGAACGACGAAGTGATAAATGACGGAGCCGGGTGAATTAACGACATGTGACGTTACCTTACAGGGGCGGAGAGCTCGGGGACGTGTCAGTAAACACTTTGACAGTTAGGGCTACGACTGAAACGTTTCCTTGCATAGGCCTACTCAATGCTTGGTAGTCTATTGATTCACTATGTTTGCTTTTTGATTCATTTAGAGGTTATACTATCGTGAGTCTTGGTCTTTCTTACAACTTTAACAACATCTGCAAATTACAATGCCAGAGAGGTTTTTTTCTTTTTTCTTTTTTTGCTTTAGGCTATAGGCCAATTTATTTTAGACATATAGGCCTAGCCCTAGATATATGGCTAGGCCTATAGCATAAAACAATTAGGCCTTGTCTATGCTAAGCATATACTATTTGTTTTTACTTATAGCCTATGTGAGCCTATATAACATTTGCTAAACACCAGCTACAGCCCTCGTGCATCTAATTATCTAAATGAATATGCTTTGGTACGACTACCTGGTGATATAAAATTAAAGTCTAGGTTGCATAGATGCCATGCCAATTATTTTTTTGTAAATAAACTGTTTTATGATGATTCAAGATTGTCATTTCAACAGACAGTACTTCCATACAGAAAATGAAACGAAATGCCGTTTCTCACTAGTGCATACAGTGTTAAAAAAAAGAATAAATAAATAATAAAAAAAAGATCAGACTCTCATATAAAACAACAAGCAAACAACAGTCCATTCAGGGGCCTTACAGCCTGTGGGAAAAAGCTGCTCAGCATCCTGCTGGATCTGCAGGGGATGCACCTGTATCTCCTCCCTGATGGCAGGAGGGAGAACAGGCTGTGGGAGGGGTGGTGAAGGTCCTTTATGATGAGCAATTGAACGCACCGCAACCCATGTTTGACAGGGTATTCAGGGTTTGAATTGCCCACACAGATTATTTTAGGGGTAGGCTATTTTATTCAGTTAGGCAGGCCTAAAACTAACAAAATAGATTGTTATGTTTCACTTGCAGGCTTCATTGGTGGTCTGGGTGAGGCACATGATGACCGGTCCCACTCAGCATCAAATCTGGATGGAAAAGTGTTAGGCCTATAATTGGACGGATTTGGTGCTTTGAATTAAGCCCTGTGGGAAAGTTCTGCATTTGACACTTGCCAAGTATTGTGGGACACAGTACCTGGCATAACCAACCCCAGGTCTAAGGCCAATTTGTTATTTGGTCCATTGCACTGGCAGGATTACTTCTAACACCAAACATTAGGAAACAGTCATTTTCTAAAATTGTCAAAAATTCTAATTTTAAAGACCATAAGTGTCCAGCCTCAAGGGATTAAGTTAATAATGAAACCAGGGGTATGATTAAACGTATAGTGTGTTACATTATCGCACCTATCTTTGATTATTAGCACTGCACATTTCACATTCTTTTTTCTAAATACTGTGGACACGTTCCTATTTTGTGTTATAGTCAAAAATGACATTTTAGAGATTTCAAAACACTTGTACTGTGAATTGTATGTTAAATATCTGCTTAGACTCTCAAGCTTGTGAAATTACATTTTGCACTAGTTATCAATGATGGGAACAGGTTGTTTACTCCAAAAATGGAAACCAAGCCTTCACATGATACTCCATCCTTATATATTTGTATCCACCATTGTTATCTTTAGTGTTTCAGCTTGTTGTAGCTGGGACTCTACTCTGAGTGTTGACTCGCTTTTGCTTAAACTATTATTTTCATCAAATAAGGAAATATTCATGTCTGAAGATTTGTATTTATTCTCACTGAAAATAAAATGCTACCACATCTGGCACAATCCATTCCCTTTGTTTTAAACATGTGGCTCTAATAGCACTTGCCCCCCCCTCCCCCCATTCCTTCACTTTGTTGGTTTGTATGCACAAAAATACATTATGTGTAAAAACCTACAGCAATAAATAGATTCTGTTTCTAAACTGGAGGAAAGTTTTAGGTGTAAAGGTTTATGAATTGCTACAGTAGGCCTAAGTCATATAAACTAACCTAAAGGCTCTGAAAAATATGACCCTTGGCCTTTTACTACCCAAAGTGTAAAACTGTCAATATAATAGTAGGTGTCTTTAAAAAATTTAAATATTGCTCTGTTTCCACAGTGAACCTAGACATAATCAAACTACTGCTTTACGAATAAAAGGCTGTATCACTCCGATTAAGAACTTCAAATAATCAATCATCTCTGTCGCCATCAGGTGGAATTCAATAAGAATAACGGTTAGTAAATAAATAAATAATAGTAACAATAATTTATTTATTAACCTCAAAACCAGATCTCAATAAATGTGGTTACTAAAGTGGCGGCTTGTTGCCTTAAAGTTCTGTGGTTCCTACTCTTTGACTGAAAGAAGAACTGAAGTAGTGCAAGTTGGCCCAAAGATGGCGCTGACAACAAAACAGTGACGTCATTGTTACCTACAGCCACTCTGTGGTGAACTAACAAACATCACAACATTTCTTAACAAAAAATAAAACACATTTCAAAATGTGTTTCAAGAATAATCTGCTCCAACTGTCACAAAGGAGATAAAAGGATTATTCAAATGTTAGGTGTTTGCATGTGGCATACATCCCCCCAAAAAAGCCAGGTTGCAGTGGTTGAGCACAACCTCTTTGTGTTTACTCATTCAAGCAGACCTACTCACTTTAAATAGGTTAAATCTGACATATGGTAGTTGTTTGAAAGCCTCTGTTGACGTGTGTCCAGTTTTATCAAATGTACTAACAATGTTGAAAGCGCTATATTTTTGCACTTCGTATACAAGAAATAAGTATTTGGTACTGGCAGGAAATCACAGGTGGCACAAATCAAAGGACCCATCAGTCTTGTTGTCAAACTCAATTTGACCGTGGACAGATAAAAATCAATAAATATCAAACTTTGGCGAACTGTAGAACTAGGAACCCACTACTGAACTGCCAGCCTGGCACAACAGATCCAATCTAGAAAGAATGATGTGCTCCTGAATAAGATACATTGTGTTTTTGTCTAGCCTCCCAGCATTCTCCCATCCATCTCCCCCCAGAAAAGCTCTGCTAATAACATGCAGAAACACGCAGCAAAGTGGAATGAAGTCCTGTCCCCCAGCTGTTCTGTGGACATACGCACAGCGACTACTGCATCGACTGATCACTGGTGCTCTTTTTGTCCCAGTGCTGTTTTTTTAGGTCTTTATCTGTATACATATACAAAAACATTAGGCATACTGCAGTAGGAATAGTGTGTTTTACACTTATTAAAAAGGTAAGCATAATTGTCTGTCTTGTGGGGGTGTGAGTTGCGGATGTCCAGCCTCGCCAAAATGTTGTTGCCGGCGACAGCAATTAAATTAGTTTACCTTAATGGTGCAGGTGGTTTGCTGTTCACAACGCCCTATGAACTTATCGCCACCAGCCCTTTTCATCTAACTGTCTGCTTCTGTCTGTGCTATTCCTCCCTATGATATTTAAATCTGATCTGCTGACCAAACAATCCAATACAGTATGTGTGTATGTGGTTGTTATGATCTGCAACTGGATAGCTCAGTAGGTTAAACCACTGACTTTGGTGCAGATAACCTGGGTTCTATTCCAGGGCGGGAGCACGTCCAGTGAGGGTCCTTTGGCAAGACGCCTAATGTTAACTGCCTACCTCCATTTGTAAGTCACATGAACCTTAACTCCGAAATCAAAGATGCAGTAAGACTTTACAAAGTGAACTGAGCTGAAAACTATGGGACTTCAAAAACCAGATGTTCTTTTGGGTCATAGCCAAACTGTGAAGACAGGGAGGAGTGCCAAACCTCCCCACCCTTTTTTAACAATTCCTCCTCGACGATAAATGCCTACAACCATTTTTACATAAATAGATGCATAGACACATATGCAAAGTATGAGTGCAATACTGCTGTGACAATGTGGTTTGAATGATAAAGAATGACACATAAGGAAATATTAGGCACAGTTGATCAATATGTGGCTGAAAATGCAGGCATGGCAGGCTACTGTGACTGAATATATGGAGTAGAAACATGATGCTGTTCATGTAAGAAGGTGTTAACAGGCCTAATATATTCCACATAGTGTGAGGGGGTCTTCAAAACCACAACCTCAGTCTCCTACATCCTTGCTTGGTGGTTCCAAGAGATTTGCCGTGAAAAACAATGCACCTAAAAACCACAGATTTCTTTCCCACATTCTTTCAACCTTTTCCTAATTTTAGTCAAATTAATGGAAGTAATATTCCATCTAAAACTCTGATGCCGGTACCAGCATATTATGTTGGTCAACACAGGACTCATGATTACGAAGTCAGACTACTGGTGCCAGCTCGTGCGTTGTGTAATCTCATTGACCCTCTTTGTCTGTTACTAAACATCAACAACACAGACTGATAAAGAGACACAGAGGACAGCTCTGGGTAAAATTATGATATGAGACTGCGACATTATGACTGACATGGAGAAGAAAAAAAATCATATAGAAGCATTTAATCCATCTCAATAAAAGAGTTTCCTTTTCCACACCAACTCTAGTCAACATTTTTTATTTGAATAGAATAATTTTCTGAATAGGATACAAACTGAATTTTAGATAATATTTTTTGTTGTTTCATCACACATACAAAGAAAATCCAAGGTGGTGTTACTTTATATTTAAAGTGTTACCACAAGTGGTGCCACTAAATCTCACTAAACAATGCATTAAAAGTGTGGCACTCTCTGATTCTAATCAAACTTTAATAGCTTTGCACTTGATGTGTTCACACTTCGGATGTTTTAAATAACAAACATTTACGAACATATAATGGCTCTTATTGTCACTGTTATATTATATTAATACTGTAAAACACATACTGTAATACATTAGTTTTGTTGTTTGATGAACAAATCATAACCCAAAAAGAATATAGGCTATTTAGGCTAAATGGAGCTGTAGAGTAGATGTTATGTAATCTGGGTGTTTCACAAATAAAGGGGCGTGGAAACCGACTGTCCTGGAGCTCAGCTACTACGTCACCGAACGTCCCGTCCAATGGAAATATCCAGTATGCAAATTACAGATTCTTCCAGGAAGTGAAGTCGTGGATGTCAGAGCTTCAGTTGGTTGCTGCGTTGCTGCCTTAGCTAGTGAGGCAATCGTCGGTTCTGTGGACAGAGAGGGCGTCCTACACATCAGGCAATCATGGTTTAAAATGGAACACTAAACAAGTAAACAAACAAACAGACGCAATGCCACGAATATAAAATCGGCCTGTCGCTTTTTAAGCAACAAGGAGCTCATCATTTTGAGGTAAGTGAGCAAAAGATGCTGCGTATGGTTGCCCAAATGATGCTGCTGCCTCATTTAATCGATTACTAACGGCAGAAATTAGGACCGTTAAACGACTCTGTCCATTGAGCTATCTAAAACTAAGGGTAAAGCAGAAACACGTCTATTTGTGCTGTTTTTTGACTGTTTATTGGTTGAATGTGAAGTTTACAAGGAAAATATTCAGCAAGCCCGTCCAAACGGCGACATGGTTTATTTTTTTCTGGGCCAGTAGGGCGAGCGAAGATGCGGCGGTGGGGCTTTGTCGGCCTTCTCCCGGACAATAACAAAACACAAATGCACAAGTGAACGTACTTTATTTGTACAAATGTTGAACTACCTCCCTTCTCGCAAGTTTAGCCAGCTAATGGGCATTGTTATGTAGCCTATATACGTGCCCGGGCTTGTTATACGTCGTGACAAATAAAGCGAAGAGCTAATATTAGCAGCTGTTCTCATGCCAACATTGTATCGTTTATTTACTGACACAATGATGACACTTATAATATTGGCATTAGTAGGACACACAGCTGTCAGACATTATGTTAGCCTACACTTTGGATTTGTTTATGCAGTGGAGCCTGTCGAAGACAATGGTATTAGTTATTATTTTATGTGTTGATGTGATGAAGCTAATTGTATGAAGCTGGGGATAGCCCAGCACCACGCCTGTTTGAGGCTGAAATGTTGTGTTCGCAGCCATATGTCATGTTTGTTTGTGTGATTCCAGTACTTCTAGAATACTGAGGCTAAACACTTTTTTGTAGGTGATGATCTTGAATCCAAGTTGCTTGTTTGAACACAGACAGGTATCAGTTAAGCCCTGATATAAATATTATATAATCAACAGGATTGAAAGGAAGCATACACTTTATTCTTACACAAGGGCAGATCAATACACCTGCTCCTGATATCTCTTGATGAAGTCAAGGTTAAGGACAGGGCTGTTAAGCAGTAATACATCCAGGTGGACTGGACTGCACTGTGTAGGTGATTCATGATTTGTCTGTAATTACATCTGTCCACCTACCAAAAAAACACAACATAACTGTTACCGTTGATCCGATATCAACATCCAGTAATTGACTAATCGTTACATCATGCTTACTGGTGCATCTTTAAAGCTGGTTTCTGACAAGACACTGACTGGCATCTTAAGGACACTGATGTGGAGTCGACTCAAGGCACTCTACCACCACAGCTTAAGGAAAAATGGAAAAGAACACTTTGTATTAATTGCTGTTATCAAGGGGTTAATGTCATTTTCTCTGTCTTTAGGTTTGACCACATCACTGTGACTTCACATTGTCGGACACTCGGCACAGGTCGTTACTTGGAGGTTAAAATAAAATGTAAGTAAAAGCAAAGTGTTATCAGCTTTTGTTTTTCATATTCTATGCCAGTAGCATCAACTCACCATTATAGTAAATTTTTTCTGTGCCATAACAGAGGAAGGCATTGTTGTCTATTTTTGTGAAATCCTGTAGCACAACTTCCTTTTTGTAACAACAGGGAGGATACTGTGGCTCTTCTGTACTCTTTACGGTTCCTGTTTTTTTCTCCTTTGTTTTTGCTTTGAAAGTATATAACTTTTAAGCAAATGTGTTTCTAGAACCGCATTGGTCCATACAATATAATTCTGTTATTCAGTCACAGTGTGTCTGCTGAATAAGCATTATTTATTTAAAGTAAAGTCTGCTTCTGTATCTTCTATGTAACAAAGCTTCCTATTGGCACTTTGTGAGCCGCAATGTAATTAAGGGGAGCGTATTAAATAACTGACTGTGCTTCATCTGACCGAGTGGCTCTTACTCTATATTCCCACAGATCTGTCACTACAGCGCCTTGGGCACCAAGAGGAAAATTGAGGTCGGTCCGACATCATCAGATATTTCTCTTTTCCATTTCTGTGCTCTATCCCAGCTCTGACCTGACCACAGTTAACCAAGCACTCAGGAAAATAATTGTATCATTTTGTATAAGCCATTGCTACTTTTTCCTAATGAAGTAAAAAAAAAAGGAAGTTTCAGATAAAAAAAAAATGCTGTTTCTTAATATACAGTATTTAATTTAATGCTGAAATTAGAAATGTAGGTCATTTTGTGTTTCACAATGGCAAAGCACGGAAACTTGAGTTTGATCTACAGTTTTTGCTTTTTTTTTCAGAGCAATCATGAGCACCCACGACTCAGACGTGCACACCATCTCTCCGGAGCTGCCGGCCATGTTTGATGGCATGAAGCTGGCTGCGGTGGCCACGGTGCTCTACATCATCGTCCGCTGCTTGAACCTCAAGAGCCCCACTGCATCACCGGACCTCACCTACCAGGACACACCACTCAACCGCTTCCTCCTCAAGTCCTGTCCTCAGCTGACCAAAGAGTGAGTCGCGTCCCTCAGCTCTGTCTGTCTGTCTGTCTGTCTGTCTGTCTGTCTGTCTGTCTGTCTGTCTGTCTGTCTGTCTGTCTGTCTGTCTGTCTGTCTGTCTGTCTGTCTGTCCGTCCGTCTGTCCGTCTGTCTGTCTGTCCCTCGCGGCGTTACCATGGAAACAACACTGCTTGTTGTCAGTCAGCCATCTGGGCCTGCTGGGAAGGTAGCAGTTTGTCTGGCGGTGGTCGCAGCTGTCATCAGTGTTCCTGAGTGTGCCTCGTGGCTGCACCAGAGATGCCTGGCTTTACTGTCAGCTCTAGCATAATTTAACACCAGCCTGTATTTTTTTGGGGGGGTTATCCCAATGGCAATCTGGGTTTGTCACACAATCTAAAGTCATTCACCTAATGACAAAGTCATTCACCTAATGGCAAGGGAATTTGCATATTTGACGACGCCATTTCACCCTTAGGAAGTCTACTATAATTTGATCCATCAGGATGTATAGTACCTGATGCAAACAAGTGTTTGTTTGTAGAGGCAGTGGGAGCTAGGTCTTTCCTGTGTAGGCTAAACCAGGTTAGCAGCTGAGCTCCAATGTCCTGTGGTCTGCTGATGTTGTAATAACACAGGGGAACTTTCAGCTTTGTGGGGTGGCTCACTACTAGCCTTCATCCCCAGTGTCTGCTTACATAACCGATTGTTACCGTGCCCTTTGCCTTTCAGCTGCATGGTCAGTGAATCATTAGGCCACACCGATGATTGTTATCTTTTTCCCCCAGGACAGCCATATTTTTCTCAGAAATACATGCTTAGTGTGTAGAACTGAAATAATTGAAGTCCTGCAACCCGTTGGCATTTTGGATTTTGTTGTCGGATCATCTGTGTTCCATCTCTTTGTTGTGGAGAAGTCACGTTTGTGATTACAATGACACCCTGCAGTATTGCATAACGCAGATCAATTCCAGAGCGGAAAGCATTGGAGGGATTTTGTGAGGTGAGCAGAGTCAACGGCATATTTTATCAGGCTATGTTTGGGAACATGCACACACGCGTTAGAAGGTAGCATTTACCATTGAAAGAAGGCAGTCTGTAAATCACAATGGAATAAAGAAGGTTTACTCCCTATCACCCAAATTCAACAAGAGAGATCACAACCTACTGTCACTCCCAAGGATTTTATTTTCCACTAAGAAGTAAAATGTTCCGTTCTGCACGTTCATTTGAATTGTCAAAACTATTTTAATTGGTTATGTTAATATGGATTTCTCTTACTACTATGTTGATTAGAGGAAGAAATACCAACAGGGAAAAAAACTGTTGTCTGGAGCCTTTGACAAACTTAAAGGTTCAGTAAGCGGAATGGTCAGTTTAGCTAACTTCCTGTCACTGACTGCAGTTAGCAGTCCCCTCCTTCGTCCCCACGTCACCACATTAATGCACTGCGGTCTTCAAACAGCGAGTTATCTCAGATAAGTAAGTGTGATGAAACATGATAAAAACCATCAAAACAGACATTGGGAAGGATTTTTACCTGCTCCGCCATTGTAGGCGCATAAACATTCACCCATCTGTGCTCTGCACGTCCACCGGCAGTGAGACGGGTGCCGGTTTGTAGCGTTCTCTCTTGTGGTTGGATATCAGTTTCGGGATCCCCTAAAAGTTTATTTGCCGATTACATGCAGAGCGGGTGACTGAGAGATCGGCTTTATGAAACGCGCACACTATGTAAGTGATCACTGTATGAATAAAGAGCGATTTAACACTTATATTAACATAAATAAATCGCTTACTTCACCTTTAACTAACCTGTTCGTGTGCTGATCCTCCTGTACAGATTACAACAGTAAGGTTATCCTATTCAATTAGTCATAAAGATGAACCTTGCAGCACACCTTCTAGAAAGGTGTGGTAAAGTTTCAGCCACCCTACAGTACATGCCGCAGGTAATTACATTATTACCAAATGGAGGTAGCCAGCTTTTTGATGAGGCTGTACAAGTTTGGAGAGCGTGTGTAACTGTTGATGTAATTGCACTCTTTGTAGTATTACCTAGTATCTCTGTGTTTTGGTGTTCTGTACTGTCCACTCAACTAGGGTCCAAGCTACAACTTTTCTTTAGTTCATAGATATGCTTGACCCACTGGTCTCTTCCTTTTCAGCAAGTCTAACAAAAAATAAAATCCAGGTACTTTGTTAAATAATTGAAGGAAAGTGTGAAAGAGGCAAACAAATGTTGGCTAATGGCTTAAAAGCTTGTGTGTTTTATTTTTTAGATGTCTGGCTAGTATTTAACTAAACCTGTGAACTCAATTTCCCATTTGAGTAGCTTTAAAACTATATTCAAGCTCACTCTACAGTCAATGACAGTGTCACATGACCTAATCCTTTGTATGGTTGCACTGGCAACAGTTCATGAAAAGCAGCAAATAGTGATTTGGCTGTTATCCGTATAACTGGTATTTTGAGCAACGATTTATAATATTACATTTATGTGGCTTTCCTTTATATTATACGATGGGCAGCTGAGAAGAACAAAAATACAATTTCCAATCTTTTTACCCTCAAGTTGTTGTCATTGTTATGGTCTCAGCTTGGAAATAAGATGGTGATCCATGATAATGTACAACACAATATTTCAAAGGAATATTACGTAATCTAAATAATTGACTCCTACTGCTCGCTCCTACAGAGGAGTCACTGGAAAATCAAGTTAATATGCTGCTCATCATAACTTCTCAACAGAATGACGTTAAGTAATTCATCAGATGCTTTCAAACAAATTGAAAATGGAAATTGTCCATCTTTCATTTTTAATAGCATAAGTCTCTACACAAACTTTTCACAAATGAAGGAATATCTACAGAAATTCTCCAACCAGTTCAACATCATTGCAGTGTCAGAAACATGGATTAAAGAAGGCAAAAACATGGACTTTGAACTAGAGGGATTTAAACTGGTTTGTGTCAAAATATAAGGTTTTAAATCGTAAATACAATGTGCTCTGCAATTGATTACCTAATGGAATGTGTGACTATTGAAAGATAAATGTTAATTATCAGCTGTGTGTACAGAACACCCGATTAAAAAATGGAAGACTTTATAGAATACATGGGAGAATTACTTTCAAAGGCAAATCAAAAGAAGATATTTATCTGTGGGGATACAAACATTGATTTACTTAAAAAAAAACTCATTCACTGACTGAAAAATTTGTAAATACACTGCATGTTATGGGACTGCAGCCGAGGTCAGCAGACAGACTGACTGTTTTGAATACTTTTGCAGATGTGTTTAGACTACCAGAAAAGAAATGGACAAGGCCATATCACTATCTGCATTGTCACAGGCAGAGAGGAAAATGGAAAGCATGTTTGTTGTACACTGGCAATGAATAAGGAGACCTAAAATTGTCTGTGTATTGGAATGCATCTTCTTTAAAAAACAAAAACAAAAAAAAAACAGTTTTAACTGTATCAGTAGCTGTGTATCTGAATCTTATGGCAGTGGGGGTGGGACCTGATAAGCCTTTGGCTTCTCCTGCCACCCTTCGGACGATAACACAAAGTAATATGTATGAATATGCAAAGAGAAAATTGTGTATTGTGTGTAATTGTCCGGAAGAATAAACAAAAAAAAAAAAAAGTACATGTTGTACCATGTTGGCTGCAGCAGAAATGTGACTTTGTATGCAAACTGTGTGCCAAAATGTCTGTCATAAACCACCAATGCAAATGTATCTGCTCAGGATAACACTGTGTTAATGTCATTTCTGGGCACTAACCTTGTGCTCTCATCGTTGCATTAGTTAAAATAAAATGTTATATTTTTCGATCACATTTAATAGCAGAATCCACCTTTGTGTGTTTTAGGTACATTCCTCCTTTACTGTGGGGCAAGAGTGGTCACCTGCAGACGGCTCTGTATGGTAAACTTGGTCGGGTGAGCTCACCCCATCCCAGTGGAATCAGGAAGTACTTGCCCATGCAGGACGGGGCCACTGCCACCTTTGACCTCTTTGAACCACAGGGGGATCATAGAACAGGAGGTGATCCAAATCTTCTTTACTAGTATTGTCATTTTGTTTTGTTGTTGTTCCTCTATATTGTATTTCTACTGCTGCTACTATTGTCTGCAATGTTCATGCAACACCTATAAAGTGTCTCTGTCCTGGAAGAGGGTATCCCTCCTTAGCGTGTCTTCCTGAGGTGTATGTGTCCCCGATAGACATTTGGAGGTTCAGGAACAGAGGCTGTTGATTGCAGTACAGATTATAAAGGCCTCCCGGGCTATATGGACAAACTTGATTCTAGATATTTGGAAAACCAAATGATAAAAATGAGGTCACAAGTGGTATTATGCACAGCTTTGAATATGGTTTGGTTTTCCAGTTCTGCTATGATAATACAATTGACTCTCTCTGAAATCTTTTCAAATGAGGCGTAACTTGTTTGTAGTGCAGTTGTGTGAGGACAGCTAGAGATGGATTCCTTGAATGACCCTGCCACCTTAGTTGATCTCGTGATCCTCTCAGAAAGTCTCTAAGCCTCACATGACAAATCATTCCCAAAAAGAGAGCCTTACTATTTCCATTCTGTTAAACAGAAAAACAGCCTAATCCTTTTTATTAGTATTATTTTATTCATTTGCAAGAGTGACAGCTCTTATCAATGCGTGCATAATTCTCGCTGACTCATTTATGTCCAATTCCTCTGCCTGTTTCACCAGATGACATCACCATGGTGATATGCCCTGGTATCGGTAACCATAGTGAGAAACATTATGTCCGAACCTTTGTGGACTACGCCCAGAAGGACGGTTACCGCTGTGCTGTGCTGAACCACCTGGGCGCTCTGCCCAACATCGAGCTTACCTCTCCACGCATGTTTACCTACGGTGAGACCACGGAATGATAACCCAGTTTTGTTTTGGTTTGATTTTAATGGAAGTAAAGGATTTCATTTGGTCTGATCCTCATGACTTTTGGCTCAGTCTGATGAAATATTCCAATTGTCTGTTTGGGTTAGTGCAGAAAGGCCAGAAGTCTTTCACAATAGCATTGACTAAGGCTAAAAATATGAATATATTTAGCTATATATTTTTTTCCATTATTTATATCCTTTGCCTTTGACAAATCTCTTACATCATTTCCAATTTAAAGCTAAAAGGTTATGAGCTACTAAAGTTGCCAGGATTTGAGTTAATAGGAGATTTCAGACCTGCGTTTATTGAATTGGTCTGACAGAGACACAGGTTCAATACCCCCGGGCTTAAGGCACCTTCAGCTGAAACTGCTGAGCAAATAGAAACGCTCTGTCCTTACAGAGGCTGTTATGTATATATTGCTGAATGTGTTGTCTCTCTCACAGGGTGCACGTGGGAGTTTGCAGCCATGGTGGGCTACATTAAGCGTGCTTATCCTCAGACCCAGCTGGTCGTGGTGGGCTTCAGTCTGGGTGGGAACATTGTGTGCAAGTTCCTGGGCGAGAACATAACCAACCAGGAGCGAGTGCTGTGTTGTGTCAGCGTCTGTCAGGGTTACAGCGCTCTCAGGTGGGTTGTTGTCCTCTCATCTCTTAAGTACATGCTATAATCACAGGCACCCATTTGACTCAGCATTAAGCCACAATGTGATGAGTGCGTAATACAATCAAGTGTGTAGTCCTGAGAATCTATAGTGTGAGCCTCTGTGTTTTGTATTTTGATCTGAAATGATAGGTAGCACTTTTTTGCTCAAGCTGTTATTTTTGAAGACAGACTTGTTGTAGAATCTCCGTGATGGGCCATCAGCCTCAGAGGTTTTTTATACACATTTCTGCTGCAGGCGACAACCGTGTTTAACGTCAGTCTGGTTCATCCAGTCAATTTCTCTTCCACAGTTTGCTCTAACTTTGTAGTGTGGATGTTTTTTTGGGTGTTCAAGCTTTGTTTATTTTATATAACACATATTTACCTTAATCCCTTTGCCTGTAAAATGCAATAACAACATGGAAACATTTCCAGAATAAACACTTTGTGTACATAGAGGTAAGTTACATCTGTGAAACACACAGGATAAAACAAATATATTAAACATTCTGTTGTCCAACCACTAGTGCCTGTCTCTGCAGCCTGCGCTCACGTTTGACTAAGCCCCACCTTCTGTGGTTTAGATACAGCCAGCGTCTCTTGGCAGACATGACAGGCTGGGTCTGTTAAAGTTTGGATGTGAGCAGTGGGGAAGTGTGTTTTGTAGAAACTAAAGAGGCCTTTTGTGTAATTGGATTTTCAGGTTTTTCTCTTTTTTTAATGGAATCTCCATTCGAATCAGACCTAACTGGGTTCTATCAGCATTCCTTTAGAACTGTAGCACAAATAATGTGTGATTAACAAATAATTAAATAGTTTTATTTGACCTCAGTTGGTATTGAAATGCCTTAAGTATAATTATAAACATTATATCTAACAGTCATTTATTTGTATATCTTTATTTGCTGTGTTAGTGTTCAGCCTGTCTCTGTCAGTGAGCTGCATGTTAATGCCTGACATCATTGCTACTCTCTCCACCAGCGTGACTCTTTGTCCAGCGGATTACACAGGACATTTGGTGTGTTGTTTGGAATGCTGACAGTGCTGCACAAAGCTAACTTCCTGTGTGGTGGTCTTTTTCTCTCAGGGCCCAGGAAACATTCCTGCAGTGGGACCAGTTCAGACGCTTCTATAACTTTCTCATGGCCGACAACATGAAGAAAATCATCCTCTCACACAGGTATCACTTTTGGTCTTGCACATGCAGCACACAATGTTTCCCCAGAGCTTTTCAGTAATGTGAAGTTTGTTATGGAACTTACTGTCACGTGTATTTGTTATACTTTCATGTATTGTTAAACTAAATTCAAGCAAACTCATTGTAAAAGAGTTTGACCGTGAGTGGGTTTGACCTCCTCCCGTGTATGTGTGTAACGCAGATGGTAGACGGTTGAGGTAATTTAAGATAAGGCCAGAATAGTTGGGATGTTATGACAGAGCAAGGTTGTCTACGACTGGAATGGTTGAGATGCTATGAAGTATTGAAGGCTAAGGCTGTGTAGAGCAAAGTTAAACAATGTTGTATATGAAAACATTTACACACTGTGTTGTCTACAGTTATTGTTTGTTCATTTTAAGAACCTTAACTACTGAAGATAGACAGCCTGTCTTTGGTCCTGCAGTCCTCTCTGTGAATGCTTGCAAGCCATAAAGTATCTACTGAGAATTGGAACATTGTGTCATCTGGTATTTCAATACCAACTGTCATCTGCACTAGACAAACTGATATTTCAGATTGCACGAAAGGTTCTATTCCCCCATTTTATAGTTTAAACATCCAGATAAAAACTCTGTCTCACCCTGTAGATAGATACAGCAAAGAGGTTTTTATCATGTTTAGGAGAGCAGGGGAGTATTTTTAAAGTAGTTTACACTTCCCTATTGTTAGTAAAGAGAATCAAATACCAAAATGATTATTATTAGGTTTTTTTATACTGAGATTTAGATAGATGTAATGCTTTAGTTTATGCTTGTCTCTTTTAGTTATTAATGGTGAATACAGTTACCAATAATACTGTTATTTAGTTGGGAAGGATAGTGTATTTTTTTCTTTATATTAATTAGGAGGGTGGCTTCCGAATAAAATAATTACACTTCGGAGGGTTTTACTTATCATGACTTTCAACACAGTGTTGATTGGACTAGTGGTTGAGTAATTTACGTACTACACACTGAGCCGTCACTGATTTCAACATGTTTGTGTGTCTACCTATGTATTTCCTGCATGTTACAGGCACAGTCTGTTTGGAGGAAACTCAGCTAAAAAAATTATAGATCTAGATCTCAGTCGCCTGTACACAGCGACATCCCTCATGCAGATCGACGATAGCATCATGAGGTATGTGGACGAAGGAATAAGTGAAAGTCACACATCACAATGTTGTTTTGATGTAGTAGATGGCAGATCTGTGTTTACGAATGTCCTTATCTGTATTTTTGCTTGGGACTTACAGTAATGTCCAGCCATTCATCAATGTTAAGAATAGGAAGTATCTCTGGTTTATTCGTTAAGTAGGATTATTTAATGACGCTTTCTCTTTTTGGGTTTCAACAGGAAATTCCACGGCCACAGCTCGCTCAAAGAGTACTATGAGAAAGAGAGTTGTGTACATTACATTCACAATGTAAGACCTTATTCTGCACACACTTACGCTCATCTTATTTTTTGTCTTTTCGTTCTTATTTGTTTATGTATTGATTAGTTTTAATCTATGAATTTGATTTTTCAGGTGAAGGTGCCACTGCTGCTAGTTAACTCTGCAGACGATCCTCTGGTTCATGACTCTCTGCTCACCATCCCGCGCACATTAGCAGGTAAACAAACGCGCGTGTCATGACAAAGAGCAAACTTTTTCAACCATGTTCACCTTAACAACCATGAAGTACAGTTTATAGATTCTTATATTCTATTGACACATTTCATAATTTGTACATGATCCCACTCTTATGGTAAGAGTTATTAAAAGTGTTTCTAAAGAAAAAAAACAAGAAAACAAGCAGAAGGACTTTTTACACTGCATATTGAGTTTTTCCATAATCTCATTTTTAATAACAAGGACAATCTAATAAATATACTACACCATATATGATATATGATACTACACCAAAAATAACAGTCCATACAGTGCAGCTCTTTTAGGGATGGGGCTGATCCAGTCTCGGTATCGGATCTGATGTTGCCGAAACATACATATCAGATATCGGACTGAAAGCTCGATAGAAAATCAGATTTAAAAAAAATTATTTCAGTTTATTATTTAAAAAAAAATGATTTTAACTATGAAAGAGCGAACAAGCCGTGTGATCAGGCGCCAACGTTCGATAGAGGGAGAGAGGACACCACTTTCTAGTTAGACATACAGTACATATCAGTTTGTTAGCCACTGAGCTAACCAAAGCTAACCCCAGTCAAGGAAGTGGAGAGGCTTCTGCACTGTGCTACACATTCAACTATGTAAAATACAGCTAGAGAGGAAGACTGTGCAGATAAACAGACCACCACATATTCTAGTAGGGCAGAAGTGATCATTGTGAGGGGAATTCTTTTTGTGTGACTCTAATTTATATTTTTATTCAAATATTGCATAGTATGCCTTTAAGATAAAACTATATGCATTTGTGTATTTTTCTTGCTCTTTTAAATTAGAATTGCTTAAGCCTTCCTAGCCTTACACATAACATCACCACCAACAAAGAAATGTATAATAATTATGATATCGTATCGGACAGTATCGGTATCGTCCGATATCCAAAACCCAGATATCGGAATGGGATCGGAACTAAAAATAGTTGATCGGTGCATCCCTAAGCTCTGTACTCAGATGTCAGATAGTGGGTATACCTGCATACAGATCGAGGTAGCAAATGTTTGCATCCTCTACTTAGTCAATGCTTTCTTTTCAATACAATAGGCTTGTCCTGTCTGATTAATGGCTGCCTCAAAAAAGCACGCCTGCATTCTCAAAAGGCCTTCTGAGGAGTTTGCTCTTCACCCTGAAAAGTACAAGGCGTGGCACAGTGGTCAAGTCTTTACAGTATGAGTAATGTCTTTTAGTGTGTTACAGCAGCTGTCACACCCTCTCACATAGAGCTGAGTGTCGCTCAATGTATCTGTTTTAAAGGGAGATTACCTCGCTTCACAGGCTCCCAACAGCAGAGTTTTGATCTGCAATGGACAGCTTGAATTTTAAAATAATCTTAATAACAAGAAGAGGTTATATGATCTGTGACTGCTTACACTCTCTAGTGTATTGTCAAGATGTCCGTCTCCTCAGCCTGTGCTATATTCAAACTCACTGACCACTTAAAGTGTTTTGGAAAAGGAAATTCCCTGATGTAAGGGTGTGTGCATGTGTGTGGGTGGCTGAGTCCTGACTGGAAGTATACAGTATGTGACTCTATCCTATATGTGTCTTACTGAAAGGAGGATCAGCTGCCCTTTGCCCTAAAATGTGAGTGACTCAGACAGACGGCTACTAGGAAAGGACAGAAATACACTTGCTGTGTGTTTTGGATTAAGAAGAGTTTAAGTCAGTTATGTGGAAGTAAAGGGGTTATTGGTCCATTCCTGCTTTAGGTTACGTTGTTCTTTAAATACATCAATCTATTGTCTGTGGCTACAAGTTAGATCAAATTTACCCAGTGTGACTGTAGCACCAGAAAAATAAGCAGAATATTGAGTTTTTTTTTGTATGAGTTGGATGAGCCCCTGGATAGTGCATAGTGGTGAAAAGCCCTTAGGGATCTTCATCACTAGTCAACTGCATTGGGCTCACCCACTGACCCGGACAGGAGCAGGAGAATAAAGAGATCCAGGCCAATCCTTTTCGGGGGATCACTCTGCGTGGTTCACATTCATACAGCAATCAGAAATAGGTTAACAGTTTATCTGCAGTGTTGTGATGTACTTTGAGTTGATGTTGTATTTCTTATGAATGAAATAAAATCTGTAAGGATGGATTGTCTACCCCTTGCCATATTTATTTTAATATAATATGTCAGTCAACACCCATAGGAATCTGAAGGAGAATGTTGAGTGTGTAGGTGTAGCCCTCACTCAATCCTGTCTTTTCAGTTGTTAATAATTACAATGCATTGCTAGAAGTATGTAAACACCTGCATCACACCTATATCTGGTTGTTGAACATCTCATTACAAAACCATGAGCAACGATGTGCTGCTGTTTCAGCCGCCACTCTTCTTGGAAGCTTTCCAAAACATTTTGGAATGCATTAGTGAAGTCTAGTTCTAATCAATAACTTGGTGCATCAGTTCATCCCTTTCTATAATCCAGTTAAATTAAACTTGGACAAAAAACAAATTTTTTCATGGACCTTGCCTCTCCACAAAGACACAGACGGGTGTGTCCACAAAATGTTTTGGCCATATTGTTACAGTCAAATGTGCCTATGAGACCTGTCAGTCAATGCAAACCCATCTTAAGTGTTTGTGTCCTGAGTCCTCTAATTTTCAAAATGATCTTCAAGTTTTACATTGGAAGAATAAGATTAACCATTAAAGCCTGAACAAGAAGTAATGTTTACATTAAGTATCAGTTTTCTGTTGTCCATTAAGTTGAATTTTTGCCTCTTCAATAAACATACCTGCCAGACATTGAGTCATGCTGTAATCTGTTTGACCATGCACACGTGCCTTTGCTATCTTTACAACAGGCATAAAAAAAACTCCCTGGCAAGTCTATATTTGGTCATGTGTCCAGTATTGGTGGCATGCTGTACAGAGTTCATCAGGCTAATTCTTCCTGTGTGCTGTGTCATCCTCTAGCAAAGAAGCCGAATGTGGTCTTTTCCCTAACGCTACACGGAGGCCACCTGGGCTTCTTCGAGGGGGCGGTGCTCTTCCCTCAGCCTCTCACCTGGATGGACAAAGTCATTGTGGGCTACGCCAATGCCATGTGCCAGTGGGAGAAACAGAAACCGCCGTGCCAAAGCACACACCTGAGTGAGAGCACCTGTGCAGAGGAAAAAGCCTAAACCTATGTTTAATTTCTTTCTAACTCCACCCCACTCTCTTCCCTCTCACCCTCTCCAAACACCCCCCACTGTCCCAGCACTGAGGAGACACCTGAACTAAACCTTAAACTGTTCTGTCTTTTCTGCCTTCTCCTCTGGTGCTTCTCAGCGCTCCCAACCCACACTACCCGTTCACACACACACAGACACATACACACGTCTCCATGCCTTCACCAGGGCCTCCCTCGGTAGACAACATCACCTTACAGTATGTGACGGAACAAAACAAAACAAAAAGCCTTTTGTGCTCTTTGCTGTCGCAAGGACTTTTGACTTCAGAGCAGGAACATTTCCTCTCTCTACATTTACACAGCAGCGATCCCTCGGCCACATCGAGGCATTGACCAAATAAGACGAGATGTGAAGTCAAGCTGGCATTAAAGCGAAAAGCAAGAGCACCACTTTTAAGAGTAGTCCAGTGAAAAACAAGAGCACACAAGAAGCCTCCAATTACCGTAAACAAGGACTGTGCTGCAGTCGGTGCCCATTTACTGAACATGTAAGAAGCTCACTGCTTATCACCGCCAAGGCCATGTAGCCTAGTCTGCTGTCTTAACCAACGCAGCGTCTTTGTAGTGTGTATGTATGTTACTCACAAATGCAGTGTGTATGTCTGTGTGTGTGCCAGTGTAGACTCGAGAGTTAAAGACCCGCGACGGAGCATGTGATCTTCATGTACTGTAGGTGTGATCTAAAATCCTCTTCTGTTCATGGTCCATTTACCCTTATAATGCTTGCTCTTCTGAGTGAGCTGTTCCTCTGTTGTTTTTGAAGAAAATGTACAGTTGGGTAAATTAAATATTACTGTGGGATTTTAAACTATTATTTCCAGCCTATCACATCCTCCAGGCACTTATGTTTGGCACTTGAAAGTGTTCAGTGCTTTCCAAACATGTCCAGGGATCAATCGCAGTGGGGATCCATGCACATTCCCACAGTCGCATTCTATCACTTTGATTTAATGCACTTTACAATCTGTATGACACAATCTTTTTTCTTTCTTAATTAGTCAAAGTTATGTAGAGTATTGGAGGGTTTAGCTCTCCTTACAAACTGGAGGGAGCGAAGGATGATGACGAAAAAAAGTTAGATGACTCAAATGTTCCCTGTGCTGTCTTTTGTCAGTGTCTTCAAGCCCTCTTACTCTTCTGTCTGCCTTTGATCAGCTGCAGGTCCAGCCAAGACTCTGATATTACTTCTCTTACTGCACAGACACAGACCTGCCACTGACTAGCCTCTGAGTAGTTGGGTGCCAGCCTCTGCCATTGCACAAAGGCCAGCACTCGACCCATGTAAATACCTCATTTAGTGCAAACATCGGCATTGACCAGCAGATGATTCTGTGCTGTTGGAATTTTTGAGAAATGCAGCCCATTATGAGGCTGTTTTTTTTTTTTTTTTTTTTTTTTTTTTTTTTTGAGAGAGAGAGAAAGTTCAGCTGTGTAAAGCAGATCTTATTCTTATAATTTGAGCTGTGAGGTGAGATGAGTAGGAGGGCTGAGGATACCAACACTAAACCAAATGTTCATTTCAGTGGATTGTTTGTAGAATACTGGTGATTATTTTAATTGTATAATTGGATGGAGAACACTTCATGCACGAAATAAGAGACAAGGGATTATTATAATTTTTTTTTTCAAAGACAACTTTGAAAAGCTTTTCTTATTTTTGTTACTAAGCTGAGTGTAAAAGCTCTAGGGTGGATTTAAAAACTGCAGTGAATTGCTGAAATTATACTGCAATAATGGGATCTGTGGACTTTTCAAACCTGAATGAACTTTGTCCTTAAGGGCTTAGGAAGCTTCTTCCAGTCCAGCCAAGTCATTTGTTGTAGTTGTAGCTACTGAACACTGTGATGAGACAGATTGGTGGTTTGAAATAAAGGATCAGCAGTGATTGACAACAGCACATAATTTAAGGATGTTTAGGCCAAGCTCTGTCTTGAGTTTGATGAATTCATTAATGGAACTAAAAATGGAAATGCCAGATTTTGAAAAGGAAATGAAACTGTATTGTGGAGTCATCATGGCCAATGTGCAAATCACTTGCTGAATTGTTTAGGTCGATCTGTCTGAGCCACCACCCTCTTTCTTTGCTTTTTCCTCTAGAGACAGTCATTCTGCTTTATTAAAAACACAAATCACTGTTGCCATCTGTTGTCAGGGAGACGTAACTACAACTGCTGGGCAAACGCTTCTTCATTCAATTGCACTGAGATGAAATGGTTCATGGTTCACTCTGTCCACAGCTCTCATTTAAGAAACAACCGGGTGTGGTTTGGATTTATATTTGTATTAAATCAGATGTATATCGACGACACCAGCACAAACCAGGATTCTGCAGTAAGAGCCATCAGTCTTCTTTTGAAAATGTTGCCTGCCCCCTAACTTTGCACAAAACTGCAGGTTTGGATGTATTATTTGGATGTATTTTTTTTCTAGTCGATGTTTTGGGTATTTTTATTATTATTATTTTTTTGTATTTTGTTTTTTATTGTTATGACTACTTGTGTTATTTTGTCTGTGCAAATGCATCAGAGTGTGAGTGTTGGCGAGTTAACGTACAGTATGTGTATACTTTGTCATACCACCAATCTCTGATTGACTAAAACCAAAACTTCTTCACTTTGACAATGAAAAAATAAATATATAAAGATAGTGTATATTGAAATATTTGAGGGAACAGGTATGAAAAAAATAAAGGCAATAATCAACTAGAAGGGATTCCCTTGTCATTTTAATGCCAACGTGACGTGGTGATAGACCAAAACTTGATAAACATTAGGTCAATTTATCATGGAGTGTGGAATCTAAACTGTTGTTTTACTGTGTTGATATGAGAATGTACTCCGCTGTATTCATCCTAACCCCAGTAGTTCAACATCTTCTTGTTGGCTCATGTTTAATTGCTTGGAAGCTGAAGATTTCAAATGTAAAACACTCCAGTAATATGGTATGTTGATTACCCCAAGAACACACCTTGAATTGGGAAGAACGTTGCTCAGTGTTCCTCTTAAAAGGACTTTTATCATTTGAAATCTAATCAGCCCAAGGAAACAGAGGTGAGCCCACGGTATGTTAAAACACAGTCATTATTATACAGGTTAGATTTTGTGTTAACAAGCATTTTGATGCATATAGGGTCGCGTAAAAGGTTAAGGGACATGGTGACGAAAAGAAGGGGCACACAGTCACACAACATGATGTAATCTGATTTTGAGCAATGGGTGTTTTTGTTGAAGAAAACCAGTGGTGTGTGTGATCTTATTATGTGAGGAAATATGGTTATTGTGTTCCAAAATAAATTATTTTCTCAAAGGAAAAACGGTTTCTATTTCCTCTTTACTTGCCAGTTAGATTTATTTTTTTTAACTCTTGAGCACAAATGATGTAGAAGCTGTTACCTGATTAATATTTAAGTTTAGTCCTTACAGGGCAAACATAATTTGGATACAAGATTATATTTGTTTGAAATGGACCTTTTCTATTTTATAATACAGTTGAACCCTCTTGTGCAACCGCTGGACGCTTTTAATATATTTATTCCTGAACTTCAGCTACAGGTGACATAACCGCCCACAAAAACGACAATTCCTTTAAATGACTTCAGATTATAAATAAAGAGAAGAAATAAAGATTAAAGATTGGCTGTATGCCCTGCAATTTAATAAATTGTTGTGAAACTGTTTCCTAAAGAGAAACATATGGTGGGAATGCTAGAAATGTGTAATGTGCCTGCTGCTAACTGCTAGCCTGGCGTCTGGGTGCCTTCTATTGGCAGGGCTCAAAATGCTCTGGTCAAAGTATTGCTACACTTGTTCTGAGGATAAGTGCCACATTTTATGTGGATTTGATAGTTGGTCAAAAAGTTGTGTCAAATTAGCAGCCAAGCCCTGCCCATGGGAAGACGTTTGGTCAATGTTTCTTGACCAATGTTGCTGAAATTCTATACACGTGTGTATGTATGTCATTCCCCTAAGGATGTATGCTATACCAAATTTAGTGATGATCGGTTGAGATCCAAAAATATGTCACAACTGTATTTCATGCAAATTAGATATAAATTATACAACCACACAAGTTCTGCAGTTATCCTCAATGTTTTATGATGATTGAATGAAGGGTGAACGAGTTATGGCCAATTAGCTGCTAAGCCCCTGCAAAGAAGTTTGAAGATCGAGGTGCACTTTAGTATGATTTAATGTAGGCCTACTTGTTCTTCACTTTTAATAGTATTTCCATTTTATGTAACGTACAGTATATACTTACTACTATACTTCTTCTCCACTACATTCCAGAAATAAATATTGTACTTTTTATTCCATACATTTATTGTTTACATTTTCTTTCTTGTAACTTTACAGATTAAGATTATTATTTCAAAATAGCCATAACTAATACAGTAGGATATATTATAATAGATTGAGCTACACAGCGGGTTTAGGGTAATTTAAATTAACTCCACCTTTACGAGCTGCAACATTAAAGGGATATGCACATTAGTCAATTACAATTATCATCCACTTAAATATTACACATTATTCTCAAATGAATCATGCTGCATACTGAGTACTTTTGCTTTGGGTACTTTAACTATTTAAATGCTAATAGTTTTGTTATTTTACCTTAATACAATTTAAATGCAGTACTTTTCCTTGTAGCAGTGTATTTATAAAATTTCTATATGTGATATAGGTAGGTCGGAGACATTTAGATCTCCTTCTATGAAACAGAATTAAGCCTTGTTTAAGTGGTAATCTTGGTTTATGAAACACTCATCAGGTTAGGTGAAATAACAGGAAGACTAATGATAAAAAGGACACTTCGTATAAAACTACAGACACACACAAAAAATCTATTTAATTGAAAACATCCAAAATACAATGTAAACTGCAGAAAGGATCTTTGTGGTGTACATGAGGCATCTGAGTTTCACAACTCAAACAAGGCTGTTGAGACAGAACACAACTATGGCACTGCATCAGGAGGCCACTGCTCCTAAAACAATAATCAAATGCAGGCTTATCTATCCATCATCTCTTCATATCTTTCTTAAATACCCCCAAGACTGTGAAACACTTCTGGACTAGTTCATCTGTCAGGATTGTAGGCACAAGGCTGGGAAGTAAGCTATGAAAAATGAGTCAAACTCCGAAACGAACTCCGCCTGACATAAGCTACTTTACCTTATCAACTCCCTCATTTCCCCTTTGCTTGAAAAAGTAACGTGAAGAATTTCAGCATTGTAAAAAACAAAAATAAAACAAACATTAACCACCAATCTTTCTTTCTGTAATATCTAAACATCCTTTTTTCTTTTCCCATTTATACATCAACCATAAATGACTCAAATTCCATACAGAACGGGCCCCTGCTCCAGACTCTAGATACTTCTATTATTTTTTTTGCACAAAAGAACTGCCTGAATAATAATACATAAGTCAACCTAGCTTCCAAGTAGACCATGTATGTGATCTGACCACAAAAGAAACACCTAAAGTGAAGGGCACTATAACTCTTGGGTTTGAAATTGGAGGCCTTGTTCTGTTCAGAGGGCAGTGTCTTCGGAGCCAAACAGCTTAGTGGCGATGGTGTGGCAGTCGGCGACAGAGGCTTTCCCATCGAAATTTGAAGGCAGGATGTCTGCGTCGAATTCCTTGATGTAGTTGTCCAGCTCGTCACCGTGGACAAACACCTGGGCAAATGAATGATGTCAAAGTTGGATGAAAGTGTCAGAAAAACAAAGTGAATGTCTAAATGAGATTAAAAGGGGTTGATAGCAATGGTTCCCCCATCCGTTTACCCTCTCCAGCAGTTTGCTCTTCATGAAGGGTTTGACCACATTGTATGTTGTGGTGAAGTACCAGGGCTGGTGAGTGACGTGGACCGCCTTGAAACGGGCGGGGAAAGAGTCCTGCACAGACACACATACAAAGCAAAAAATATCTTCAAAAACAGCTCTGAGGTTTCACGCATCATCACAATTCTGTTGTGAGTCAGCCTTGACCTGCAGCATGTCCACCATCTTTTTGAGCTCGGCTGGCTTGATTCCTGAGGCATGCTGCATGGTGAAGCCCTTGAAATTTTCGATCAGCACAAAGCCATTAATCTGGGTCTCTTCGTTCTCCAGCAACTTCTCCAGGATCACACAGTACGCTCTTAAGATCTGTGACACACACACACACACACACACACATACACACACACACACACACACACACACACACACACACACACACACACACACACACACACACACACACACACACACACACACACACACACACACACACACACACACACACACACACACACACACACACACACATTAGGACTTTTGGTTAATTTTTAACATTTCTGGTGCACTTAAGAAGACAAAGGGTGTGCAGGTGTGCTCAGTGGGCTGCTTTACAGATACCTCATCGAAGGTGATCTCCTCCAGGTCCCAGTTCTCGATGTTGAAGAGCAGGACTACACGGCCGAACCTGTCCCTGCTGGGCAGAACCACAGGGTAACCCGCCTCAATGGTGCTGCGGACTGCTTCAGGGGTCAGGTTCTCAAACAGCTCAGGATACTCCCTCCTGAAGCGCACGTAACCTGAGGATCCCCCAGAACACACACACACACACACACACACACACACACACACACACACACACACACACGCACACACACACGCACACACACACACACACACACGCACACACACACACACACACGCACACACACACGCACACACACACACATTGAAATATGCTTTCTCTTACGTGGCTCTAATGATTTACAAACACAATGACACCACTGTGTCTGTGCACCCACAGTGCTGCTCTCAGCCTCTTTATATTGAGGCCCCAATTAACCCAGAGTGTGTGTGAGTGTATGTGTGTGAGAGAGAGGTTTTGAAGTGCATGTGTTTGGTGTTTTACTCCCAAGAAGCAATTAACCCCGCAAAACAAGTTCACGTTCACATCACATTCCCCTCCCACACTAACAAGTTCTGCATTGATGTTCATAAGTGTGTGTGTGTTCGTTTGTGTGTGTGAACTCTTGTGCTCCCATCTTTGTGAGCATCAAAGAGTCCATGGTTACAGTTGAAGTTATGGTTGAGTTTACAGTATTTTATTATGTCATTAGACTAAAGTTTAGATTTAGAATTAGGGGTGATGGTAGCTTTAAATCTGGGTCATTTTTGGTTTAAGTTTGGCTGATTTTTACCTTACATTACGTTCTCAGCACATGTGCTGGGAAGTTCCCAGGAGAACACTGTGGGGTTCACAGTAAAGCAAACCTGTTGCCCCTTTTGAACACAAAAGAGGGCTTTGTCAGGTGGGAAGCTCAGAAGCATCTACAAAGCCTCCAATTAATGAACTCATGTCTCCTTGTCTCTGCGATGGGGGCGGGATTCATGCAAACGAGCGCAAATGCAGTGACCTCTAATAATTACTCAAACTATTGCAAAATGTCTGCAGAAACTAAATCAATTCAAATGGCAATTTTGATGTCTGTCAGTTTGCTTCTCTAACTGAAATAGAAATGTGACATGAACTTGTGGGGACTAAATAAGTTGCTGTATTCCACTATACTAACCCTTCATGAGATCGTGGGTTCTGCCCACTTCAAACTTGCGAGCTCTGAGGAAGCGCAGCAGCAGAGAGTCCGGCTTGTCCCCGAAGTTCTCCAGCACCAGTTTGGCCAGGTCGTCTCCCTCCGCGGCGCGTTCCTTTATCATGGCCCGCAGGTCCTTCAGTGATGACGCCCGCCTCTCCTCCGTCTCACTCAGCTCATCCTTTGCCTGTACAAGAGAAAAAAAACATAGAAAAAGTGTTACTCATTGGAACTCATTTGTAATATGCTGCTGTTTATTTCTATTGTGTATACCTTCTGCACAGTGTGGCCGGGCAGTTTTTGGCACGGCCCAAACACAGGCCCATGGTCCTTAACGGTCAGATGCTCCAGCTTGGACCTCATGGCCTGCTCATCCTCGGACACCACACGAAAAGATCCAGTCTGCATAAAGACAGTCGTTATCAGATTTTCCTCTAGTTTGTTTTTTTGCAGTATACTGCCCTATACACTAACACACCTCCTTTGTTTTCTGTGTTATGCCCCTTTAACATCACTGTGCTTTATTCCCTCAGTATAGCTGCAGTTCTTTAAAAACACAAAAAGAGTGACACATGGTCTAATGCTTGACTACTTCAATGGAAAAAAGTCACTACTACAATGACTTTGAGTTGAGAACCCACGACCCATCTGAGCCGGAGCAGACCACCAGACCCCCCAACGATGCACACCAGTGAATGGCTGCTTAAGCCTCTTCACATGATTACAGAAAGGACTTGTTAAGCCCACTTCTTGAAAACAGCTTAAGGGTACATCCCAGAGCCAGCATCTACTGGCACAACAACAGCATTAAGCAGCATCATGCACTGACAGTCAAACCTCCAAAAGCTGCTACTTTTTGACTCAGGGCCCAATGAAACACAGACAAGGTGACAGTCAAGGGCTTATTCAACTTACAGCAGCCATGGTTTCAGCGTCGCACAGAAGCTTCACCAACACTGTGAAAGACAGAAGAATTGGCACAACAACAACATGAGCACATCAAACCGTTTATTTTAATTTGCTCATCAGTGGAGCGACCATGCTCTTATATAAAAGCCAAATAAATACAAATAAACATAGGCTATCTACTTACCACTTATCTCCCATTTGGATTCAACTCATACCATTACATTTCAATCACATTGAGGTTTTTGACAAACTAAAGCATGGTAATATTTGAAAATTGCAGAAGATGTTGAAACAACACTGACTGCAGTTCTGAAGGTATTTCCAGAATCTTGGAATACCAAATATATCCTGTTTGATTCGACATGTAGAAACAACCAACATATGTTTTTGCTCGTTTGGTAAAAGACAAACTAATGTGTTATTGTTTATGAAAATATACAGAAACGTCAATATATTTCAATATTGAACAAAACATTATTTTGATTCACGTTGTACAAATTGTGCAAAGAAAAACCTATGACAAAGGCATTTAGAAAAATTATTTTAAAGATAGCATTCGTTTGCTGTAACATGTGACTTATGAACATCAGAAAAATGTGTTTCAGAAATATTAAAATGTTCCTCGTAGCACCTTTAATATAACTGCTGTCTTATTAGTAGAACACAGCTCCGTTTACTGAACATGGGACATTGAAGGTGTACACAGTACTGCTGAGCAAGCAATTTCACCTAAAATCATTCTCCAAAAAAAACAAAAACATATTTGACTAATTATTGTCAATTACACATAAACTCTTTGTAGGTGTTAAGTTAAGTCTAGTTACTACATCCATCCAATCCAATGAAAACAATGCTTATGACACCAGTTTTGTTTTATCGATTGCCTTTTGAATTCTCCCACTAAATGCAACCAACATCCCTAGAGTTCTCATCATTTTAGCTTTATCTTGGGGTAATTTTAGCAAAAGAGCCGAGCAGACTTACCTTGAGCAGACGTGATGAGAGGAGTAGACCAAGTGGCATGAGAGACAACAGGAGGAGAGTGGACCAGGAGGGGAGGAGCTACTGAAAACGTCAGGATTAAGAATGACACAGTGGATTACAACATGGTGGCTAATCTACACAATGCAAACTGAGAAATGAAGGGGGAAGCTATAGCATGGAGGAGGACAGGTGGGTCGGACCAACCTATCACTTTGGTCATGCGGTGCAGTGATCACACAACAACAACACTGGATAGAACATATATAGGCTAAATAAGGTAGAAAACATTACACCATTTTAAACAATCACATCAACATTACAAAAAAACACATTGACATTTCACAGAAGGCCATAAACATGTTTCACACAAATCATTAACACATTAGCCAAACAGAAAAAAACACAACACCACATTCTAAAACCGTGTTAAAAAAGCACTATTGTTGAGACACATTTTTTGTGCTTCTGGGCCACGGTAGCTACGCTGGACTAATGGTCATTTCAATTTGAAACACAAGCCAACATAACTGCATTTCAAAGAGGCATTACACAATGCGAGGATACATAAAGAAGGTCATTTTAATGTTTGTCCTATTCATGTGCAGTATCCAGCTGATTGATCAAATTGGAGAATTTGCTGATTTTCTTGTCCTTCTCCTTCTGTCTCTCACGTACCGCTTGCCTCTATTGTGTCCCCCATATTCAGACTGGACTTGAACCGAGCACATGTGACACGAAAGGTGGGATTTGAGCTTTGATACTTGTGCTAACCCTGACCCTGTGGACATGTCATATGAGAGAGAGAGAGAGAGAGAGAGAGAGAGAGAGAGAGAGAGAGAGAGAGAGAGAGAGAGAGACTCACACTTCTAACCTTTCATTACACATTCCTCTATGCACATTCTTTGAAATCCTCATTAGAAGGGAACCACTTGTTTGGGGACCCAGATCACGGATTACCTATCCATGATTGAACAACATCAGACAGCTCGCCTCTCTTTTAGGGCCAATCATTAATTACAGTAATTGCCCACAGTCTTTTCTGCTAAGCTAAGCTAACCTAACCATTGCTTGGCAAGAAGGTGTTTCTCCCAAAATGGAAAATAATTCCTTTCTTTTAAAAATGTCTTGAAACTATATTTACAAAAGAACATAACTGAATTGTGCATTATTAATCATAAACTGATACTTTTACTCTCTTCCCTATTGACATTGTGCACCCCAGGAATAAGGTTCGAAAAGAGCAGGCTGACATAATCTGAGAGAGCAAAAAGGAAGAGCAGAACACAGTTGAGTGGTCTCTAGTTGAGCTGATAGAAGAGGTTAATGAGCTGTGGGTGAGGAGAGAAAGCCCTCCATCCACCACCAAAGCTTGATGCTGTGCCGGGTCTCCCTGCTCCACACACTGAGGCCTCTGTCATCCTGACCTGGCGGATGTACAGTACTGTGCCATTGTCCCTCCATCTGCATCTCTCATTAGTGGACGCTAATGATTTAACCTCCTATTCCCTTCGCAGATACACACAGAGGGTTAACAAAGCCTCCATGTATCACATTGGACATCGGCTAAACAAGTGCTTTTGTCGGAATTCCTGTCGGTTATGTCACTGCAAGCCACAAAGAGGCCGAAGAAGTTTCAGATCCTTTACTTGAGCGAAAATAATTCAACTCTGTGAATATAGTCCAGTACAAGTAAAAGTTCAGCATCCAAAACCATACTTCCGTAGTAAAAGTATGTAGCCTATCAGCAAAAGTTAGCCTACTTGAAGAATCAAAAGTACTAAATTAAATGGTTCCTGTCAGTGTTATGTTATGTTTAAACTTTGTGAAAATGCATATTAAAGGGAAGTATGTGAGTTATATTAGTTATATACTGTATATATACAACCATGGATACTTGACAGAGTATACAGGGTTGAAAAGTAGAAAAGTAGCTACAAATCTAAACCACTGCAAATTAAATCATATGACTATTACAAAAGTGATTTAAAAAAAGAAATGATAGAAACTTAAATTCACAGGAATATCTGAATGGGCAAATAGGCATTTTCTTTTCTGCAGACATTATTCACACCTGTGGATATTTGTGAGAACGGCAAATTAAGCAAGGCAACCAGACAGCTTTTAAAAACGTCTAATTAAAATGTCTCATTAGTAATCCTAAATGTGCAGCACTACTGATGTATAATCATAAAAGTAAAATTCCAGGCCCTCTACGCCTGCTTCCATGAAATTCTGTCCTTATTGCAGGGAGTTAGCAATGAGAGGATCGACACTTCCACCTAGTGGCACCAGCAATCTGCTGCCACATTATCCAAATGGTATTAAATCCCCCAGATCAGTACCAAGTAATACAGTTATCTTAGCTAAAATCTGGGAATTATGGTCTTAAGGGGTACTATTCTTACCATAGCACAAACAAATAGGCACGATTACACACTTCCCTTGTAGACAACAAAATATGTTTTCAAAATTGCAATTAGCTTTAATATACTTAATATATGATATGATAGTATAAGACTGCAACTTTTGTTTTTATCACACACACACACAACACAAGGGCAGGAATATAATATTTTATTTTTACTCTGATCAAGTTTACACAACGGACATCTCATGAGATGGATAACCATAATAAGGCAAATGCACGAAATCATAATTGTCATTGAACTTGCAGAAAGAAAGACGATGTGTGTGTACAAACTACTTTTATACATTCAAATGCAAAAGGAGCACATTAACAACACTGAAGTGAAAACTGTGGCTTTTGTTTTGGGGAACAGTTTTATCAAGTCTTGATCAGATGACAAATGTTGCACAATACATGATGAGTGCCACATCTAAGTTGGCATTTTTTTTTTGCTGATGTGTACAATGGTTTCATGACCCCATCACACCACTTCCTTCTACTTGTTCTCATGAGGAAGCAATCTGAGCTGTCATGTGACTATCTAAAAATGGAATTTTGAACAAGTTGGAAACATGGTTGACTTTGAATGTGAGTAGGGTGAAGGCGAAAAGCTTTCAGTTCCAGGTAAACTTTTTAACTGTGTTGATATGCTCTTTATAAAATGTAATACGAAAAACATCTGTATGTTTTCACAATAAGAGTATAGACTTAAGAAACTGCATTTATGGAGAAGGATGTGTTTTAATACATGTTAATATTGTCTATATGCACAGTGGACAAACAACCTGGTATAGGTAGAGTAGACAAAGGTTAAAAACAGCATGGGT
This sequence comes from Ammodytes marinus, assembly GCF_949987685.1. NCBI lineage: Eukaryota > Metazoa > Chordata > Actinopteri > Uranoscopiformes > Ammodytidae > Ammodytes > Ammodytes marinus. The sequence continues at coordinate 14,635,522 of NC_137230.1, forward strand.
TATAGCCAGGCAAAGGTCAACATGTAAACAATACAGGTGAACTTGTTTAAATTAAGCCAATTATATTTTAGCTTTACTGATTGGAAGAGATTATTCAGCAAACAGAATAATAAATAAATAAAAATCATGCATATTTTTGTTGTTTTTTGGCATAACACTTTTTAAGGCACCAGGGAATCAGTGAACATTTACACTTGTGTAATGGAAAAGTCATGGACATGTTGATCTAGTTTGTAATGAGAAGTAAAAAAGCAGCTCAAAGCTCAAATCTACTTTTTAAAAGCATATATGCATTGGTAAAGGCTTTATGCATTGAGGAAAAAAGAGAAGTGGGTCAGCAGAAACACCAATAAAAACTATTCACGAAGGCCAACCATCCAGCCGAGCCTACAGTGAAGAACGTACCATGTGAAATACTTCGACAAAGGTGAAGGCACAAACAGAAAACAAGTAGCTTCCCATTTCCATATTTGTTTCAAGTAAAATGTAAACAATAAAGATGTGGAGGTTCTGATAAACTGACATGAATGAATTAATAAAATGGTATCATACTGTATAGACATAAAGTGTTCCTTTGTTTCCTGTGGTTTTCTCAACAGTGTCAAAGGTCAAAGAAAGTGGTTGAGTTTGAGTGTTTGAAAACAAGGCCAGTGATAAATGATATACAGTACATATTCAGATATTTTTTTTAAGTATATTAAAAGCAATAAAACACCAACATCTGTCGTCGGCGTCAGTTTGACGATTAAAAACTCCAGAGTTGGAAGTTACAGTGCAGCAGTGAACCTTTGTCACTTGAAGATAGTTGACAGAATGTACAAAACTCACCCACACACTTTGGGGTGGAAGCGGCAGCAGTCAGAACAAAGGGCCAAGGTCACATCGTCAGACCATCGGCTGATATGACAAATATGGTCTCAGTTTCAGCCCAGAAACGTCAGAGCTGCCATGACAGTGAAGCCCAGTAGGATGAAGAGCACCTTGAGGAGCTGCTTCCCGGGGGAGTTGAGCTCATGTGGGAGGATCTCCATGAAGGTGATGTAAATAAACGTCCCCCCGGCCAGCCCCTCAAGCACGGCCTGTATCAGGGCTCCAGCTGCTAGCCTAGCCTCCATCACACTGATGCCGATGGCGATGCCTATAGGGGACATCATGGCGAACACGCCGATGTAAGTGGCCACCCATAGCGGGCGAACCGCGCTCTGGACCAGCTTCACAGACAGGCTGAACACGATGATGCTCTTGTGGACGAGTATAGCGATGCAAATCTCTAACACCTGCAGAAGACAAAGAGGCTTTAGGCGTTATTTCTATTGGATGGATGGATGTCGATAGATAGATAGATAGATAGATAGATAGATAGATAGATAGATAGATAGATAGATAGATAGATAGATAGATAGATAGATAGATAGATAGATAGATAGATAGATAGATAGATAGATAGATAGATAGATAGATAGATAGATAGATAGATAGATAGATAGATAGATAGATAGATAGATAGATAGATAGATAGATAGATAGATAGATAGATAGATAGATAGATAGATAGAGTACATACATACATACATACATACATACATACATACATACATACATACATACATACATACATACATACATACATACATACATACATACATACATACATACATACATACATACATACATACATACATACATACATACATACTTACATACATACATACATACATACATACATACATACATACATACATACATACATACATACATACATACATACATACATACATACATACATAATAAGTTACTTTATTCATCTCTTAAGGAAAAGTGTGATGTTGCTAGCAAAGAAATAAACATCAAATATTCATTAAAAATCAAAGAATATAAATTTCCCTACTAGTCAATTTCCTCCTGTTAGAAGGGGTCTCTTTTGCCAGCACGGAAGGGAGTCATTGTACATGATTATATTAATCAATATAAATGACAACTGAGTTTAAAGGAGCCCATTATACTGCAATCTGCACTTAACATGAACTCACAGCCTGACGAAACTGAGAAACCATTGTTTCACTGTTCCCTTGCAGTCAAAAGCTACAAAGTTAGTGAAACCTCTAGTGCCTTAGTGGAACCACATCCAGCAGTTATACGAGTGCAAAACGACCACATCATGAGGACATTTTCACATCATTCTACCACTGCAGTTCAGTGTTAAGATACTCTATATGCTGACTCCCCTACACTCAGTTCAACTACACAGGCGTTTGACCAGCATTTCATCCACTTTCGTAAACTTTTGTTTTTGTTTTTTAACTTTTATTGTAATTTGCCATTTTCTTCCATGGTTCTTACTTATGAAATTATTCTCTGACCTCTTGTTGTTTTAGCTTTGTTTGTTTTTGTAATATTCAATAATTGAGTTAAATGTTTCCCTGTACTACTGTATATACTTTCCCTTTAAAATGAGATCCTAACTGTTATCGTGACAGTGAGATTCTGTTCCTGCCAAACCATTCTGAAGTGCTACTTTCTGGCAACAACTGAGAGCTGTGAATATGATACCAGCTTTATTTGTACAGCACCTTGATAAGACGGATGTTTACAAAGGGTATGACACGTAACAAAGCCTCAAGAAACCAAATAGTTAACCTTAAATAAGTTAAGCGGAGAAAACAACACATGCTGTATATTCTTCAGAACTTGTGGAGTTTTTAAACCTCTAGTAGCTCATTGGAGATCTTTTTCTATGTGTGGGTGACTACCGTACACAGTCAGGCCAATGGTGTCATTTTCTACCACCTATCTACAGGCGGTAACATGCAGAGATATGCAGCAATGCAAGAGATGCAGGGAAGAAGAAAACTGTAAGATGGATGTAAACAACTTTGCAAATGCATCAGGAGAAGAGTGAAGCCCTGTCTGTCTTCTTACCTTTGAGTCGGTGTTCTGCAGGCCGATAGCCAGACCCTCAAAGACTGAGTGGAGTGAGAGGGAGAGGAAGAGCATGAAGGAACGAAAGGGGGAGTGGGCCTGGAAGTCCACATGGACGTGGTGGCCGCTGCCCTCTAGATCAGGGCTGTGCCCGTGCCCATGGCCGTGTCCATTTCTGTTGTCAGCCATGATGGGTGTCCTCTCCTCCTCTGACCCTCCCATGTCCCGACAGTTGAGGACGATCCTCTCCAGTATGAGGACCATGAAGAAGCCGGCAGCAATGATGAACTCTGCAAGTGGGAAATCGGTCTGTTTGAGACCGACATGGAGGGATTAATCAGTCTGAGAGAGAATTAAGGGAACAGAGAAAGGCATTTAAGCACAGTATGTCTGTAAAGAACCTTAGTCATCAAGTATAGGCTTTCTTAAAGTGTTCTGCTCTGTCCAAAGCAACTGGAGAAAATGTAGTCTTGAAGAATACAGTTACTGCAAAGTTGTAAAAATTAATTGCCAACAATTGTTCAAGTGCTACTTGATGATTTGTTGATATCCATTTAAATTATCAATGAAAAACATCACACAACATTATCTGGCTGCAGCTTAACTCTACTCAAATGGGAGGGATTCATGTGTTTAATCATTGAGAATATAACATTTACAGACTGCTGGTTGGAATAACAATTCATTTGAACTTGATTTTTTTTAGTTCAACTTTGACTCTGAGAAGATTAGATGCACTACTTTCTGACATTTGATAGACAAAATAAATAATAGCTTAATTGAAAAAGAAACAAAACAAAAAAAGTATATTGGTATTTTTTTTTCTTTTTTACACGTGACATTTTCATCAGACCCTGGATTTGTTGGAATCAGCCAACAGTTGAACGTACCTCCAAGCCCCGGGCATCGAGCTCACTTTTAATGTCTGACAGATAATCAGGAATGATGTCAAGCAAACATGCTGCCAGGAACACCCCTCCAGCAAAACAGCTGATCAAACTCAGGACTGTGCGGTGGAGTTCTGTGAATGGACAATGACAAAAACATCTTTGTGTCTCAGCATGAACTTACACACAATGGTTCAATTAATTACTACAGACCACAGATGCAGAGTAAAAACACATTTTTACAAAGTTTAGCCTTTGCTATGTCTTTATTTTGAGCATTACTCAGAAATAATATCCCCTAGCCTAGTGCATCATGATTCCCTAAGTGAATGTATAGACCTACGAAATCACTGCCATTCCTTTACTAATTATACTATGTAAGTAAGTAAGTAAGCTTTATTTATAGAGCGCCCTTCACAGACCAGGATCACAAAGCGCTTCACAATGCGCTTCCAAAGCACTTTATATCTTAACAGTAGCTGCCATGCAAGGCGCTTTCTGAACCATCGGGAGCAATTTGGAGTTCAGTGTCTTGCCCAGGGACACTTCGACATGTGGCGGGCAGGCGGGGAATCAAACCTCCGACCCTGCACTCCAGAGGCGATCTCCCTACCCACTTCGCCACTGCCGCCCTGATAAATCCACTTCGCCACTGCCGCCCTGCTAAATGTTGGAAGATCTTGAGACAGATCACAATTATGAAATCAAAGGAGTCAACATGAGTCAGCGGGGCACTGACACACACACACACACACACACACACACACACACACACACACACACACACACACACACACACACACACACACACACACACACACTTTCACTTCCTTTTAGGGAAAACCAAAGTTCACCCTCCAGACAGGCTCGTTAAGCCATACATTAAATGAAATGTGACCATGCATGTGCTAAGAAAGGCTTTGGGCTTCAGCTTCATCCCTGTCAGGTGACTCCAGCTCAGGGGTGAGAGGAAGGTTTTGATTATTAAACATAGGCCTACACATTACATATATAAGTATAAGTAAGTAAGTAAACAGATCATCAGTGAAATACTGAAAGTAAACATATCATTAAAACATTTCCGGATGAACTTTTAGTTTATAATGGTGGTTGTTTGACTTCTGAAGAATGATTGAACCCCACCATTTTATTGACCACATTTACCACTACTCTGTTATCACTTCGTTAATGTTTCTGTTTGACAGCTGATAAAATCAATAGCGGTGAATGGCCTTTACAACACTATCTACACATTCTACAGCTAAAACTGTTGATGCAGTTAGACGGACGGCTTATCTTCCGCCACCAAATCACCAAACCCCATTTACATTTCTGGCTATTTAAGGTTTCGATTGTTTCCCTGCGTAAAGAAACACGTGAAAGAACAGGAAAACGCTTCAACTTAATCAGTGACTTTTCTTATGTATTTCGGCATAGGTGTATTTAAGCAACAGGTAATCCAATCAATGTAAACCGATGAATATTTACGTCATAATTCATGTTGTTTATCTGAAATAAGAGGTAACTTCAATGCCCCCTCTTCATAAAAAAGGACTATAGCCTATAACAGATCGGTAGCGTATAGACGTACTTAATGCACACCAATGTTAACGATATCCAAGCTGTTTTTGTTATGTTATAGGCTAGGTCACTAACCTGTCCCATTTGTGTCTCTGAACCATTTGAGTCTGGCGGGGATGAATCCAAAAAGAAGAGTCAGGAGCAACAAACCGATCAGGGCGCCTATTTTCACCTGAAGCAAGTACTCCATGGTGTCGGCTCGACAGTGATGTTCACTGACTTACTGTACTGTCATTTGATTTACAGTGAAGCAAACCGAGGCTTGCTCACCGAAGTCTCCTCCTGTTGACATGGTTTTGTTTCGGCTACAGTGGCGGAGAAGGGTCAAAAAAGCATTTCAAGAAACATGGGGTTCCCGCTTATAATCAAATAGGTGTATGGTTTTACCAAATACATAGCATCTCTCTTTACTAGCCTACTATTTATTGACCACTTTATTCTAACACTCGTAGTTTAGTTAAGTATCATGAAATGGAATTACTCATGTAAAGTACAAAAGTGCATAAGTAAAAACAATTAGTTTATTGATTAAATATATTAATAAATAACTTACTGGCATTCATGCAATTTTCTAATATTTCTCATCACGAAATAATTTCTGTATGTAACGTTAATAATTGAACTATTCATATATCATAAATACAGGCCGTCATATATCAAATAAAAAATTAAATAAATAAATAAAAAGACCAGCAGGTGGTATCCTGTCACCAAAAAAATGGTCACGAACAGCTTTCGAATTGATGACGACACTTTCACGCGCCGGATATGTTGATCCCCTTCACAATCCTAAACGCTGATGTGTTACAAGAAATCCCACTGCAGGGAGACTGGTGAGTTTCTCCTTTGATGCAGTGAGACATTAAAGGGCGAAAAGCGGCGGAGCTGTCACGGGTCGATGTCAAAGCGGACGCGGCTCTAGCGATCTACAGCAGCGGGGACAGAGAGGCGATGGCGGTGAGAGTCCAGACACATGAAGCAGCTGACATCAGACAGCAGCAACTCATTCACGACACATTCACTATAACAGTTCATTACAGATGCTGCTGCTTTGCAAAATCACTGAGCTGCAATGAGACCTCTGCCACGATCCAGAAGCAAACGTGGGCTGATCAGGGAATGGGATCCTAATACAACAAATGAAGAGAAAAGAAAAATCGAGAATATTTCACAAATTCTTGTTATGAAAAGTGGTGCGTGTGATAATTAAAAGCAAGGTTAACCACTAGTCGAATATGTGTGCAGTTAGGTACAGGTGTCCATGTAATCTCAATCCCATTCCTACTGATTATGAATAATAATTTAGCCTAATTAAAAATTGCAACATGTATTTAACTAGGCCTATACACAACTTTGCAAGGAGGTTCAAACACGTAGGCTACAGTAAACAAACACAAAACTGACCAAAAGCAACATAATAAACCCACATTCTATGCACAGTTTTTAAAAGAGTCTGCACGCCTTCCAGGGTTCCTACAGATCCTTAAAAAGTCTATCAGTCTTTGAACAAGTTAATCTAAAAAAAATAATAAGGCATTCATTGGTATTAAAAGGCATTCAAATTAATAATTCTAAACTAGTGACACACCCAACAAAAACATATTTACATATTTTTAGAAATTTGAAGTAGATTTTCTTGCTATATCACTGCACCAAGAAGTCATGTCTTATGCAAAATTGTCCCTAACCCAAAGTAATTGGTGTAATTTTCCAGTTTTTTGTAAGATATTGTCAATACTTTATGATTGGCATTTTTTTAAAGGCTTACATCTAGCCTGCCTATATTAAAGTTGGGAAGTTACAATATTTTATGTAACCTGTGAGCATTTCCCATAAAAAATAGATGATCCTGCATTTGCTTTCATCTCCCTTTTGCAAAAAGGAACAAACCAAATATCAGTCAAGAGTTTCACACTGAAGTTGAATATCCAGTGGAAGTCTGACTGTCCTAGTGACAGGACAGGAAAGGCATGTCAGAAAAGCTTTTTAATCAAAGTGCACTGATTTTGTTGATATGGCTGTTGATTGTGTTTTGCCCAAATAGCCCAAAGGTAAAGTTGGCACAAAGGGGAAGAAGCAAATTCATGAGGAGAACGCGGCAACGCTGAAGTTCTACACACGAGTCATCCTAGGAGCAAATGTAAGAACCTCAATGCTGTGTCTGTCATAAAAAAAAAAACTTAAATAGTGGATCTGGGTTTGTTTATTACTTTGCCAACAAGCAATAGTGCTTTCATATAGTCAATTATCTGTAAATCTGTGGGCTGTTTTTTTTCTTACTGACATAGTGAAGTAAATATTAGAAGTTGGAACCAGATAATTTTTCGATGATCAAATTGTGTCCAGTTCTGTCAATCAACTAATCATTGCAGCTCGATCATAGCTTCATATTATTCAACCACACTTCAAATATACTGCTTTTACTCTGCAGGCAATATACGTTGCTGTAAATCTTTTGATTTTCTACAGTTCGTCTACATTTTGGACATGGGTGAGTGTATTTAATCAAGGAATTATTTATGGGATCTTTAGAAAATCCACATTTTCCACATATCTAATTTCCTGAGACACTGCTCACCTCCCTGACCTGTGAACCTTGTATATTTTGTATGTTCCTTCTGTAGCTGCATCTGGCGTTTGCACTGGCCGTATATATTGGGAGTTACCGCTCCATGTCTGCCATGGCCAAGGCGGTGTTTGCTGAGGATGGAAGTCTTGTGGACGGAGGAATAGATTTGAACATGGAGTCGGGCATGGCAGAGTATGCAATCACCCAAAAGAGTTTAAAAAAAAAAATTGGGAATTTTTCTGGTGAACGAGGGGCACATAGGCCTATTGTCTATGCCTGAGCTGAGGTGGTTTGCCAGGGAAGGAGACATTGATTTACAGTGTTTGTACAGTAGGTGTTATGTATATCTATGTATTCATACCTTTATCAAGTGCTTAAGAGTTATTTTTTTGCCCTGGGTTTTACCTACCAAGGTACATTTACAGTAGTCCATCCTTAATCTCTGACTGAAGGAGCAATTGGGGGACAGGAAGCTTTGCAGTCTATGTTTAAAAAAAAATGCAGTCACAGTCTGTTTTGTGTGGTTGGAGAACCCCTGGAATTCATTGTGTCTTTTGAAACTTAACTTTTGCCCTTGTTGAAAGTTCCTCTCTGTGTTGTTTTTTTCAGAGGTAATTTATTGTGTGTGTGTTCTGCTTTTAGGCACCTAAAGGACGTCATACTGCTTACAGCCATAGTGCAAGTGCTCAGCGCAATCTCCTCCTATTTCTGGTATCTTTGGCTGCTGGTGAGAACGTGAAGATATTTCTGAATCCACTTTCCCTCATAAATCCTATGAATTAGATGTTATTCTGCTGCCTGATTTCTTAATCCTTTTTTTTGCGCCTTTCCCCATATGTGTATTGCTTCAGGCCCCGGCCCGTGCCCTCTTCCTGCTGTGGGTCAACTTCCTCGGCCCCTGGTTTATGGCAGAAAGCCCGTCGGCACCCGAGGAAGTCAACGAGAAGAAGCAGAGAAGACAGGAGCGCAGACAGATGAAAAGATTCTGATGGTGCGGAGAGGACCGAGCAGTATTTTTATACACAGAATCTAATATACAGATACTCATAACTCATAAGTTATTCGGGAAGACATTTTTGTTATCAAGTTTAAACTCGATCCAAATCTGATACTGTGGAATCTTGTTTTCCTGTTTTTTTTCTTCTGCTCTCTCTCTCTCTCCTAATTACATTTTCTTTCCTAATTTATGAAATGAAATGTTCCCTATTTAGTGTCACGGTCATTTATCCTCATCCTCATGCAGAGATTTAAGAGCTTAACTGTTGCACAATCTTGTCACGCTGCCCCCCCCCCCCTCTCCCCCTCCTGCAGATTTCCATTCCCCCAAACAACACTGACGAAAATATGTCCAAACAGCCAGCTGAAATTGATCCTGTCAGTGCCACTTTTGTCTTCTTTTTTTTATTTCATTTAATTTCTTCCAAAATTGCCGCTAATGTAACAGAATTCATCGGTGAGCCTTCATTACAGAGCCGAGATATTTTGTTTGTGACCTATTAAGTCTTATAAAAAAATCAACTGGATAGAAAATAAGTTTTTAATAGGAAAGAATGAACAACTTTTTGCAATAAAAATCTTCTTGTGTTCAGGAGTTGTGTGTGATTTATCCAAGTTTTTTTTTTCCATTTGTCTGAAAGGCTTGGTTTTGTTAACATTGTGAATTAAATCACTATTAAGTGGTTTTCAGTTTTCCCAGGAGGGAAAACATTGATTTTGGAGACCCTTAATGTACAATACACTTTCTTTTTTAAATGGCCGGCTCCATCTGAAAGCTTCTCTGACACACTCTACTTGGTTATACATGTATACTGTATATATGATCTTCATAGAGAACTGTGGAATTATATCCTCAATCAAAAGTAGGAAAGTTTGGCCAAAGTTAAAGTCAAGTGTTCCGTGGCCATGAGAGTTCACATTGGATGTCACCAATCTTTCCTCTTAAGAGCAACTGGAATGAGTTGCTGTAACAATATAATTACCTCTTGGCTCATTTCTGTTGTTCAGCATTGCCTCTTTGCTAAGTGTAACTAATCATTAAAAAAACATGTATTGAGGACATCTCCATGGTTTGGCTGTAATATAACAGTCCACCCATACAAGTATAAAATTAGTACTTGTTATTTCTTTGATTGGCATATCAGAAAAAAAAAACTTTAACAAGAAGACATTTTGAAAACTCAGGGAGAGTGACCAGAGGTAGGGATTCCTCCCTTAGAACGGACACAAACGCAATAGATATCAAATGTACAGAACAACAGAAAAATCCCAAAGGAACACACTTGAATGACAATGAGTTGACATGCAGATAATTAAACCATTAGTGTGATTACAGGATCCATTGTGTTTTGAAACAGTCTACTCAAGCCATATAGAGTAATGTAATCCTTCAATTGAATGTGTCTAAAACCAGAGTCTGTTACACTGGACACAATTTAATTTGAACTATGAGTCCACAAAAATCAGCACCTGATATAAATATTTTAAAAGGATTTGTTTTGATTTCTGCTCAATATTCGAATTCATAATTATTTTGAAGTTACCCTGAATATGTGAAACATAAGGTAGCTTCAGGCAGACGGAGAAAGTATAGTTTTTCGTTATAGTTTTAAATGTTTTGTCCATTCACTCAAAACGTTTTCTTGAATAACATGCTCACACAATCAAAAACAACATAACAACATAAAGGAACATCCGACATAAAATCAGAGTTAATATGACAGTTTAATCCCCAAATATTGAAGGAATGTCAACCACTTGGTTCACAGCTATTGCTAACGTTTCTGTTTCCATCTGATGAGTTGAGCCTTGTCCTAAGTGGGAAAACATTGTTTATTATTTTTTCTCCTTGTGACTTTATTGCTTCTTGGCCATAAGTCAATTAGGCCTAGTGTTGAGCTCATTTGCATATTTAAAATAGATTTTTTTCAAGATAGAATGTACACTTTCACTGTGTAAGGTTTCATTGTGATAGGAGTAAAGGAAAAAAGGAAGCCTATTTGGGTGTATTTTGGGTAGCCTATTTTCAATTATAGTGTATAGCTCATTTGCATATTAAAATTAATTTTAAAAGAAACTTGTAATACAAAAATGTTTACTTTTCATGGATACCTTCATTGTGTAAAGTTCTATTATGATAGGAGTAAAGGAAAAAAATAGCCCTATATGGGTGTATTGTTGTCTCGCCTTATTGGTACACATCTCGGATTGATGAGAATTTAACATATTTCCTCAACTAGGATTTCTTAGGACTTTTAGTATGTTGTTCTGGACACCTCATAGAAATTATCTAAGCTGCAAAAAATTATTTTAGACTTAATTCTATTTTTGGCCCCAAAATGCGTTACTTTGCCTGGCCTATTAATCCAGTGTTAAAAAAGTGTATTAGGTGATTATGATCACGTTCAAAGAGAGTGAGTGGGCTGGAGAAGCCCAGATCTTCTCCCCAAATAATAACAGATTTCTCATTATTGTTACATCCATGCTTACCTGCCTCAACAAGCTATAACCTGCACCTGGTTTGAAGAGAGAACCATGCGATTGTGTGAGTCCTGTTAACGGGAAAACAAAACAACAAGACAAAAGCTTGACTTAATTTAATATATACAGGAATTCAAACGGCTGTTTTGACCTAACTTTAAACATTTCCCTAAGATTTTCAAAATCCCCACAAGCATTTTCTCAAAATGACTGCTTTTACTTTGCCTGTGTCCTGCCCTCCTTCATTCCAGCCCTGTGGTCCTATGCTGTCTCTATTATAGGGTTATAAACAAAGTAACCAAAATTAGAGTAGCACTGCATCCAGTTGTCAGGGCCAATCCCAGATGTGGGCTTTGAGAGGGACCATGTCGCAGTGTAATTTAGCACTGGGGTCCACTCACTAGCACGGAACCCCACCCCCTCCAAGCTGACATATGTACTTTTTGTTGTCTGCAGGGAGATGTGCAGCAATGGCGAATTCTCTTTGAAAAATTAACACATGATTTGTTTTTGCTCTAAACCCTTTTTAGTGCTGACTTTCCCTTTGCTTAAAATCTCTAAATTGTTGGTGCTCTTACTTTGAGGTGCAAAGTATCTCCTTAAAGCTATAGTGTGTAACTTTTTCATAATAAATTAATGTTGTTTACATTCAAGCTATTGCCCCCTCCCCCCCAACACTGGCGCAGGAGCTCAGCAGAAGGGGGAACAAATTACCTGAGGATACCTCATGTAGATGCACCAACAGTGCTTTTGTAATGAATCAGAATTCCTTGTGGGGGCAACAAAAGTTACACACTATAGCTTTAAATAATGTGCTGCATGTGAGAGTCCCTGGGCCAATCCGAATAGTCCAATCTCCTAACCTATAAGCCTCCTTTCCTATACCTTAACCCCTAAACGTCATCAGGGTTAAGGAGAGATGAAAGGTGCTTCCTATCGAACATAGGAAAAGACAGCACTGTTTCAAATGAATTCGACTCCACTTTTCCTAACCGACGTCATTGCGCGATGGCGAGTATTGCTGACGTGAGTCACTAGCGTGAAACTACACTATTCTCCGAAAATGGACTACAACAAGCGCTCGTTTGATCCATGCGTTCTTTTCATATTGATTTTAATCAGGTTGTCGCCAACAGAGTGAGAATAACTTAGATCGGACTTGGCCAAGGGGAATATTTAAGGCCACTTGAATTCCAATTCACATGTGGAATAAAAAGAGGCTACACTTATGTTGATGTTGAAATGAACTGCCCCCAGTAACTTCATTAAATGTGAAGTTGGTATTTTATTTTCTTATGGTGTAAATTATGTGCTACGAAAATAACTATTATGATGTTGGTCTTTTATGAGTTCTTTATTATCTTTATGGGGGAGATGGGGTATTTTGTTTTACCCGAGTTAAATCTTCCTCTCTTCTCCTCTCCTCTCTTCTGTTTTACCTCTCGTTCGTATTCGTGTAGAGTCAGTAAACTCCGGCCGTGGCCTGTTGCTTTAAATCTTGCCGCCGTAAAGGATTATGGGATAGGTTAGTCCGGAGTAACCTATGCTAAAGGAGGGTAAAAGGATGAATCGAGGCTCCTTTCCTATGCCTTACCTAAGCATTTTGAGAATTCAAATCACCTATCCGCCGAGTACTTCCGGGTCATCTCGATAGGAAAGGAAATTTCCTATGCAAAAAAGACTATTAGGATTGGCCCCCTGTCTAGAGGGAAAATAAAGGACTGGGAGAGAGAGGTTCTTTGTTTACCGTGGCTGTTAAAAAGGGTTCATCGTGACAAGATAAAATAAGGGAGTTTGGGCTGCATTCCATTTTCCAGGCTTTGTGTGTAGCTTCGCATGCTATAACCTGAAAAGACCCAACCGTTTGAACCCACTTTAACTGCGAGAGCAAATTAAATGCTTACCATTTGACAACATCCTTTCAACCTGAGATGGAAAGCAGGAGAGGACCCATTTGAAGTGGTGGCCTTTTGTCTCATTGGCTCCAACAGAACATGGCCTTCACATTTTAGATCCCTTTACACTTGCGGTGCCAGACAAAACAGGAAATTGGGGGGCATTTGGGTTACAGTCGAGCCTTTGACCCTTGAACTACAGCCCTCACTGTCTTTGAAGTTGAGTGAGAGAGAATCACAAGCAATTATATGTGATGCAGAGTGTGCTCCCCTTGAACATTTAGCCTCTGCTGTGTCAACAGAATGGGATCTCCCTGAGTGTGTTTGGTGGAGCTGTGGGTGTAGTCCGCTTCAAGTTTATAATCTCTGCTCTGCTTGGCCCTTGTTTTGGCTCAAACTAAACTGACCCAAAACACCTCTCACAGTTTCGGGGTCGTAGTAAAGGATCGGCTGGTGTTCCTATACCAGACTCAGGTAGTTATTTGAATTAATATTTCAATAATTTAATTTGTATTTTATGTGAACTTTGATTTATGATCCACATGTTTTTCTCTTTCAAATAACAAACAAGCTTCACTATTTTCGGCACCATCCCATCACAACTCCTACCACAGCCTAAAAAGGAAGCTGTCTAGAATTCATTTTGCATTTGACTCCTGCTGTTTGTGTGTGTGTGTGTGTGTGTGTGTGTGTGTGTGTGTGTGTGTGTGTGTGTGTGTGTGTGTGTGTGAGCATCGGACTTAGTGGCAAATACTCCACCCTCCTCCAGAGATTGTCACCTCTGTAACATCTCGCTCTGTCCCCTGCCAGCCCGTCATCTGCTGCTGTTTGTCACCAACAGCAGACTTAAGCCATATATCGCAAATCAATATAAAATGTGGACCCATAACATTGTGTCTGTTAATGTGCCACTGCCATTAGCATATTTATCTATAGCATTTGGTGCTGCACTTCAGATTTTTATGGTGTATGTAATACTGGTAACCTTAACGCAAGGGTACATCATTTAATTGTTGTTATTTAATGCTTGGTTACTGCTTAATAAACATTGATAGGCCTAACCGCTATTCTCATTAAATGCTTAATAATCATTAGTTAACTAAGCATAGTTAACAACAAGCATTGATAGTTATGCTGAATAAGAATATACTTTGCCTTAACAATCCGTTTATAGCATATACTAAGCATTAACTAACAGTTAATTAATATACCCTTGTTGTTTGGTGTTACCATAAGAGTTTTAATTATTGGACGATATTTAAAGATCATTTGGGTGTCTGCACAACAACACTTCCCTGTAAACGTTCTATAATATAGTCATATCATGTAATTGAAGTAATGTCACTTTCTCATTTCTTTGCATCCCAAAATACAATGACCCACTGTAACCTAAACCTGACCCAGTATTTTTAAAGGGAAACCCCACCAAGTTTGCACATTAAAGTCCTTTCACAGGTGTTGGAGAGCAATTGCTGCATATATAGTTTAACAAAAAATAAACAAAGATAACTAATATAGTCATTTGTGGCTCAGTCAGCGTTGGTTGGGGATGAAGACTAAGAGTTCTAAAAGGTTATAAAGAAGTGAGGTTTGTAACCCGCTCCCCATCTCTGCAGCAGGCAAGTGGCTTGAGGCATCATGTCTGCAGTTAAGTGGCACTGTGGGTAATGCAGGCGATTGGGTTTTTTGATGTGAAAGAGTTATGTCTGGAATAGTAGTCCATTGCTAAATCTGTACCTTTTCATCATGTTTTCACAGTGTAATCAATGTACTGGACGTCTTTGATACATGTCAGACCCTACTCTCTCTCCGCCCCCAATGTTTCCTCTCTGCTGTCAAATAATCACAAAAGTTTCCCCTAAAAAATGGGATTTATGATAGCACCTTAAAAACAAAGGCAGTGCCAGCAGACCTGATACTAAATTGAAATCGCTCCAGAGGTCAGGCATCAGTACATCATGAACAAAACATCCTGGGGATCTCAAAGTTTATTTTACTCATCATTCTCAGTTCAGCCGTGTTAGTTCCTCTATATTAAGTTACTTACTCATTCACTCACTTGTCTGCCAAAGCCTCACTGGGAAGGTTATGAACTCAACGGCATAAAGGCTGTGTTTTGTAAATTTAAATTTGATGGCTACGGCAACCCTGTGCAGCTGCCATCGAATGATTAAATACTTCACTGTCAGAGACTGAGAAAGTTCGCCTCACGTTATTCTTGATTTATGGAAACATCATTAGGTGCTTCATTTCTTGATATATACTGTATATATATATTTTTTAAGGTGATTCAAGGACAAACTAATAAATCAGGACTAGCAAGATGAACCTTCCGGGGCTAAAATCAATTATAAATAATTTATGGTGCACGCAGGAATGTGTTACATCCTTACACACTCAGAGTTTGTAGTGACTTGCACACACCATGTTTAAATGATATCCCACATTAAGTCATGTGACACTACATCATTCATTCATTCTCATTCAAAAGAGCTGCCTCATCCTACAGCACATTTCATTTAAGTTGAATCTAAGTATAGACAAAAAAGACACTCTGAGTGTCCATCTGTGAACACAAAGTAAAATATAAACAACATTTGTACAAACATTTCATTGTATTAATCAGAGTTCCTGAAATAAACTTTATTCAGAATTGTATGGTTATATAACACATATTTTGTCCGTATTTATTAATATGATTATTGGTAGTGATTTATTTATTTTATTTTGATCACTGAGTTTTTAAACTAGCTGTTTTAAGGGAAGGCTTACATTTTTTCCTTCCCCACAGGCACCTCCATAAGTATCAGCGGCTGCTTTGAAGTTGAGATAACAACTTAAACAGGCCACATCAATTCTCCCTTCATTCATTATTTTGTCTGGTTGTTTGTGCTTTCAATTGACATAAATAAATAAGAAAAGGCCCTTATGTGAATGACCACCAGCCATTAGTCGCAGCCGTGGCGCCACTGTCCGCATGTCTCCGGCTGAACCAGGATCAGTGAGGGACAGGCTCCATCACACTGGGTTCGCTTCCTCTTCCTTTGTTTCCATCACATTTCCTTCCTCGTCTTCTTAGATACGACCCCCCCCCCCCCCATCCCCCGATGGAAGTCTAAACAAAATACAATACTGTGAAAGTAAACAAATGCACAAACATCATGTCCTACAACCTTGGCCTTCACCAACATCTGACCCAGTTTGAGCAGGATCCCAGGACAACGTTTTGGTGTATAGGCTACTTTTGGTAGATGTCCAAGCAGCTACAATATGGATTGGCTGAAAATGTAACTCCACTAGTGGATGTGGTTTGTTATAACGTGGTGCAGCATAACTAAGCTTAGCGTGCTGTTTCAGATGAGACAAGATGATATAATCACTGGATGGCAGGTAGGTCGTTTGTCTGTTTACCTAAAATAAACTGAAAGCAGGAACAGATATCTGGAAAACATCTGGATCAGCACAAGTTCTACTGAGCGTACTTCTGGCTGCACACACATTTTCTGTTTTTACTTGAATGAAAGATTTACAACAGATCTGGAATCCTGATCTCTTACACTGTCAAAATAGCTGTTTGTCAAGCTGATATCAAACATTATTCTGGAATGCAATGTTGCGCCCTGAAAGCAAAATGTGTTTTCTTGCAGCAGCGTGTCCTAAAACCTTTAACGTCCTTCTAGTGTAAAAGGATCTCAAATCGGAAGTCATTTCTGCTGAACAATCTCCAGCAACTCTGTTAGGCAGGCATTGGGAAAATATGAAGCATCCAATAATTGTCCTGATGTTCCAATGGGTATGTGGTACGAAAGGGTGTGATTATTATGGTATTCTGTTTTAGAGTGGGACTATCTAATTACTAAAGTATCAATTATATTCAACGTGTGAGTCTGCTATTCAGGAATTTTTCTTCGAACATTCGGCTGGTGGTGCTGCGTCCTTCAGCCTGCATGCAGTTGTTAACTTGGCTAATGTCTGCATTAACATGAATGAGGGTTAACACACTTTTTTATGCAGCTCTTTTTAAGAGCGTTGTGTTAGCGCCATCACCCTTTCCACCACCAATTCGGACCTATCCATCCCCACCCACCTCATGCTATTATAGACTTATAATGGACGTCTAGATTAATGGTTAATTTCCAGGAAACCCTTGTGTTCTGTCATAAAGTGCTTTCCATTAATTAGTGACTCTGTTTCTCAGAACGGAGTAGGACGGCAAAGGGAAAGGAGAAGAGTGATTGATGAGCTAACTAGTGTAGCCAGCGGCGGCTCGCCTAGCGTGAGGGTCGGAGCTGCAAAGAGAGAGAAAGAAAATAAATATGTGGCCTTTGTAAAAAGAGAAAAAAATAAAAGAAAAAAAACTGCATGGAAATTCATTGAAAGGGTAGCTGAGTGCAATTTCAAAGTGATGGTGGCACATTACATCTGAACTGTGAGTGAGAGGGCAGAGAGGGAGGCTTGATTACGCCCTCTCTGGAGCCAGGAGTCCAGCAGACAGGGATGTGTGTGTGTGTGTGTGTGTGTGTGTGTGTGTGTGTGTGTGTGTGTGTGTGTGTGTGTGTATGTGTGTGTGTGTGTGTGTGTGTGTGTGTGTCCCGAGCAGTGGACTGTGAGCAAGGAAGGCAGTTCAGGCTGCTTCTTGACTTATTTCAACTCCTATAAGGTGTGAGGTTCCTGTCGAGAGTTAGATGAGAGGATTGGTGCCACTTTCATTTCTGCAGGCTGAATATAAAGCTATAGAGAGCTGTTGGTTAGCCTAGCTTTGCAATATATTGGTAACATTTAAATAGCCAGCCTCATTCTGTCCCGTGATTAATTTGCCCATGTTATTTTTTACATGAGTAAACGAAGACAAATATAACTTGTTAATAAGTAGGTCTAAGCTTTAGCGGGGCTGGTAAACAGAAATGTAGTTTTGGCTTTGGACAGAGTCAGGCTATTTGTTTCTCTCTGTTTCCAGTCTTTATGCTAGACTAAGCGGTTGCTAGCTGTGACTTAACATTCAAGATGGAGTCAGAGATTCTGGTTAGCTCTTCCTTGACAAAAAATGATTTTGATAACAAGCCTTCTCCAGAATCGCTGACACCACCTTTAAACCATTTTCTGAGAATTAAATGAGAAGATTTAAACCACACTCAAAAAGCATATATTTGCTACATAGGAGGTATCATGAAAACAATGGCAGCAAGAAAAGCCTACGAGGACTTCTAAAGGGGGTCATCCATGTTCCCGGGGCTTAATGTTCCCAGATTTATATGGCACCATGGGATGTTTTATCAATTTCCGATTTGGTTTTGAGGAATACACAGTTGTAAAGTAAACAGCACTGACTAGGCTTGATAGCTGACATTCATGATGTGTTAAATTTAAATTTACCCGATTGATTAATCTCTACAGGCCAAATACACTCACGGACCTATGAAGGCTACACTGTGTCCCGCTGCTTTGATGTCACCAGTTAGCCTGTAGCTGCCGCGGCCAGCGCTGTTCGCTCACTGTCTCTGTTGGCTTGCACCAAGCTGTCTCTGTGCAAAAACGAGAGACCGCTGGCTTGACCACAGTTGTTCCACAGCCCAATACTTTGACCCACATTCTGGCGGCGGCTATCGCAGTCCAGCCTAAACCCCACCAGTAAGGGTCGGCGGTGGAAACAACACCCAGATTCATAAAAGTGAGCTGTCCCGCTCTGAGCCTCTACGACCCGACCCGCTCTACTCGGTGGATACGAGGCATAGGTCTGTGTCTCACCTTGGCCACCCCAGTCAAAATGTCCTGGTAACGCCACTGCTACAGGCTACCCACTTACTACCAACAAACATTTCAATCCAGACATGTGTGGACTATTTTTCCCCCTTAATATTATCCTTTTGAGTCTGCAGGAACATTGATACGCTCCTCTTCTGAAGCTAACTTATTAAGACATTTTATCTCGTTTGTGTTTTATAATTTTTCACTTATTTATTTTTTTACCATTGGACATGTCTAACTCTTTTTTCACTTCCAGTAAGTCTTTGTGCTAAACTCAGCTAACTGACGGCTGGCTATAGCTTCATATTTGAAAAAACAAAAACACACACATATGGGTGATATTGTCACCTCTTTGCCAAATAGCACATGAGTGTATCTCCCAAAACGTTCAAACTGTTCCTTTAAGTTAGGACAAGCTTAAAAAAAATATTGTAGCAGGCTGATATGGCTTTCCAACATTGTTCCTGTGCGGAGATTCATATGGACCCTTAGATTAAGAGGGCAGCCTGGCGGTAGTCCAGAGGTCTGGCTAGAAATTTCCCGCACCCCTGCATGTTTTTATAAGGGGGCCTCCTCGTCTCTCCAGTGCTGGACTGTAAGTGGTTGGGAGTGGGCAGCAGGAGTGTTTGTGCGTGAATTATTGTTTATGTACGTATATGTGTGTGTGTGTGTGTGCGTGTGTGCGTGTGTGCTGAGTAAAACTGCCGCCTTGGTGGGGCTACCCACTGTCTGCCATGTCTCTGGTCTATGAGAGAGCCATTAGGGGAGCAATGAGGCTGATGACATGTTGTTCCTGTGACAGGCCGCCGGGCCCCAGACTCCTCTCTGCTGCTGAAGCTGGAGCTGTGGGAGCCCGCTGGTCTGCCACTGGACAGACACTGAGACGCAGGGACGGCGTTTATTTTGGGAGGTGGTTTGGTGCCGGACACCCTGTCTACTCTCCCACCAACTTTCATACACCACCACCCCCTCTTCCCACACTCGCACAACACACAAACACAAACACACACACACACACACACACACACACACACACACACACACACACACACACACACACACACACACACACACACACACCTTATCACCGCCACACATGCAGCCAGGACAATTTACCATGGCGTCAATAACACATTCTGGGCTGACAAAGATCCGGTTAAAGGGTCAGTTCCACCCAAATTATACAAAAAAAAATACATATTTTCTTTACTGGTTGGTATTTATCCATGCAGACAGTTGTGGTTTTTATATGTGCTGTTTTTTCCTTTTATGGAAATGACTGCCCCCTAGCAAACACAAATGAGGTGAACAGAATATAAAATTACATTTAAAAACACATCTTAACAGAAATAGTGTTACTCCACAGACCGATGTTTGTCAACAGTTTTTATAGGGACTATTCCTTCAGTAGAATGCAGTTCCGATACAAACTTTCCAGATTGAGGTCCTTTAACGGGTTTAACTTTACATCTTCTATGTTGGTGACTGTGTGGGAGCGCAAAGAGAAAATAGTCCCAATAAAACATAGATGAACATGGCTGGCAAATACTACTTTTAAGTTTTATCAGAATATTTGTGAATTTGTGCCAGCCATGTAAGCAAGATGCAGGTCATTTCATATGTCTTTCTCACCTTAATCCTGCTCCTGTTCATCTTTCTCTTTTTATCTTCTGTTACTGGGGAATCAATGCAACAGTCCAGTAATAATGAGTGAAGATGTAATTCAATGATGGTGTGGCTGCACAAACTGTTGCTTTATTTTTTGGCAAGTCCAATACGCAGTTTTTCTCAGGTCAACTAGCCAGTATGTTCTCTTTGAATCTTAGTTATGCAGACTCAACAGTTCCCCCGGCTATTGATTCAAGATTCAGCTAATTTAAAATAACTTTATTGACATTGAAGAATAAAGAATAACTGTATCTAAATATACCGTATACAATTTAAATTTAAAAGTACAGACAAACTATATGATAAATGAGGTTTTCTATGCCTATTTAGCTTTGTATACATAATAATTGTACAGTACATCATTGTTGCATTGCACTACTGTATGTGGGAATACTGCCAACATACGTATTTGAGCCACTCATGTACACAGTTATCATATTGCACATGATGGTAACTGTATTTGTCCATGAATGTGTACTGGATAAGTGGGATGTGATATTGAGGGGATATTCCTCAGGTTAATGCCAACTGATTGGACTTTGGGTTGGGGCTTTTTGACATGTTTTCTTCTTCTTCTTCTTCTTCTTCTTCTTCTTCTTCTTCTTCTTCTTCTTCTTCTTCTTCTTCTTCTTCTTCTTCTTTATTTTCTATTTTTTTGGTTATTTTTGTACATAGCATCTCAGTGGGATTGAATTTATAACATACACAGTATATGCTTCATGGCAATATTACAAATTGCAGATCCCGAGGTTTGTTAAATTTTTCCTGTAAATCTACAATTTTAGTTATTGGTTGTTGCTGGTATTAATAGCAGTATCACAGAGTGCAGCCAGTCTTATAGCCACACCTGCCAAACCTGACATGGAAATAAACCTGATGGGTTTTCACTTTGACAACTTGCTGTTACAGTGAGCTTTGACTTATTGGAATGTATGCTACACCCACTTGATTATGTGTTTGACTCAACTGACATAACAACCTTCAACTGACTTTTTCTTTTAAAAAATGAGTTACAGAAAACAATAATATAGGGAAAACTACAGTGTATGGCGTCATTGGCTGATGTTGGATGATGGTCAGTGCTCCTCAACTTCTCATGAGTATGTGTGATCTATTTGAAAAACTATACATGTTGTTTTAAAGACCCATAAATCACGTTTCCCGCGGCAGTGAGTCCCAGTGGTGTTTATGTGACCACTGAAAGTCTTCCAAAACACGTCCCTCTCTGCATCTGATTGAGTTACACAGGGGAACACATTTCGAACAGGTGCCTAGTAAACCCCTCCGCAGCCACACACACACACACACACACACACACACACACACACACACACACACACACACACACACACACACACACACACACACACACACACACACACACACACACACACACACACACACACATACACACACACACACACACACACACACACACACACACACACACACATACACACACACACTTAACTTCTCTTCCTTGACTCTCCTCCTGTCATTGTAACTTGATTCCCATGTCTTCAGCCCGCCCTGTCGTCCCTCACATGCTACAGTATTGCTGGGGGGCACACTGGCCCTAGTGCAGCAGCGGACATAACTGGGTAGGGGTAACTCTCCTGATATGAGGTGTGAATGCTCACTTGCCAGGAAGACTATGCTAATCCTGCGGCTGTTACATCCACTTGAACCAATGCTTGCAGAGTTATTAAAATGCCAATCCTTGAGCAGTGGTACAGGGGGTCACGTGGGCAAAGAGAGCAGGCAGTTGGAGGACTGGCATGATGCCACTGGGGATACCCTAACTAACCCCATGTTAAACCCCCCATCTACCCTTCACTACTTTGCAACTGATGGTCAGCTCTGTCTGCCACTTAACTATGTGCACTGACTATTTTGGCAATTAGGGTTTTTGACTTAACTATGTCTGTAAAAGGTTCTAATCCTTTGTAAAAGTGTAATAACATGAATTAATGCTACTGTAATTTATGAATGTACATTTAGTGTCAAAGTCACTGCACAACATATTTACTTGTATAAATGTAAAGATGTATTTGGGGTAGATTGTGTATAGAAATAAAATCAAAGAAATGATTGTGATGAGCATTGAGCAATAACATTGAAGATGTCTTATTACAGTTTTTCTCAGTTGCTTTGGTGCTTTTCTCAGATCAGAATGAAAATTCTCATAACTATTAGTTCAACCTCCGCAACATTTAGTCATTTGAGCACATCATAGTAGCAATTTCTCCTTCCTCTGAACAAATTGCAAATGCTTTTGGACATGTATCAGTTGCTTTCATACAATTCTCTGCTGTTTTATAACATTGTCATTTGCTTATGTCATGTCAGTCAAAATGAACTATACTTATGGATGCTGAATAGTTGTTCCCATTAAAACTAATAGTCTTCATTTCATTGCTTGAGTCATTAATACAAAATTGTTGAACTAGTTATCAAATTCTGTCAAGCAAATTTTATACCTTTCTTCATAATTTTTTCCTGGAAATGTCTCCTAAATTGAACAATTGCTCTCAGGTGGACTTCAGCTTTCACTCATGAGGAGGTGTGTGAAGTATTATATGTGGCCAGACAGACAGGAACGTCTGGATGTGCCAGAATGATTTACCTATATATGTTCAGTTACAATATGTCCTGTTATATTGTTCACATTTGTGCACAGCTCTACCAAAAGGGTGTTTTTTATGTTTGTTCTAAATAAGTGACTGAAGTGTATATTTCTTTTGCACAATGCTGTAGAATTGCAAAGAGCATATACAGTAAAAATGTGAAACATACGTATTCAGTGTCTTGTACTCACATACTCCCCTAACTACAGCAATGTGTAACTTTACTGCAGTTTTCAAATGGCTGTACAAGTAGTAAGTAAGCTGTCTTGAGCATTTTCAGGTAGCGTCACCGAGTTCTGACCTTTTTTTTTGCATTGGAAAAGACTGAGAGAATAAACTGTCATAATGAAAACATGACAAAGCCATTTGACTATCTTGTTAATAAACGATGGTGTCAAGACTTCTCATTTTGATGACACTGGCAGTTTCATTGACATGAATACTTGCTTTTGAGGAATAGAATATCCATTTTAAGCAAGTGATGTACTTTTGCAGGTTATCCACTAGGTTTTGCAGTTTGCACTAATTGTTTTGAGAAATGCACTAACTGCTGTGCAAATGTTAATAGTGATGTGAGAAAAGCACCAAAGCGAATGAGAAAAACTGTAATGTATTTACTTCTAATAAATATTGTAATGTTTATACAGAAACACAAATACTAATGTGTTAATGTAAAAAGTGTTTCTTCTGCAAAGAAGCTAAGCTACTAAAATATGCAGTGAGGGACAAAAAGAAAAAAAAGTCCTTTACAATGCAGGCATACTTTACAACTCCGGTCAATACTTTATCAAAGTAAATAGAAATATACAAACAAAAAGCATGAAGGTTTTGAAAATATTTGAGATCCAGTTGAATGTATAAATGCATTTGAATATTAATAAAAATGTATAGTGTAATAGAATTTCAATAACAATTTTATTCATATGTTTTAGTTTTTGGGAGGATATATTATTTTGTTACCTGTAAAGGCATTTTTAAAATGTATTTATTCATGTAGGCTTTCTGTAATCAGGAGACTATACAACCGGGATCAATGTGATTTTCAATGTGATCACCGTATTTCCAGTATGAGCCGAGCAGAACAGAGCAGGATGTTGCGTCTTTAAGAGTTAAGAAACTTGAAACCGTGTTTGCGCAACAATCAGTGCGGCTCCCAGCCGCCAAAGTGTCTAGACTGGCACATGATGGCGGGAATCAACCAATGGCTCCAGAGCTTTCCTCTGGGGCCCCGAGAGAGAGAGAGAGAGAGAGAGAGAGAGAGAGAGAGAGAGAGAGAGAGAGAGAGAGAGAGAGAGAGAGAGAGAGAGAGAGAGAGAGAGAGAGAGAGAGAGAGAGAGAGAGAGAGAATACAGAACTGCAAGGGAGTCTCAGTGCATTGGGTTTCAAAATAAAAGCATTATGTTCAGAAAAAAAATTCAGTCAAAGTGGGATAGAAAAGAGAGGTAGATATGTGGATCCAGAGGCATGGTAGCAATCACTTAAAGGTGTAGTCAGTGATTCTGGAGATCGCTTGTTGTCAAAATCAGTGAATATCTCCTCACAATCCACTAGTTGTGCACAGCCACAAACAATCTGGTGTAAATACACAGCATAGGCTGTGTAAATTGGTATGAAGACAAAGGGTATGTAGCAAAATGGGGCCCACTGTACCAAACAACATGCCTGTTTACAGAGTACAGGCTGTGTATTAACTCTGGATTTCTTTCGGCACACTAACAGTATTGACAGGTAGATATTAACTGATTATGACAAAAAAATATTTTGACAACAAGCATTCTCCAAAATTGTTGACTCCACCTTTAAAGTTGTCGGGTCAGATCACTATTTGTTTTATGTCAGGTGAGAGAAATAACGATAGGGAGTCCAGGTTCTGTTGAGTTGGAATGTGTGAGCTTGGTTTCTGCAATTATAAACAAAAATACAAAAGATTATACACAGATACAGTAAAACCAACTCAAGTTCACCTTAATCTTAAAATGTAAATGATAATAGTATTTAAATATAACAAACCAATACTCTACATAAATACAGACAGCAATGGACCCAAGAATACACAGGAATATTAAATTAGTGAGACTCTAAATGCAATTAAAATATGAACTCCAACAAACCGAACCAATTCCTTTCTGTCTAACAGACTCACACTTTCAAAATAATGTCTATCAAGCTCTCTAAAAAAGAAAGGAGAGTTTGTCGATATGCTTCACTCACTACTACATCCCCATTTTTACAGTCTTTATGACAGTTTTGAGACTGAACACATAGTATATTTTTCAGATAAAAGATTTGATTAAATGAAGGTCCAATTAATTAATTGGTATTATTTGCAGGTTTAATCTGTTATCCTATAAAGTGTTTAGGTCAATTACAGTAGGTCAGTTTAATATGAAAAAAGATCAAATTAATCTTCATCAGACTCTTTCTCACTCATGCATCCTAACTCTGCCACAGACAATCTCCTCTCTACTCTGTCCTTCTCTCTCTGTCCTCTTACTTCAAGGCAGGTTCGCAAGTCCTCCCCAGCTCCAATGTTGTCTCACTCACTGAGTGCTACGCGAGCAACTATACGGGCCGTAGAAAAGAGAAAACCGTAAATCAAAACACTGTGACACTCCCTCTATTTCTTCAGCCAAAAGCTCTTTCTATCAGACCAAAATAAAATCCTCCTTCTCTAACCACAAAAAACTTGTCTCCATCTCCTTTTACCACAAGGACCAACTTTTCCCCCGTATCCTTTCTCCCTTTTACCAAGCCACTTTGTTAAAGATAGATGACATACACTCATCCTTCTCCAAAATACCTTCTGAAATTACCTTTCCATCAGTCCGCCCAACCACCTGCCCCCTTGACCCCATTCCTTATTGCTCCCAACCATCTTCCTTTTCTCGCAATTCTTATTAACACTTCCTTTTCAACTGGCTGTTTCCCCTAGGAGGCTTTATATTGAACCTGGGTGTGCAGTACAGTATACAGTATATTAACTCAAAGACCGCACCTATCAGATAACTTGGAGAGGATCTGGCTCGCAACATAGTCCACTCACTACTGGGGTCCCTCAAGGTCCTGTCTTGGGTCCCCTCCCCTTCTCCCTGAACCCTAACTTGTCAGGCTCTGTTATTTGCTCACCTGGCTCCTTCCACAGCTATGCTGATGAAACCAAACAAATTATCTCTTTTCCCCAGTTTGAAAGAGAGGTAACACCACAGATCCATGCTTGTTTGAAGGACATCTCTTCTTGAATGTCCGAACACAACTTGAAACTCAACCTTGAGCAGACCATGCTGCTTTTCCTTCTGGGGAAGTGCTCTCCATTCCAAGACCTTACCATTTGTGGTATAGCCCACACCCAGACCGCAAGGAACCTAGGTGTGACACTCAATGACCAGCTCTCCCTTACCACCAACATTGCCTCAACAACCCGATCGTGTAAATACATGCTGCACAGCATAAGGGGATATGTCCCCTTCTAACCTAGAAGGCCACACAGGTTCTGGTCCAGGCTTTTGTCATCTCATGCCCAGACCTGCTGGCTAAGATGATGATGATGATGATGATGATGATGATGATGATGATGATGATGATGATGATGATGGTGATGATGATGATGATGATTTTAAAAATGTACTTACATGTCGCAGTTATAGGCAGCACTTTGTAGTTTGGCTTATTCGATGCTAATGTACTTACTCTAAATTATTCTTGCTGTTCTGGTTTTGTACCATGGTTGAAAACACTTATTGGAAGCTCCGTTGGCTAAAAGTGTCAGCTAAATGCAATGTTATGCGATTAGAGGACGAGGAAAATATCTAATAATAGGAGAATGATGAATTCATATTTCCTTGAAATTAAGCAAAGTTATTTTATCTATCCAACACATCAGGTCTTTCCAGGAACCCAACCAGGAAATTATTGGAAAATTATAGATATGTGTAGGCTAAATAAAGTAACTATTTTGCTGCTTCATTAGCGCTGAGCCTTAAACATCTATCTTTGAGAATATGTATTGGGACATTTTAAATAACGCTTTGCATCATAAAGGATTCACCGCTTGAAAACTTTATTTTGAAAATCACAGTCTAATACGCCTGGTTTAAACTGTCTGACTTGACTCTGGTGTGTGCGCAGGAGCGTGTGTGCGTGTGCCTTTGTGTGTGCGTCCGAAAAGGACTTGCAGGGGAGTGGAGAGTGGAGTAATTCCAGCTCTCTTTAAAACAACTTCTCAGCACGGAATCCGTCCCGGAGTTTGGCACTGGAGTCCCCGACCATCTCCGATTCATACCGGGACTCTGCAGCGGGATTATTACTTCCACAACCGCGACAGAAATCATCGGGATTTCAGTGTTGTACGGATTTATTTTGGGGTGAAGGAAGGATTTTACGGATCAAGGGGTTCACGGAGTTCAATGAGAAATTCTGGAAAACTTTTGGATTTATGTTCCTGATGCTCTTCTTGTCAATGTAACAGATACTGCACCTCGAGGGGTTTAACTATGGTTTGTGGATTCTGTGCGGGACCTCCGGAGTGTTGGGGAGTTCAGTGCTTTGTGAGAGGGCTGGCAAAAGTTGTGGCTTAATTGAGTTGGCGACAGCAGGTCACCGAGCAGTGACTGTGTGTAGCCATCTCCTTCTACAGACGTTCGGTGATGTTTAACGCAGCGCATGGTTGAATATTACCTTCTAATGCTGCGGGAGAGCCAGAAAACGGTGACCACCGGCTGCGCGTTTTGTGCGCACCGTGCACAAACCCCCGGTCTTGCGCGACGGGTGTAAATCGATGTGGCATCTCCCGAGACCCCGACGGGGCCGTCAGGACACATCCAAAACTGTCTAGGTTGTCGTATGTTCAAGTCGAGACGCTCAGGTCTTGTACGGCGACTCTGGAGAAGCCGTCTGGTCACCGAGAGCGACGGGCGGGATGGAAGCAGACGAGGTGAGGGGGGACGGAACGCTCCGGGTGGCAGACTCTCAGGAAAGCTCCACAGACACGAGCAGCGGTCGGTGACACACGCTGACCCGGCTCCGGGACTCACGAGGGAGGCTGGAGACGTGACGGAGAGCGCGGAGAGGGAGGAAGAGGAACAGCCGGACGATGACCGGGGTGCCATGTGCGTCCCGGAGCACAGGGGCTCTCGGCGAGGGCAGCAGGAGGGCGACAGTAGGACGGTGACGTGTTGTTTGTTTGGGGAATGGGATCTCAGACCTCGGAGCCCTGTTTGGGCCCCGAGTAAAGACGGAGGGGTGCCTTGTCAGTGCGCACCGAGGCATGTGGGGTTGGAGGAGGAACTCGCGAGCACTGCTCACGCTTTTTTGAAAAGACTAAAGGAGAGTTCTCTGGACGCCTTGGTGAAAGCTATAGAGGCCAAAGGAGGGATATCCAGCGAGTGCGTTCTGGTGCCGAGCACTGAGCTGCGGCTCGGTGCCCATCACATCTCTCCGCAGTATCTCCTGTGTAAGGTGTACCGCTGGAGCGACCTGCCGCTCTCAGCACTCCTCAAAGCGCTGTGCCACTGCCAGAACTTCGGCGCAGGGGAAGCCGCAGGGGAAAGCGCCAAGGTGTGCTGCAACCCCTACCACTACAGTCGCCTATGTGGGCCAGGTAAGGACATCAACATTGGAGGGGCGGGGTAGGGGGGATAGAGACCCTTCCCCTCAGATAATACCTTTTAACTTGCAAAGGATCGAATGCATGCAGCACATTTGGATAGCAGTACAGTTACAAACAATGCCATTCTGTCAATCTGCCCTGCTGAAATGAAACCATCACACATCTCATGGGGGGGCCTGAGACTCCCACTGGAGCTCCATAGTCAGGCGGAGGGCCTTCCAACCAGAGGCTAAACATAATCTCATATAAGTGATTTATGCTTTTAATAAGACTTCATGTGGCGATAAAGATTAATGAGTCATATGAAGTATAATATATAGCATGAAATTCATGGGAATTTCCAATAAATCCGATTTTTTTTGCCCGAGGCCTGCATGCTGCTGAAGAAGAATGTTGTTATTGTGGATTCAAGTGTCAAACAAAGTCGCACGTAAACAAAAAATCACCACTTAAGTTTACTTTTTGTTTTATTATCACTGATGAATATTAACAGTCTTGTTGACTGGTTACATTGACATTATGCCTCAAAATGCAGCACCCATGAGAACAAATATCTCTAACACTCATTTCATGTTTTGTTGCTTGCCGTGCAGATTTATATTATTTTTCAGCTTTTACTTTGGTGAACCATTACTTTGATTTCCTCTCCACATTCCAAACACATTACACACTTATTTAAATTCTCGCAAAACTTTGCTGCTTCCCACATCATCCAATTGAAGGTTGCTCTCGAGTTGCACTTAGGCTCCTTTTTTTTCTCTGACAAGGAGGTCCTCCTCTTGTTATTTAGGTGAAGGAGTGCCGATAATATACAGTTTGCATAGTGCTGGCGCCAGACTGACTCGCATGGGTATCTGACTGACTGAGGACTCCGGCAATTACTGGCTCTGCTCTTAAAGGGGCCGCAGCCACAAACCCATGTCCACTTTGGACTGCAGGGAATATCGCAGCAGCAGCATCAGCACTGCTTAGCTTTCACACAGAAGTCAACCTGGGAGGCTGTGTGAATTAAGAATGTCTCAACTGAAGGGAAAGATACATAGTCTGGAAAAAATATATTTTCATGTTCAGATAGAACCTGATTCATGATGTTGAAAAGTTCAAAAGAAAGATATATTTTATTGAACGTTATGGAATCATTCAGCAAAAATTGTTCCTCAGGTTTAAGGAAAGATGGTATGTTAATGCAAGGGGAAAAAAACGTAATTTATAAAGAAGTTACTTTATAAAAAACACATTGTGTGGATTAGTGTATGGAATCTTATGTGAAGCAGAATATGGCCAAGAATCAAAAACTTCTGTGTGCAGTTACATTCAGGTACATAGTGTCTACTACACTACCATTAGCTACAGAAACAGCTTTATCTTTATTTGTTGTGTAATGTTAAATGTAAGGAGTTTTATTCTCGTCTGACAAATGTTTAATCACTGCAATGGCTCTGTTTTGTAAGTCCTCTGCACTTGTATGTTCATGACAAAACAAATAATGTAAATTTTATTTGTGTATTGTGTTGTTTACAGTTAACTTAAGTTTTTGATTGTGTTGTGTGATCTACTCAGCCATAGTTTTTTCAGTTAATAATAAAGGTTTAAGACCATACAGTCCTTATATTTAACATGGATTTTTTTTGTGTTTCCAGAATCACCTCCTCCCCCATACTCTCTATCCCATTCAGCTGAACACAAACCACTGGGTGAGTTTGGAAAAATGGCTACCACACTACAAAACCAGTAAAAAAAATGACAAAGAGCGTGTTATCATCATATTTTTTAAACTGGAAACTAAGATTATGTTTAAAAAGCTGTATTGTTGGTGAGCATGACATATACGTAGATTTTTAAAAATAGGGAAGCTTCGTTTGTAAAAACAGGCACTCTGCGTCATCGTTTGACGGACTGCATCAGTAGTTATCTTCTTCCTACCAACAACCCAAACCCAAAGCCAACAATATGTATGATAAATTAAAATTAAAATATAAACACACACGACATCCTCGTATTTAAGGGGGGCATTTTTGCTTGATACATTTAAACCATCAATTGCCAAAATTCTCACTCTTCTCCTGTATGTTTGTGCTTTTTCTACACTTACCAGACTCAACTCTGTCTTACACTGAAGCCGTGCGCCCTCTCGTCTCCAGTCCGCCTCACATTACGCCAAGAGACTACATAGGTGAGTTACTTGCATCATTACTGCTGTTGAGTACATGATCAACTTGACCGAGCAAGACGTTTGCTTCAGCGGGGTATGATGTTGAAAGGCTGGTTTCCTGAAGAAGGAACTTTCCCCCACAATAAGTTTTCAAGTGAGAATGGGGAAACAAAAGAAAGAGAAAAGTTTTTGGGACTGTTGCGTGAGTGTGCGTGCACTTCCAGACACACGCTTGTGCATGCAAACATGCGTAGCGTGCATCTTCTCCAAATGTTTACTTAAAAATCACATTTACTGGTGTTATTATGTTGTGCTTTTCCTTCCTATTTTCAAAGGGCAGTTAAGACAACCAAAAAACTCCACTGCATAAAGCTTCTATTGTCAGAGAGTCACGGAGGGCTCAGTGGGGGTCTGGGGTCTCTCACTATCTAGATGCCACAGCAGTGTAGCCTTTCTGTCTCTCTTTCGCCAGTCTCTCTCTCTCTTTCTCTCTCTCTCTGCCTCTCTCCCCCTGCGCTTTCTCCACAGCAAAATATTTCACTAGGATGAAGCTGC
Organism: Ammodytes marinus; assembly: GCF_949987685.1. Taxonomy (NCBI): domain Eukaryota; kingdom Metazoa; phylum Chordata; class Actinopteri; order Uranoscopiformes; family Ammodytidae; genus Ammodytes; species Ammodytes marinus. Next base: position 14,667,202 of record NC_137230.1, read on the forward strand.
AATAAGATCCCTGTGCATACTCCCAATCCCCTTTGCCTCTGCAGCCACCCATCCCCCTCTTTCCCTCTTTCTTCCCTCAAATCCCTCCATTCCTCTCGGCAATTGAGCAGTGGAAAGAGGCTGGCATTTTGGGGGCGGGGGAGCCGAGCAGCTCTGATGAGGCGGAGGTGTAGAGTTTTGTGTGCGTGTGTGTGTATATGTGGAAATGGAGGGGGGGGGGTGCTCTGCTCAGGGCTGCGTTTGGACAGGAAACAGCCCCCTCTAGATGATGAAACTGGAGCTTTATTTGTTTACGTGCTGGGGACGGGTGGGGAGGTCCTGGTAGCGTTAGAAGAAACCCACAAACCTACTCGATCAAGCCTCCCTGGGCTGACTTGTGGATGGCGTTGAAAGGTGAATGGGCACCTATGAAGTCTGCGTAGTGTAGTCACGGCATCGCAGACCTGTCAGAAGAGTCGGCGGTAACCCGACAAGACTTTACTTGGGGTTTTTGTCTCTCCGTTGTGGCCAGTTAATAACGTGAGCCTTTTCTGGTAAAGTTGATGTTCGAAATGTAGGTCATTTATTGAGTTGTTATGTATGTTTTCCATGTACAGTGGCACAGCCGTAACTATGAGTCCTTCCAATACAAACCTCACCACTCTCTGACCAGAAATATATATTTATAAAGGCTTTAATTACATTGGATTATTATACTTCTTGGCCTTTAATTTACAAACATGAAGGTCTAAATACTGTTTCAAAGCCTTTTTACCACTGTCCTGAATATAATTCTCTGGGATTAACACTGAAACTTCTATTTACTTTCAATTCTGGTAGCCTAAAAACAGTCAAATAACACTACAAACCAACTATTTATTTCATTGCTTTTATCACCCATTACAGTTTAACGTTCAGACAAATCTGCCAAAGTGCACAGAGGATTGTTATTGGAAACTCAAAAATCATCCGAAGTCTGTGCAGTCAAGGTCACAAGTCAATCAAGAGTCAAGTTTTAGGCTAAGATCCCCATGCTAGTTATTGAGAGGAGGTACCCCATTGTCTTCCAGGTGAAATGAGTGGAAATAGATCAGTTTTCTTACAGGATTTGGTGTGTGTGTGTGTGTGTGTGTGTGTGTGTGTGTGTGTGTGTGTGTGTGTGTGTGTGTGTGTGTGTGTGTGTGTGTGTGTGTGTCTCTGATCCCCTGCCCCCACACCAGAATGCTGGAGCCAAGAACTGGAGCTCAGGCCAAGAGCATGAGTAGGAAAGAGACTGGGCTGAACAGAAAAAAAAAGAAAAACTGCATGTAGCTTTCAGTTTTACCTTAACTTCTATTGATAAGTAAGGCATATATTATTTAAGCTACTGCTGGTATAATGTAAGCTGAACATGACTATTGGATCAAATACCTTAAAAAAAATAACGTTCTATGTTGATTTGATCTTTTAAGAGTGTAAATGAGTCTTTTTCTTGTGCAGGGGATCTTCTGGATTTTGATTTGAAGCCTGTGATGTTTTCTTTAGAACACAAATAAGAATTAACCATGTGTTGTGGTACTTTAGCATCTTTTTTTATAGCTTTTTTAACCCAGCTCGAAGAAAGAAAAAAAAAGACTGCAGCAGGGTGTGGTCCATACATACCTTTGCCCTGGGCTCTTTTATCATTCGATCAGTTAACGTTCCCTTTAAACCGCAGCAAACAGCCCTGCTTTTGAAAAGGGAAATGTCTAGTGGAAGTTTAGTAGACTTATATCTACTTGATACATCCCTCTGTGAGTCCAACAAAACGTGCCATTCAGCTGCTTATTGTCAGTTTGTGTGTGTGTGTGTGTGTGTGTGTGTGTGTGTGTGTGTGTGTGTGTGTGTGTGTGTGTGTGTGTGTGTGTGTGAGCGAGACAGAGAGGGAGGAATTTCTGTCTGACTCTGTGATAAGATCGTCTCAGAGTCCTCACATAGGGGTTCTATCAGGACAAACACACACACGTACGTACAAACACACATCCACCAATCACGCGATTTGTTGTACGGCAGGCAAAGTTCTGCTTTTTTTCTTCATAATTGATGTCCCACTTAAAGTTTCATGTCTGCTGCATATTGTATCTGACAAAGTGTTGCCTTTTTAGCTGAATGCACTGGATTTGGTCTATCTGCACTTTTAGTTTCTTACTTTCTGTTACATTTTCTTGATCATCATCAATCATCAGTCATTGTCATCTGCTTATCTGGGGTCAGGTCGCAGGGGCAACAGCTCCAGCAGGGGACCCCAAACTTCCCTTTCCCGGGCCACATTAATATTATATTATATTTTCTTGATGATACAGATATGACAAAAGCTTGGATAGAAAAATCAGATAAATCCATTAACCATGACTCATTCAGAACACGTGTGGTTGAACTGGTATTGTCGTTTTTGGTCATGAAAGTTGATATGGACATTCATGAGACTAAAGAATTCGGAGACTTTTTGTTTAGTGAAACAAACAAGTCAAGACATACTATATATATACTGTATATATATCTGGCTCTGCTGTCGACTTTCGAAATAATGACTTGTAAATCTACTTTTTGATCATTCCAAGAAGAAAAACTGAGAAATATGCAACATTTACTGTACAAAACAAAACACAATTTAACTTCCATCCAAATAGAAAAGTAAAGCAACACAATTACATTGTCAGACTAAATGAATAAAGTGAAACTAAATGGCAATTCAATCAAATTAGCAATTTAAGCTACCAAGCTAAAATAAGCAAGTTAACATGAGCCATTTCACAATGTCACACAAACATGCTAAATATTATCATGCTAACTGTAGCCTTCACATGATAACATACTACATGATGACACTAATATGCTACATGCTACACCATATTGCATAAATGAGGTGTTGCCATGTTTGGAGAGGGTTAACACATAATTCAAAAGTGGCTCATGTGCTGCAAGTCCTGTTGTCACAACTTATAAATGAAACTTGCATTTATGACTTGCATAAATCAACTCTTTTCCTTGGAAAACATTTTAATAGCTCTTTATTAGCGGATACAAATAGGCAAAAACAATCTACGTATGTGGGTAGGGTAAAGCTAATTTTGGAATTGACATTGGACTTTATTTACAAAGAACTGAACCCTGTAGTTGAAATGTTCTTACTCGTTCCCGCCAAGAAGACGACATTATACATGTCAGAAATTCCCCGTATCTCCCTCTTGTAATTAAAACTAGGGGTTCATATTAATAACACTCTGTGAGCATCTGCTCATATTTCCAGTCTGTATGCAATTACATTGATTATGGTGTTAAGATGATTTTAATGTGGCGTTAATGTGACACACCATGTCATAAAATGGCCACTGTAGAAGGATTAACCATTTTGATTTAAGCATGGACTTTCCATGGGTACGGATCTAAGAAAAACAAAGTTGTCTCTTCATTTTCTGGCTGTGGCCTTCTAGTTTTGCTTTTACATTGCACTTTGTCAGCATTGACAAGTTATTCAGAGCATCATTCATATTTTATGTGATGGGACTGAAAATCAATGCCAAAGAGTTAGCCATGTCCTTGTCGAGCTTTTAACGTATGACATTGTTGTTCTTGTCAAACATCCATCCACCTTGTTGTCATTAGGCTCTGGCTTTTGAACATGTGGAAACAAGTAAAGCAATGATACTTAGTGGACATTAGTATGGCCTGGATGCACTGAAGTAAGACAAGAAGACTGTTCCCTCTCTGCCCTCAGTAATCATATTTTGGTGGCTTGTTTGCTTAAGCAGAGCAAGGTATCAGCCAAACATCCTGTCTCAAAGCCCTGTCTGCACTCGCTGCAGCATTAACCCCATGAATTGGCCCTTTGACTGATGGGGCACAGCCCAGGAATGTTGGGAAATTGGGAAGGTGAGGGGGAGTATGGTCTCCCAGTGAAAGAGGTGGGAGGGGGATAAGGGGGTCCGACTCTGGAGAGTGACATCTGATACATGTTTGAACATATCACCGTTAATACTTAAGAAACACGGAACGGGGCCGACATTCTTGGAAGTTTGGGAGACGTTTTAAGAGTTTGGCTGCACGGTGCTGTTTTAGTGAGTTAGTTAGGAGAGTGTGAAGCTTTCCCCTGATGGTCCTCGGTGACATATCTGGACAAGCTTTTGTAAATTATCTACTTAGAGTTTTGCAAGATTTGACTAACAGAAGCACACACATTAAATGGGATACCTTTGCACAGTCCTGGCATACATCTTTTATATTTTGTGTCAAAGTCTTGAGATGCAAAAAATAGTGCAAAGACCAAAAGTAAACAGCCATTTTATGCTGCGTTCACGGAGGATCTATCCGTCTAAGTCTGGATGGGTCCTCTCCGTGACCTGAACCTTCAGCCTGTTTGCTGGCATGCCTACAACACTTACTCTTATGCCTGACTGAGACACATTAGACTATGGAATTCAACATCAAGTGCTGGCCCATTAACCATTTGCCATTTCCTCAAATATTTTCCATCACGGCTCTTTTTCACTACAAGCAAGGTATGCAGCCTAGCATGCATGGCACAACTCAACCAGAGCTCTTTTATGTCAGCTTGGTATTTTTTTCTGAAGTCCTTTGCTGTTTTCTTTCTTTTTTCTGCCCGTAAAGTTAACAGGTATATCAACTCTGTCTCCTAGAAATGTAACCAAAAACGTAAGGAAATGTAATACTGTTCAGATTTTGTTTTCTCCTAATAACGAAATCTTGTTAACTATCGTATCTGTCATGTCGTTGACAACTTATTGCATGTGTTTTCCCTAAAATAAATGTCCGACCCTGCGACACACTATCTGCTTATATTGCCTACACTATTATTAAACGTTTTATAACATTTGGTTAAGGCTTAGGGAAAGATTGCGGTCTTGGTCTAATCAAGAAAAAGTCTAAATCACGAAACACCACGGGATTATCAACATTTAACCATAACCGCGACCTTTGCCTAACTGAAGTGCTTTTGTTGCCCAAACTTAACCACAGGGGGATGTAGGATGCAAACCCCTCTCTGGTGTCGAGTCCTGCTCTTGTATGTCCATCACACACCCCGACCACTTCCTTGAGACTTCAGCGGCACATGAAAGTAGCACTATGTTCCCCCCAAAAGAAACACTGCCTCTCAATGTAATCCAGGCAGAGATTACATTTGTGGACACAATGTAATTGGGAAAGCAAATTAGGACTACACAAACATTATTTCTAGAAGACAGTTTGTTATTATCTGAAAAACAGTTCAGTAAAGTTAGATTCACGATTTTCCAAAATGACAAACAAATGTAACTCACTATAGTGCCCCAAGCATAAGGTTTAAACAAGAAAATGGCTAGGTATAACCAACAATTACGATAAAAAAAAAGAAATGGGGAGAAGGACAGAAGGATGTATGACTTAAAACAACTGGGAAGGATATATAAGAATCGAATCAACTTGTTCAACTCTTACTACTCAAGGAATTTACTTATATGCTGCAATGTCTGAAAGTGAAGATATTTATATATGCTGTTGCATGTATGCACAGAATGCTGGTTTCTGGGTAAATATCTTGGCGATGCCCACAAACAGTAAACATTCATAACCCTAAACTGAGGATGCTCCGAACAGATGACAACTATATCAGATATCAACAAGGAACCAAAAGAGAGACGGAAAAGCACAGATGAATTTATTTTTATTTTCATGGGTTTCCGTATTTGACCCTGTACATTCTGTTTTGGTGGATGCAAAATTGGTTGAGTGTCAGTGCTGTGCTTAGTGTGTAGCCGGATACAAATTTGTTCACAGAAGCATGTTTCAGACGTTAATCGGCATTTAATTTGGAGTGCATGCATGGATTTGGGAAGTCTTTTACACATCGAAGCAATATTGATTATCAAGTAGCTACATACTGTCTGTGCAGAATCACAATGATCATTATTTTTTGTTAACTTTGCTCCCTTCTGTCTTTTCCATCTCCTGTTTCAACACAATTCTATGTCTCAGTGTTAATGTCTTCCCAAATAGCCTCTACTGTTTTGTTGTACACACGTTTTTGCTCTCTTTCACTCCGTCTTTGTAATTCTTATTCTCGCCCCCTCTCTTTTGGTCCATGTTGTCAGGCCATCACAATTTAAAATAAGGTTTAAATTACAGGACTGGCTGTGGCTTTCCGTTGTTCCCTCAGAGTTTTTGCCAACCTGCAATTTGGCTTTTAATGGAATCCTGCCATGCTGCTGAACCTAAAGATTCTTTGCAGATGTCGACAGGCTCTGACTCCGTGAAATGTAGGAAACTGTCGCCTGTGCTGCTGCGAGCTCTGAATGCAACGCTGAGTAAAGGCTGAAGAATTTTTAAGGGGAAGCTTCATTTTCAGTAGTTTTCAGGAGTTTTTGAGAGATGTTAGCTGCCTGTTGTCTGTGAGAATTGGCTCTATGTGTCTGTGAGTGCATTTATTTATATTGGAAACCACACTGAAAACACAGTATTCAAGCTTCACTTTTAGACTTGGATTAGACATGTAAGGCTGTATATGTATACAGTACATATATACAAAGCTTTCAGTATTTCTTGATCATTGTTCAGTTCTTTCTTGAAAACTGCCAACTAACGTGTGGATTACGCTTGATACCTTCTTAATGAAGTTTTACAGAGATGCTACTTCTTTGGCAATAAAGAAATTGGAAAACAGAAGTGTGTAATGTACAGTAATTCTTTGTTAACTTCCATATTAGCATTACTTAATGCTCATGCTGAAAACTAGATGAATAGAAGGCGTAATAGATTAAGGCGTAAAAGATTCATGCTTTGGACCAAAAATGATGTTAGTTCATACTGAACTGATGTTCTAAGTGTCTGCCTTTGATCCCAATGTTGCATTGTTTAAGTTTAAATGATCATCAGTCATTGCCATGATTCATACATCTTTATACAGTCTCTTTCTACTGTCTACTCTCACTCCAACAGATTTGTATCCTGGTGGGCTAGGTAGCCAATTTTTTCAAAAATAAAAAAGTTCTTAAATAACCGACTGCATGCTACTGTACCGCCACTAAATGATAGACAGAAATGTAAGCGACTTTGCTAGTGAACAAACCTAGTGGTGCATTTTGCAGCTGAAACAAAAACAGGTAATTCCCTCAGGAGTTGGTGGAGACTAATAAGGAACCCTAATGTCTGACTTAAACGTATCAGTTGAACACTGCAAATTAATGCTATTTTTGCTCTGTACATGCTGGATGTGTAAATATGCGACTGTTTGCTAATAGGTTTGCCATATCAACTCAATAAGGTGATAGTATATCAGGTTGCATTGCTTCCCTCCTACAATTGGTAGTGGAAATGTTAATTGTGCTCATGCATGTGTTTGCACCTGTTATCGTACATATTTTCTAAGGTCGATCTACTTAATGATTGCTAGCCTTCCTGAACTCATGTCACCTCCCAGACTGGGAAGTTATATAAATTGATTGCAATGTATTACAACCTTTCAGTGCACACATCAGTGCCTCTACAATGGAGTTTCACATTCAGATAATTCCCGCCCCAAAATGTTGTTTTCGCAGGAATTTCGTTATTCCTTCGTCATAGTGGAACAAATGGATCCATTCCCCCAATACATGTGTGTAATTATGTTGTGAGGAGTGAAGGCGGACCACGTGAGAGGCTCAATGAGAGACTTGTCAACTTGACCCCTGTGACTAGCTGAGCGGGGGGGAGGAAGTGTCGAGGAAGAGGGCCTTTCCAGGAATGTGTTGGGAGGGGAGGCTTGTCAACTGCACAGCTCTGCGGCTCTGAGTTTGCGTTTGTCTACACTCAGAATAAGAACATCTTTCTTCAAGTCACTTATTATTCTTAAAGCTGCAATAAAGCGTCGTCCTTATTAAATTGGTGAATTGTCGTATAGTCTAGCCGGACTTGCATCTCTTCCGCAATGTCATGAAACCTGTTTGAGTGTCTACAGAAAGGACTTTTATCATTGCTTCAGCTCTTGTATGTTAACCACCTGAACCAGGATTTGAGATGCTGTGTTTGTTCAAAGTGAAGACAAAATGGAGCAGGCAGAAGAAAGAACTCCTTATCAATAATGGTCAACAGATTAGCTCATCCTCGGCTCGCAAAGCCGGTTCCAGTGCAAACGTTGACCCTGATGTGATGGTCTTCACCGCTCTCTGTCACAAGGTCAGCATGAATGCATACAATGAGATCAGGAGGAATTGGAATGCACGCAATCGAACACTCCTTTAACGCTGGTGTTAAAATAGTGGAGAGATGAAGCCTTTGTACGGAACAATAATAACTGCATGCTGTAGCTTCTGGGACAACTTTGTGTGATATGGAAGGACAGTTTAGGCTTCTGTCCTAACCTCCTCCTACTAAGCTTGGTTAAGATGCACCCTAAAAAAAAGGTTGCAAACTGAAACCATATTCAGTGAAAAGTAAAAATCAGATCTGGATAGACTAATAGCTCAAGACCCTCCAATAAGACACAATCCATTCAGCCAGTCAGGTCTGTGTAATGACGTTAATTCAGTTTCAGATCAATCTTGTTTCGTTCACCTTTAGAAATAAAGTATAGGCCCACCAGCTGAAAAGGTATAAAAAGCTTAAGCAAAGCCTCCTGGTGAGGTCGCTAGCCGCCACATGGTAATAATAACATGAGCTTTCCTAGCAGTGCAATGTCACTGTTCATAGTTCTTCTCTTACTGCTTATTTATTGTGGCTCTTCAATTTTAAGGGCCATTTTTCTTAGTGCAGCTTGTGTTATTCTAGCAGACACCTGAACATTTTGAACTCCCTCCATGTTGTGTGCAAAGAGAAGAAGACAGACTGCATCAGTGCGAGCTGTTATCAGTCATCAGAGCGACTGAACCCAAATCAAACAGCTAAACACCACAGATATAAACGTGCCCATGTGCACTTTGTGCAAGAGGTGGCTGAGTGCATTACTGTAGACGTTAACTGATAGAAACTTGTAGCCTACATTATTTTTTACATTTCCTGATTCTGAATTGACTGAAATTGAACCAAGAACAATAGGTCAAGTTTACCAGAGGAGTGCCGGTTATCTGGCTGGATTCATTCCTCATTTTGCTTCTAACAGTGTTTTAAGTAGCTTAATGTAAATGTAAAGTCTGAAAAAGGCTTCAATAGTTTCTAAAAAGCCAATATTATAGAGATTCAAATGAAACAGGGAGAGAAAAGTTGTTGTTTTTATCATGTGTCTTAACCAATCCACCACCAGAACACACTATTTACTGTTCCCATGTTGTGTTTTCTCTTCCAATGTCAAGTGTAAATGTTCACTACACAAGGCACACATTTCCACATTATCAATTTGGTTTTAAATCTATACCTAACATCACCTGAAATAATGAGTAAGTGTCACCTTTCAATGAACTGGAGAATTCCTCTAACTGTAATCATCAACGTTTGTCCTCAATGACAACATCAACTTGGTGTGTTGGTGGGTGACAGCAGAGTTTGTCCAGGATGCAATGATGCACGCTAAACCTGAGACATTCTTTGGCTTGTGTTGTCTGGTACTTTGAAGTAGCAGCAGAAATGCAGGAAACTGAGTTACTTTCTCTCTTCCTCTTGGAGGAACTTTCTAAAACGCCTTCCACAAAATGCGTCTTCCTAGGAAGTTTACCGGGACGTGCAGTAACTTTCCTGTGGCTCGGTTGCCCTGCAGGTTCAAGGAAGGTGGTCTTTTGTTTGGTATGAAATAATGGATTTGTGTAGCAGGAGTGTATTGCTTGTGTTGTTATGCTTGAAGCAGAGAAAGAGTTATGTGGTAGTTGCAGCGGCAATGCAGCAGACTGTATCACAAGACCCACTTTACAATGGAAAAAAAGGGAGAAGGAAGGCGTGTGTGTGCGTGCAAGTGTGTGTGTGTGTGTGTGTGTTTATGTTTGTGAGCCAGGGCCCCGTTGTGTTGGACTGTAAAGCCCATGTCTGGCGATAACGCAGCCCTCTGATGGCCGAGATAGTCGAGACGCCAGCTTAAATGTGGCTTGCTGGATTGAAGTTGCCCTGTAATGATAGTTGTCTCAAACAACACAGAACCTACCATTTGTAGCCAGGGAGGGGTGTCCCCACCACCCACCCCAACTTATTTTATTTCTGCGTTTTCGGAGCAGTGGGATGAAATTTGAGGAAGCTGAATTAAAACAAAAGCATCTTATAGGCGACCAACAATGGCCAGTAGCCCACCCCCCCTCCCTACACTCCCCCCTCTCCCCAACCCACCCACTTCTTTCAGCACAGTGGAAGAGTCTAATAACTGGAGGGGAATCTAATCCTTGGCACTGGATGAAAGACGAGGGTCTCCCCCCTCCCTTTCTTTCTCACAGTCTCTTTCTCTCTCTTCATTTTTTCCGTGGATGCTGGTTATGCTTGGCAGATTCTCTCCCTCTCATTTTCCTGCTCCCTCTCTCACCCACTCTCTCTTCCCTTTTTTTTACTCCGCTACTTCCCCTTTTTTTTCCCCAAACTTTTTTCTTCTCTGCAGGTTAAGGTTAGCAGGGGGAATAGGAAGGGGTTTAATGGAATGGCTTGACATTTTGGGAAACATGATTGCTTATGTTGTAGTTGAGAATTAGATCAACTTTCAAGTTTGTCCATTACATATGAAAGAAGTGAACTTTTTATCTGTCCATAAAACAAAACTTTCCGATACATTTAGGTTGTGGATTATTGTGATTAAATGACAATACGTTATTTGTTTTATATCCCACCTATCTTCCCGACCTTTGTTCAGGCCATTGATTAAAAAAACAACTCAGCCGTGGAGCGTTGCGGAGGTTTTGATGAGATTGGCACTAAGAGACAGTGATTTTGAAATAAAAAACAAAGGTTACTTATCTAATTGGTAAACAGAGATGTTAAATGGTGGTTGGCTTAAATGCTTGCAGGACACCGTAATTGCTGCCAGACCTCACGTACAGATGCAGCCATGCACATTCGCACACCGTCACACACCGTTTTTTTTTTCCGACTTCCCCTGCTGGAACATAAACACACTGATAACCTCAAGTTTGAACCCCGTCTTCAAAAATTCCATTGAGGAGGTTTGCCCTACGTCCTCACACCGGCTCCTGATGCCTTTAGCTGGATGATAGCCAGGCCGGACATGATGACACTAAGGACTGCAGCAGAAACATTAAACATGACATGCTGTACCACTCACACTGACAATCCCAGGTGGAAATCATGGTTTTTATTTAAATTGTTTTACTTTACACAGACAGTCTGCCAGACTTCAGAATACGTGCTCATTCGTGTTTGCTTTTTAGGCTTTTGATGCTTCTCACGGAGGTACATGGACAGCTACTCTTGGCAGAAAGCATGCCAATAAAAGTTGAGAGGACAGGGATACTTGAAGCCCAGTTATGGAAAGCAAACAAAATACAAATAGCCTAAAAATAAGAAAACAAGCCGCTTTGGTTAATACTGAACAATACGTAAAAGCATGAATATGAAGTATTGAAGATTTTTTAGGGAGTTTCTTCCCCGAAATGTGGTGATTAAAAAATTAATCACATCATATCCTTGAAATAAGGTTTATAAAGATGCTATCTGCAATATAATATATTTGCTTATACTATATGCATAAGAAAGTTAAAAGCCAGGATTTAATAATCTATTCTAATTATATGCAGCGTTATATGATATAATTATTATATAGAAAATTGAGGTGTATAACATCCCAAAAAAAAACTAAAAAAGTCCCTGTTTGTTTAATGTCTTGGGAATTAATTTGATCGTGAGCTCATAAAGTCCCCGTGTTTCCCTCAGACATGTTTGTGTTGCCTTATTACAGGGAAGAGCTTGGCTTGTAAAATTGTGTTTGTGTATGTGCGTGTCTGTGTGTGTGTGTGTGTGTGTGTGTGTGTGTGTGTGTGTGTGTGTGTGTGTGTGTGTGTGTGTGTGTGTGTGTGTGTGTGTGTGACAGAGTCAAAAAGAGATAGAGTTAGAGAAAGAGAGAGATCCTGCTAGCTGAGCAGCCTGCTCTCTTATTGGAGAGCTGTAAAAACTCCATACCGCAGGAGTTGCCAGCCTGGAATTCACTAATGACACACGTGGGCCTCAGATGAGAAGTGCAATTTGTGTGTGTGTGTGTGTGTGTGTGTGTGTGTGTGTGTGTGTGTGTGCATGTGTGTGCGTGTGTGTGTGTGTTACACTCATACTGTTTGGATCAGAAGGCCCAATGTGTGTGTGTACATGTGCTTGTGTGAGGCCTTATCTCATCATCTAGTGTGTGGGTGTATGTGTATTTGGGTACAAACACTCAAACACACACACATCACCTCCCTCCTCCTCCCAGCTCTCTGTACTAGCACCAACCTTTTTTACCCCCCGCCTCCTTTAAAATGAAAATGGCCGCTGTGCAAACATAACACACCTAGCCTAATCCCGGTCCATAGTTTCACCCAAGAGCGGCTTGTTAATGGGAGAAGGGCCGAAGCCATCCTGGGCCCTTGGTGGATAGGGAAGGGGGTGCTGCTCGCTGCAATATGAAAGGAATGGGGCCACAGGCACATGGGTCTTTAAATCCTCTGTGTCAATAGAGTCTCTGGAGCAAAATAATGGCATCACTCTGTGTGGGAGTTAATGTGAGCTGATAGCATGAGGGCTGGGGGGTCAAGGGTTCACGGGCTTGCGCTAGGTTGACAGAGAGCTGAATGCTTCCTCCCCCCGACTCCCCTCTCTGCTGCTCTCCTGAAGGAGTGTTATGGAGGGAGAGGATGAGGGATGGAAGTGGACTGTTCAATGTCAGCAGCTTTAGCTACATGTTCAGAAGAGTGACAAATTAAAGGGAACGCACATAGGGAAGATGTGCATTCTTCCGAAAGGTTTCCCGACTGTGTAAGAATCTTTGCAGGTGCTAAAGCGTAGAGTTATTGGCACAATGATATGTCATTCTCTTTATTCTTATTTTATTCTACATTCCTCAGGTTAGGAAGATGATTTTTGGCTGACTCAATGTCATGTCCGTTTATATTTTAATTTAATTAAATGGTTTATTTAACAGGGAAAATACATATAGACATTATTAATAAGGATAAGCCATGCAAATGAAGGCTAATTTGCAGCCCCTTTGTGAAAGAAAATAACATTGTGCATGTACTTTTTCATAATTAAAAATATAGTATGGCCTTCTATTGCAGATCACAGACCAAAAGGCGCCTCGGTAGATTTTGAAGCCATGTGTGAGAGGTTAGAAAGTGCTGTCCACCTCGTTGTTGTTTTGCAGAGCATTTGTTGGTAATGAAAATTAATTCAGGAGTGGCATAATAATGAGTTATTATGGCTTTCGACAGCCTCATTGTACTGTTTTTAATATTAAAAGGGTTAGTGTAAATGATAAACTGTAGATTATTCTGACACTGGAATTACTTTGTATTGGATTGCATTCCAATCAAACTACCTAGTCAAAACAAAGACATAAATTAGCATCCAAACATTTGGCTCATGCATTCACAAAGGCTTACTCTCCCATCCTCCCATCCTGGACCAAACATCATTTTCCTCCCTTCAGGGGGAATTACTCTTGTGAAAATTGAGCACACTTACCAACGCAAACATTAATCCCCCCGTCTCTTCTCTTCTCCTCAGACACTGGTACCTCCCTCGGCTCGTCGACCAGCGGTGGACAGCGCTCTCACTGGTGCAGTGTTGCCTACTGGGAGCAGCGCACACGCGTTGGTCGCCTCTATCCAGCCCACGAGCCCTCGCTCGACATCTTCTATGACCTACCTCAGGGCACAGGCCTCTGCCTCGGCCAGCTCCAAGCCAACGCCTACCACAGTCGCCGTGACGACCCGGGCAGCCACGGCACATCCGGTCTTCCCTACCATGGAAGTGGAGGGACTTGCAGCAGCAGCAGCAGCAACAGCAGTGTACAACAGATACGCAGTAAAATCGGCTCCGGTATCGTGCTGAGTCGTGAGCCGGACGGTGTGTGGGTGTACAACCGCAGCCAGCACCCGGTGTTCATCCACTCACCCACTCTGGACCCACCGAGCGCACGAGGGCTGAGTGTCAAGAGGTTGATGCCGGGCTTCTCCCTCAAAGTCTTTGACTATGAGCGCTCCAGCTGGATGGCACAGCACGGCGTGAAGCCAGAGTGCCAGGAGGGGCCCTGGGACCCCCACAGTGTTCGCATCAGTTTCGCTAAGGGATGGGGCCCCTGCTACTCCAGACAGTTCATCACCTCTTGTCCGTGCTGGCTGGAGGTGCTACTCAACAACAACCACAGAGAGCACACAGACACTCACAGACTCACATGAGCTTCTCCCCGACCCCAGTATCCTTATTGTAATCTACCTAGATTTAATATAAAATGTATATATTATATAAAATATATTATACATGTAAATACTTGAGTCATTTTTACAATGCAATTATTTATGTATAGTGTAATGTGTATATGGACAAAATAAGAAAACAGGAACAGGAATATGCACTTTTGATTCTCTATATGCATTACAGTTTCTCAGAGTCATTTTGCAAATATAAACTGTAAACACAAGACAAACATTGTTTATGTTCTCATAATTTAGCAATTCGAACAAAAGGTATGCCATACACACATTGTCAATAAAGTATTTGTATTAATGAAGGTTCCTGTGTTGGTCTCAAGTGCTTCTACCTGAGCTATGGATTGGTTGGTTCTCTGATGTGCAGGGCGATGACTTAACCTGTCGTCACTGTTAGCATCCATTAATGATATTTCCTGTTTCTCAGACATATTGTTCTGTTTATGCCATAGATGCTCTTTTCAGTGTTTACATCAATGGTTGGTGTACTTGGTAGGTAGGATGTTTTTATTCCTCCTTTGTACAGATCCAGGTTAACTGTTTCCCTCTGCATCTAGTCTTTATGCTATGCTATGCTATGCTATGCCAAGCTAAGCATCTCCTGGCTGTAGATTCATATTTAATGGACAGAAATTAGAACAATATTGAAAATAAGCATAATTTTCCAAAATGTTGCTGTTTAAAAAAATATTGAAGGTTCAGTAAGCGAAATGGTACTTTTAGCGAACTTCCTGTCAGTGACTGCAGTTAGCAGTCCCCTCCTTCGTCCCCACGTCACCACATTAATGCACTGCGGTCTTCAATCAGCGAGTCATCTAGCATCATCTCAGATCCATAAGTGTGATAAAACTTGATAAAAACAGACATTGGGAAGGATTTTTACCTTCTCCGCCACTGTAGGCGGATAAATATTTACCCCTCTGTCGCTCCCTGCGCGTGCACCGGCAGTGAGACATGCCGGTTTGTAGCGTTCTCTCTTCTGATTGGATATCAGGTTGTGGGATCCTCGAAAAGTTTATTTGCCGATTGCATGCAGAGCGGGTGACTGAGAGACCTGTGTTATGAAGTGTGCACACTATAAAAGTGATCACTGTATGAATATAGAGCGATTTAACACGTATATTAACATAAATATATCGCTTACTTCACCTTTAATTAGTCAAATGTGTAATGCACATGCCATGAGCTGTGTAGATCTGGAACATGTTAAAAAAACACATTTTAATAGAGAAGGACGTGCATAGGGCTGCATTAATTAGCACTAATTAAATTTTTTCGGGGTGACAAATACATTTTTATCCCAAACATATACACTCACCGACCACTTTATTAGGTACACCTGTTCAATTGCTTATAAAAACACATGGCCGCAACTCAATGCATTTAGGCATGTGGACGTGGTCAAGACAACATGTGAAGTTAAAACCGAGGATCAGAATGGGGAAGAAAGAGGATTTAAGGGACTTTTAACGTGGCATGGTTGATGGTACAAGGCAGGATGGATCTATGCTTTCATGTTGTTTACGCCAAATTCTGACACTACCATCTGACTTTCGCAACTGAAATCAAGACTCATCAGACCAGGCAAGACTTTTCTAATCTTTTAATGTCCAATTTTGGTGAGCCTTTGCGAATTATAGCCTCAGTTTCCTGTTCTTATCTGACAGTAGTGGCACCCGGTGGGGTCTTCTGCTGCTGTAGCCCATCTGCTTGAAGGTTGGTCGTGTTGTGCATTCAGAGATGGTATTCTGCACAGCCTAGTTGTAACGAGTGGTTATTTGAGTTACTATTGCCTGTCTATCATCTTGAACCAGTATGCCCATCCTCCACTGACCTCTGACATCAACAAGGCATTTTGGTCCACACAAATGCCGCACACTGGATATTTTTTCTTTTTCGGGCCATTCTCTTTAAGCCCTAGAGATGGTTGTGCGTGAAAATCCCAGTAGATCAGCAGTTTCTGAAATATTCTGGCACCATCAACATTGCCATGTTCAAAGTCACTTAAACCCCCTTTCTTCCCCATTCTGATGCTCGGTTTTAACAAGTTGTCCTGTCGAGGTCTACATGCCTAAATGCATTGAGTTGCTGCCATGTGATTGGCTGTGACGAAAACACTGTGTGGAGATAGAAAAACATTGATTAGTTGTGACTACTTTAAGTGGATATTGTTGATGGTGAAGACAAGACAATAAGAAACACTCACTTATCTTGTCCTTTTCAGTATACCCTTTAAGCCATCTCCACTGCCATGCCGCGATCACTACATGTTATCATAGTGAAGGAAGGAACCTAAACATAACATTGGACTTCTTTTTCTGTGATGAGACAAGGCCAAATAGGGGTTATCTGCTGTAACTTCAGTTCTCAGGTATGCAGCCTATCGTTTGCTCTTATCACAAAGTAAATTAAAGAATGTAAACTATGATTAAAGCACGGCACAGTCTGATCGTGTGCAACACATCTAGTGTTGCGTTGGTAAAAACCCTCCTTTTGACAAGCAAAACTTTTCTGTCAAGGGTGAACTTTCATGCTAAAAAGTTGTTCTTAGTGACTGTAAGTAGGCAGAAGGTTCTGTAACGCCTACTTTTTAAATATGCTTTCAAAATGCACATAATCATAATCAAGTTTTAACAATCTACTAGGCCTTACAAAAAGGACCACTGGCAGTGGAAAACAGTGAAAGGCGTCCCAGTGCCAGCAGTAAGAAAAATAAAGTGCATTGCTGAGAGATTACACAACAAACCACAGCGGGGCATTCGGGCCCAAACGACTCTGGTAGGAGAAAGTTCTGTGTTTATAGCGTAACGGCATCCTGTTTGAGTCTTTCAACAACACAATTATTTATGGCAACTCATATTTGGGCAAGAGCTTGAAGAGCAAGAACAGTGAGAGGAGAAAGCAAAGTAAGCTGTTAAAAAAAACTGTAACTGCTGTAACCCTTCCTGCAGGCGGGTGTGTGGAAGAAGCAGCAGCAGCAGCAACTCGCTCGGCTGAAGCAGTCAGGCATTTTTGTTTCTGACCCTGAACCTCTGCAGGCTGCTTGCTGAAACCTGTAATTAACTTGTGCCGTAAATGTAAAGAGGGCTTGATTACAAAGTCGCAGCAAATCCTAAAGGAAAAAATGAAGCGCTGCAGCATTCAAAAATCTCTCCAGCACTGCAGTGTGCTTGCAGGCTGAGGTTTAAACGGATCGATTGATAGAGTGGATCACATTGTGGCCGTCACATTTGTGAACTGAAGGTACAGTATCTTTAAGCCCTTGTTTGTATGTAACAGCATAGAGAACTGAAGAAAAAACTCTTTATAAAAGCTCTGGGCATTCCCAATGCCTGCCTCGAAAAAAAAATCCAATGCAGTATATTTCAGTCTCCTCTCCTCTCTGCTTTTCCAGGCAAAGTGTGGGATTTGTGGTTAGGATACAATGGAAGGATTGAGAGGAGGGCCGGGGTGGGAGAGTTGCAGCTGGCAGTGCTCATCCTAAAATTTACCATGTTTCTCTTCCATCTTTCTCTCTCTTTTTTTTTGGGGGGGGGGGGTTCTCCTCTGAAAACACCCCTGCACCCTGTCCTGTCTTAATTGTTTTCCTTTGTCAGGATCCAGAGTCATGGAGACGCTGAAATGGATCCCAGGCAGCGAGCGGTGGAGGAGGGTTTTTTGGCCCTCGTCTTCGGGGCTGCGGTGCGTGCTGACCTCACTGTGAACTGAAGGAAAATGGGCTAATTCTGCCACTGGCTCTCGAGCTCCACCCCTTCACCATATAATTATCCCTGTTGGGATTATGATGTTATAATTATGTAAATGAATACACATCGGGGATGGGTAATTAATGGACGCTTTTCTGTTTTTGCTACGAACACAATGACTGATAATTTTAAAGCACCACACCAGTGTGTTTACAAGTTTTAGCCCCTCGACTGCAAATCATTTCTAATAACTGTACTTAATATTTTTATTGAATTTTTTTCAAATGCATGGCCTACAGCAGCAGTGGTTCCCAATGTGAGGTTTGGGGCCCCCTATAAAGGGGCTTTATGTTTAACCTGAGGGGCAGCAAGTTTAACGATTTAGGAAAAGAAATGACCGAATCAAAGTTTTTCAGATATTCTTCTTATCTTTGCTGTATTTCTTTTGAATTATTGGTTTAAAAGAGTTGGTCAAATAGAGTTGTGTCATCGGTCACAGGATTATTCATTAACGTTAATATATAAGGTGATTTAAAGAATACAGAATTTGAGAAATTCAACCTTTTTTTAAATTGTATTTATTGGCAAATTTGAGTTTGCTAGGGAATGATGTAAACATGTGTTGCTAATGTTGTACTTTCTATTTGTGCTTATAGATATTTAAAAAAAAACATTTTATTCACTTAAAATGAGGAGATTTTGTAATTTGTGTTTCAATTACGATGACTGTAATGTTTTGAGTGTGTATCCGTGGTGATGTATTCATGTCATTCCAGATACATTTCTTGTATAATGTATTTTGATTTTAGAGCTCACACTGCTCTGCACCTCGCTGTGTGTGAATGGTCATCGTCAGAAATTAATTTTTCACAGTGAACGTCCAGTCTGCATCGGGTTTTCTTTGCTGACGGTAGCCTACTCATCGTGGGTAAGCAATTTAGTGGCAGATTAAAAGTGCTGCAGAGTATGTTCTGAAAAATGTCAAGGTTCAATCAAACTTCATGAATCGCTGATCGATGTAAAAATATAATAATATATAGGTAGATTATATTTGAATAATTAACTTACTGTTTTCAAGTCTCACATTTGGGTGTGGTCAAAAGTTTGTTTCACCTGTAACCTCGTCCAACAATGATGTCATGGCACCCTAGAGCACAACTGTACGTCACTGCAGCCACATGAGGTCAGCAGACGGGGGCGTAAGGATGTTTTTTTAAAGGATAATTTAATAAAGTAAACATTTGATTAGGTTTATTTAAAATTGAATTGTGTTTAATAGTTTAACTTTGACAAGTTCAACAATAATGATGTTAGCAACTTAACTTACTTCTATTTACTGAATAAAATTAAGAAAGAAAACTGTGTAATTGAGTGTAATTGAAACATTAAGTCCAAAAAAATGGAAGATAGATAAGTTAAATAGCATTGCTTTACACCTCAAGAAATAAATAGTTCCCAAAATCCAATGAGCGAAGTCATCTTTTTTCTATTTCTGAGTGCAGAAATCTCAATCATAACAAGTGATCACCAGAGAACAAGAGTTCAACCTCACAATCCATACTCTGCTTCCCTCATCACACCGTCTTCATCTTGACAGTGTTTTGTCACTTTGCTGCGCAGAGTGCATGTAGATCGATACCTCGGCTGTTAGCGAGGCCTTGTGTGTGAAACCGCAGACAGCTCGGAGATCTCCTGACTGTCTTGTTGCTGATTGCACATCACTGTCTATTAATGTCATCCTCACAACCCAAGAACAATGACAGACATGTTCTAAGTAGTCTTCCAATAAAGCAGAAGTTAAACAATTGTTGAAATACTACAGAACCTCTTAACGTGCCATGAAGTCTGTTACTGCAAGTTATGACACACACAGAGTATTCTGTTTGTGAGCTGTAGAGTGGTTTGCAGAGTGAAGAGTAAACATTGAATGACAGCAAGGTGTTTAAATACTGAAGACATCGCAAAATACAACCAAGATCAAGCTCTGTTCATTTGTTGTTTTTGTTTTTTTTCTGCCATAAAATATAATTAACATGTTCAGTCTTTGAACAGTTTCAACAAACAAACAAAAAAAAATCCATTTAATTAATACGGTCTTTGTGATTTTCAGGCTTTATTAGGTCAAACTTTGATCCACTCTGAAGAATGGACACGCAAACTCAGGAATGAAGGTTATATTTTGTGACTTTAGCTTGGTGTAGATGCACATTCATTGAAACAAAAGCCAGACAAATGCCCTGGATGAAAACGTGGTAAATCCATTTTGGTGAAAATCGAAACACTAGGTCGCGTTCAAATAGGCCTAATAATATATTTGATTTTGTCGTGAAAAATGTCAATTTCTAGCAGGATTTTGCTCAGCAAATATGAAGTCAAGTAGCAATTAGATTTCAAGCAAAGTCAAGTATATACAGTATACAGTATATATATATCTCTCTCTCTCTCTCTCTCTCTCTCTATATATATATATATATATATATATATATATATATATATATATATATATATGTATATATATATATATATATATATATGCTATAGTCCGACCTCTTCTGAAGAAACCTACACTGGATCCTCTTATTTTAAGTAAATTAAGACCAATTTTAAACATACCTTTTTTTAAATCGAAATTGGTCATTCAATAGTACAGATATACTAGTATAGTTTTGAGTATATTATCCGTGGTGATGTATTAATGGCATTCCAGATGAATGTCTTTTATATAAAGAAAGCGGAAACAGCCTCAGGCAAGAACCTAACTGGTTCCAATTTTTCATTCAATTTACATGCTGCCTATTGGGGCAGATAAACAGCAATCACAATATGCATTTTCATTGTTACGCAGGCGATACACAACTTTACGTTCCTTTAACTGGTAATAATACAGACCAACCCCCCCTGTCATGGCTTGTCTCTCATACATTATACAGTCAAGTGCGAAAGTTTGTGAACCCCTTGAACATTTTGGAATTTTATTTATTTTTACCATTAATAATTCATTTTTATCAATGCCAGTATTTTTATATGAAATAACACATGTTTGTTTATCAATTCAACATTTTTCTTTTCCAGAAATCAATTGTTAAAACAGATAAAACAAATTATTTGACGAATGTTGTATGTGCAAAAGTTTGTGAACCCTGAGCTGCATTGCTTAAATCGAGCAGGTTGACACAATCAGGTGGGCCAAATTGGTTGATGAAATAGACCAATGTAATGAGAGATCTTTAGGAAAGAAATTGGGTGGCACTAGATAAAACAGAGATAAAACCAGGTCAGTTTAGGCTCACCAAAGTGAACCCATACAGGTCAGACATGCTAAAAGGGAAACAAATCTCTGAGGATCTCAGGAATAGAGTTGTGATGCTGCACATTTGTCTGGGGACAGCTATAAATTATTTAAAAAAAAGTTTGAGCTCCATCGGTCCACCGTGAGGCAAATCATCTACAAATGGAGAGCTTTAAGAGTGACTGAACATCTGCCTAGAAGTGGACTTCCTTCAAAAATATCCACAAGCGCCACAAGATAAGTGATTTTTCAGTTAAAAGCCAACCCAAACATTACATCTAGTGATTTGCAGACCTCTCGTGCAGCATCTGGGACAGATGTGCATGGTTCCACAATAAGAAGAAAACTCAGTCAACATGGCTTTCATGGGATGGTTGCTGAAGAAGCCTCTGCTCTCAAAAAAGAACAAAACTGCTTGTCACAACTTTGCCAGAGAGCACCTGGAGATACCTGAAGTCTTATTCTGTGGACAGATTAGTCCAAAATTGAACTGTTTGGTCATAACCAAAACCGCCATGTTTGGGCAAAAACGCAATTTTGCCTACCACCTAGAGAACCTTCTCCCAAGTGAATAATGGTGGTTTCAAATTGTCTGCAAATCTCCAGATGTAATGTTTGGGTTGGCTTTTACCTGAAAAATCACTTTTCTTGTGGCGCTTGAGGATATTTTTGAAGGAAGTCCACTTCTAGGCAGATGTTAAGTCACTCTTAAAGCTCTCCATTTGTAGATGATTTGCCTCACGGTGGACCGATTGAGCTCAATTTTTTTTTTATGAATTTATAACTGTCCTCAGACAAATGTGCAACATCACAACTCTATTCCTGAGATCCTCTGAGATTTGTTTCCCTTTTAGCATGTCTGACCTGTATGGGTTCACTTTGGTGAGCCTAAACTGACCTGGTTTTATCTCTGTTTTATCTAGTGCCACCCAATTTCTTTCCTAAAGATCTCTCATTACATTGGTCTATTTCATCAACCAATTTGGCCCACCTGATTGTGTCAACCTGCTCGATTTAAGCAATGCAGCTCAGGGTTCACAAACTTTTGCACATACAACATTCGTCAAATAATTTGTTTTATCTGTTTTAACAATTGATTTCTGGAAAAGAAAAATGTTGAATTGATAAACAAACATGTGTTATTTCATATAAAAAATACTGGTATTGATAAAAATGAATTAATAATGGTTAAAATAAATAAAATTCCAAAAGGCTCAAGGGGTTCACAAACTTTCGCACAGCACTGTATACTGGATGTCACAAAATGTCCTGTAACTTAAATGACTCCATATCTGAGGTCCTTCTTTCTGGCCCCTCTGACCTGACTGAAACTCTTCAAAAGCATCTAGGTAACATGTCAGTGAACTTCAAACACTCTGCCAGCAATCTCTGTATATTCTTTGATCCTGATCTCTGCTTTGAAACACAAATTACTAATGTTCCCTCCAAATTCGAAACATTGACAAATCACAATGTTTTCTTTTTTTATTATAAGGACCTGGAAATAGTTATTCATGCTCTTATGGCATCACCTCTATAAATGACTGTAATTCCCTTTACTCAGGGCTCATACATCCATCCCCTGTCTCCATTTAATCCAAAACTCAGGTGCAAGACTGTTGACCAAAACAAAGACACATGTTCATATCACGCCCATCAGCCACTTCACTGACTCCATGATGTTAGGTACAGGATTGATTTGAAGCTTCTCCTAATCACTTTTAAAGCACTGCATGGCGTAGCACCCTCCTACAGTACATTACTGAACTGCTCGTGCCTTATGACCCCGCTGCCTGCTGCCTGCATTCCTCTAACAGAATCCTTCTTGAAGTCCCAGGAACCTGCACTAAAACTAAAGGTAACCAAGCTCTCTGTGTTTGAGTCCCATTTGTGGAACCTGAGGAACTAAGGCTGGCAAACTCAGTTTACACTTTTAAATCACTCCTCAAAAATCACCTTTACAAGAAAGCCTTTTTCATTGTAAATCTTCATGTATCATCATGCCTCATCATTCTGTCTCTAATATGTTTTTGTTGTTTTGTTGATGACCCTGACTACTGTTTTGATCTTGTTGATGTTAAGCACTTTGTAACTATGTTTTTATACTATGCAAATACAATTATTATATATTTTATATTGACACTCCCATTCACACACTCAAACACCCTTGTATACCTTGTTTACATCTGTTCACACAGACACACACACACACACACACACACACACACACACACACACACACACACACACACACACACACACACACACACACACACACACACACACACACACACACACACACACACACACACACACACACACTAATTATATAAACTGAAGTAAAAAAAATGTGACTCACTTGTGACTGGAAATGAAACAATATGAACAACAGTCGTGGTTAATTATCATCATTACACGAACATGAGGATGAAAGGATGACTGGGTGTCACCTTTATGGTTTCCAAGGACACGGCTTTGCTTTCACTGTAAACTATGCCCCGTCTCCACTAAAACTATTAGTATGAAACGCAGCCATGTACACATCTCAGGCTTCGCCCCTTTCAATGAATGACCGAGGTGCTGTTTATTTTCCAGTCCGCCTTTGTTTTGTTATTTTAAGCACCATGTCTGTCAGCCATAGTGTAATTATATGGAGACAGAGACACAGGAGGGGGGGAGGCGTTGGAGACAGCCTTCTCTTTCAGCTGCTGTGAGCCGCGACCAGTAGCGCCTGAAGCTGCTCGCCTCTTGAATAGCAGCCAAGAGACTCTTCGACTCCCGTTTAACCCCTTAGATCACCCAAACAGCCCTTTCTGCCACTTCACCTGACAGTCATGGAAAGTGACTGACGCACAGTTAATGGAAGGGTTTTTTCATGAACTAAGTATTTTTGCAGTAATTATCCGTCATGTCTCAAAATAACACAACTTGTTATGTCCCATTATTAGATCTATGTGCTGCTCGTTTCTAAGTTGATAGTTAAATGTACTCATTCCTCTGTCGCAAGAAATTAAATCAATATTTCGCTGTCACTCCCACAAACACAGAAACACTTACACAGGAGCGAATACAAGTAGGCCTACACCGTGTCAGGATAACATGTAAAAACATCTTTTACCCTCATCTTACAAGACACTTAAAATATATTACTCTATAAGTAATTCCTATACTCCTAGCAGTGGACAGGAATGCACTGTATTGGTGAAGAGTCATTTGTGGGACAAGAAGAAAGATTTTGAGGGAGTATTTCCATTTTATGCAACTTTATACATGTAATTCTGCTTCATTTATCCAAAAGCTTGAGTTTCTTTTCAGACACAATTTCTCATTCCCTTCCCGTCCAGTGAAAACCACGTTTCACCAAAATCTGTTGATTTTGAATATTTGCATTCAGTTAGAGATTGTTTTATAGAAATTCTCCCACTTTGTGAGCTAAATACACAATTTAAACCCCCTTTGATCACCGATATAACACATTTACACAAAGATCATTTTGGAGATACTTACATGGTGCTTACAGGAGAGCCACACTACAAAAGTGTGATGATCTCATAACATATTATGCTTTGCTGTAGATTAAATTACCGAACAGAATAAAAAGTAGTCCAACTGAGGTGAGGTTTAAAAAAGAACATGAGGACATCTCTACACATGGTTGTTTCCAAATGATTTGGGTTAATTTCAGAACGATCCCTGCTGTCTGCTACATAATGTGTTTATATTCTACTAATTTGTTTTGCCAGATACCAAGACTACACCCCTTTCCTAACCTTAACCCAATATTTTGAGTTGTTAATCCTGTTTTCTTTGTCCAGGGTGGATATTAAAGGGTAAACAAACAAAATAATGTGAATGTCTTACGGAGGCATTCAGTAGAAATGTGTCCTCATTATAAATCAATGCATTTGTTTTCTATACAATGTTTTGACATTGTAGAATATTTAGTTTATGAACATCATTTTAGAGGACAGGGTTGTCGGAACTGATCACGGTGGTATTATAGCTCATATGGTTGCAACTACAGTACATGTATTTGCAACAATGCAACTCGTGCAAAACGTTTTTTTTTAAATTATTATTATTGTTGTACAGGGAAGTATAGCCATTCGAAATTCAACTATTCAGGTTGTCAAGATCTTGGGATAAGCCTTTGAAAACAATATGGCAAACATATGCCAGAAAAAACAAGTTAACTGCTGTTATTCCGTGTTGAGTCATTGGTACAATAAATTGTTCTTGGTTCTCTTATCATTCACGTACATCCCTCTCCAGTAAATGAAAATATGACGATGAATGTATAGACCAAAGCTTGGTTTGCATTTTGATGTTGACTTTTAATATTTAGATTTAATAATAATAATAATAATAATAATAATAATAATAATAATAATAATAATAATAATAATAATAATAATAATAATAATAATAATAATGTAGTTTCCAGCTTTATCTACTCATCTGAGGAGCTATGCAGAACTTAATTTCCTGATCGTTTAATATTGCTAAACGTTGAATCGGTTATCTCATACAAAACACACTCCCGTACATATTGAGTTAACATCAATCAAGAGTTAAATAACTGACAGAAAGCTTTAATCTATGTGTTTCTGGAATGAAATCTCATTGCCTTTTACAGTTTTGAAACAGTGAAAATTTATACAACATATGGCGGTTAGATGGTCCAATGGTGGTTAGTGTAAATATCATGCCTGGTGATCCTGGCACAGAGCCACACCACACAGACAATAGTTACAAATCCATAACAAGGAACAATTCGGCCCAGAGACAAAACAATCAAGTATCAAACCAGCTCCCCTTCTGCTTTCAATTTGTTATTGTTCACAGATAAAAGGTTTCCCTTTACCAAAACTTGCATTTACACAAAATACCACCGGGGAAACAAGAAAGAAAATCACAATGTAATCAATGTATGACTTGACTTTTCTTCTTCTTTGAGAGGTCTAAATGTTTTCCATATTGTGGGACTCGCTAAATGGATGCAGGAAATGCTGTCACTCCACTCTGCTTTCCAAACTTCCAGAATGAGGTTTTGGCTTGGGCAGATGCCAGTGCGGTAGATTCCAGTGCGGTACCGAACCCTGCTCAGGTTTCCTCTCGCTGGGAGACAGACTGTAGGAGTCTCCGCCCTGCCTTGATTCACCAGCCTTAGATGAACACAGTTTTTTTCCTGGTACTGTCCATTCAGATCATCTCAGATCTTGTGTGAAACCAAACGTGCATAGTCGTATCATTTTCTTCATGCTACTAAACTGACCCCAAGGCATCCAACAAGCCCATTTTATCCTATTGCAAACCAGAACTTCTGTAAACTCATTGCCAGAATGCAAATAATCTAAACAGTTGATGATGTTTTTAGCTGAAAGAAGACGAACTGAAGTGGATTCTGCAAGGGGAGCATGACTCAAAAACGCAGAAAACATGAACGTAATGAGAAGAAATCCTGCAGATACAGGATGTTTTCGCCAGCTCTGCGGATTACTCTGGCAGCCTCTGAAGCACTGGGCTGGGCCTGTCAGATGTCCCAGTGTTGGAAATCCTATAAACAGCGTTTAAAGCTGACAGGAATCAGTGTAAAGAATGAGCCTTTGGTTACACCCTAACAAACCTGACAACATCGTAGGTCAAACTTGTCAGTTTATTTAGAGACTAGATCATCTGTTCCTTAAAACTCTGTGAGGGAACAAAAAAGGGAAATCTTGATGTGAACTAAACCACATCAGTGTATTCTAAAAAGTTCAATTACAATGTAAGTTTAGCTCGTTGCAATACCAGTAGGCTACTCGCTTATTACAACTTAACACAATGTATAGCATTGACATTTCGACTGGATGATTTGTGATGGATTAAAGGTAAGGGCTTCATCAACGTCATTACAAGTCATGGGATCACCAATGTCTTCAACATCTAATAGCTGTGTGAATCTGCTGGTGTTGCTCGATACCACATTGAGATAATCCTGAAAGCATCAGGATTAATCTTCTGGGGACCATGAATGTCTACGCAAAATGTTTGCAATCCATCCAGTATTTGTCTCTGGATGGATGCTTAGCATATTTGCTGAGTGTGGCTGGTAATGAATATGGCCTTTGCAGCATACAACATGTTGTTTGCACTTCTACTTGCAGAACAAAATGCCTTAAAAAATAGTATAAAAATTGGAGTTGTTCCAAAATCTTTCTTTTGACAACCCCTTTTTGCACATTTCACCCTTTTCTGCATTGTACAGCCGATTTTGATATTGGTAATAGAATATAAAATTGATTGTAAAGTCTTTTGCCTGTCTGGTCCGTTCAAACAGCATTCCCTGAAATAGTCTTACCGACTCATAACAAATAATGGACCAGCTCTAAAGCCTTCATCTTTCTAAGTATAATTCCAGGCTGCTCTAACCAGCTGTTCACATGTCATCTAAAAACTGTGGCATCAGCATCATTGGCTGTGGAGACTAAACTAGACCTATTTATACGGGAAAATAAAAGTGCAGAGCTGCATCACACAACCCCAAACTGTTGGGAGACATTTAAACGTGACTCTTTCATCTCTTTTCCTTTCTTCTTTTCTGTCTCTCTTTGATACACACAGACATTTTTTCTCATATCAAAGCGTCGTATTGAACCGTGCCGGCTACGCTGAAGCCACAAAGCCTTATTGTGCGACCTCCTCTTGAAGCAGTCAGAGGTATACAGACATTTCTCATCTCTTGCCTCTTTGTCTCAAGCGAGGTGTTAAAAACAGAAATAAAAGGGTGGAACTGAGAGGTCTCACTTTCAGCTCATCATATTGAAAAGACCAGATAAAACTGCATTGTTTTCTTTGCAGCAGTAACCAGATAGCCTTTCAAAAGGAACGTTTTGGGAGTTGAACAAGACATCAGCGAGCGAAGCATCAGATCAAATTAAAGTCCCGGCGCTTGTGCTTTGCTCTGAAGTGTATTAATGAGGATTTTCTGGTTCTTTGTGTGAAGCTGTCAATCAAACGGAGGTGGAGGTGAGAAAGCTCTGTCGGCCTGTCAGTGTGCAAGTGTTGCAGGTACTAGCCTGAGCCCTGAAGGCAACATTACTACGACTACTGATGTTCTCAAGACTGTTAGAGGAGTTGTCAACACATGCCCTGCAGTGCAAAAGTTGGCCTTGGCTGCTGCTTTAAAATCAGACTCCCCCCCCTTGTAGCTCAAAGTTTTGTTCAGGTATGCTGGAAAGTCCTTAACATCAACACTTTCTCAAAACCTAAAAAGCACCAATGTTCCCACCGAAATTAGGAGCAAACCACATAAATGTTGGTATAAGGTTGCAATAAGATACATCTACAAATTAAATACTGAACATATACAGTACATAGGGGAGAACGGGGTAAATTGTCACACGGGTTGGTTGTCACAATCGTTATATCTCGGAACCAGAAGGCGCTGTCTGTGAAATTTTGGTATGTAAATATCCACAATTGGGGTCAGAGGTCACCTACATAGTCTTCCTTGGAGTTAGACTGCTGAATTTGAGGTGAGAGGACTGTTTGTGTTTTTCATGTCAAATTGAAAATATTTAGCTCCTCAGTATTTTTCTTCTAGGCTTTTACACAATGGGTTTATAACAAAACACTTGTTACACATAAAAAGTGTGAAGGGTAAACTATAGTTTAGATTGTGGTTAGCAAGCTAATTAGTTGTCAGATGGTTGTTGGCCTTGATGCTAGCAAGAAATTCAAGTTGGGGTTGGTCGTCACATTTTTTGGGGGGTTGGTTGTCACATGTTATCCAAAGGCTGCAGCCAGAAAAGGAACACAATAACGAAATAAATTGTCAAGCTGTGTCCTAACTGACACCCCAGAGAAGGAGAGAATAGAGCAGGAAAAGGCAGCTAGCATGCAAAAGAAAAAAGGGCAACAAAATCAAAACAACCCAGTGCATCCCAAACTAGACCAGCTGCCAAGGCTACAGTAAGTTATGTAGGCCTATTTGTCAACTTGACAATGCAATTACACGTTCAAATTTTGTTCTGCTTTCTCGTCTTCTTTTTAAGATTATTCCCATTAAGATAACATTGTGACAAACAACCCCATAGTGTGTAACAACCGACCCCTTGATGGGGTTGGTTGTCACAATGTGTAAGGGTGTCTTTGACGATTAATTTCTTCTTTATTACAATAAGATAGAAAAAGTGAGGGGTACGCATTTCAAGCAAACACCTTAAGCTTCAATTTAATGTAGGAATGACTATTGAAAGATGTTTAGGTGATGAGCAATTCTCACTAGAGTAAAAAGTGTGCTTACTTACCCCGTTCTCCCCTACTTATCTTTTACATAGGCCTACATTTTTAAGATTATTACCTTATATAGTTGTTGGTGTATTTCAGAATCAGAATCAGCTTTATTGGCCAGGTTTGCGTAAACAAACAAGGAATTTGACTTTGGTCACCATTTGCTCTCCAAGTACAACATTCACTAAAAATATAAAAAATACTGTTAAGTAAACAGTATTACAAATTTACAAAATGAATACACAACAACAATTCAAGAATTCAAAGGGGGCAGAAATGGTATATCAGTCAGTTAGTGATTAAGATTTAAATATAAATATATACGGTCAGAGATTTAAGATGTAATATATATAAATATAGTGCAAGGCAGATCAGTGCAGAGGCAATGTTAACAATATTGGAATTGTAAGTTTAAAAAAATATAGACATGAGGTACATCAACAATGATAATGGACTTTATTCAGCGAGGGTTTTTAATAAGAGTTCAACAGAGTGACTGCTTGGGGAAAGAAGCTGTCTTTGTGTCGGTCGGTTTTGGCAGGCAGTGCCCTGTATCACCAGAGGGGAGGAGGTTGAATAGATTGTGACCAGGATGTGAGGGGTCTGCTGAGATTTTTACGGCCCTTTTCCTGACCCTGGACTGGTACAGGTCCTGGATGGAGGGGAGGTAAGCTCCAAGGTCTGCAGTCCTTATTGTCCGATGCAGTCTGGCCCTGTCCCGTTTGGTGGCTGACCTAAACCAGACAGTGATGGAGGTGCAGATGGCAGACTGAATGATGGTGGAGTAGAAGGTGGTCAGCAGCTCTTTTGGCAGATTAAACTTCCCTAATTGTCGCAGAAAGTATAACCTCTGCTGAGCCTTTTTCCGGACGGAGTCAATGTGGGGATATCATTTTAGGTCCTGTGAAATGGTTGTTCCCAGGAACAGTTTTTTCAGTGCATTTACCAAAGACATGCCATCGCTCCTACTCTGAGTCCAGGCTAATAATTCAAGCGTTCAAATCATTCTTACAAAGCATTTTCTCATATATTCTTTGCAACCCTTATATACCTAGTTACTTGAAAGACCACACCATGTGTCTTTGCACACTATAGTCAATTTAATGTTAAAACTTGAATGTGTTGAATGGATTTGTTCTTCCATCCAGTCAGCCATTGGCATCCACTCTTTACATTACAGTTACTGCAAAGTTACAGTTACTTTTTAACCTGAATTGAAAAAAAAAAAAAAAAAAACTCTGGTAAATTACGTATATTAGTAAGGATGCTACATTCTTTCCATTCCAGGTCATCAGGACAAGTATGCCGGAATACTATTTAATATTTGGCTGTAAAGGTGATTGTCCGTAATGATGTTTTGTACGGTACCTATCACCTTACACCTACCACCATATGTAAACCAATTAGCAGTCAGTTACCATCACATCTTGTCTGAGCCAAATACACACTGGAGAGCAAAAATGTCCAATTTTAGGCTGATGTGTGGGTGTGATCAGAATATGCAGACATTTGTATTTAACTTCCCTTCACCTAACTGTAGGATTGTTGTTTTTTTGTATTTTTGCATGTTAAGGGGAAGTCAAGCTTTAGTTGGATCATATTTCAGTCTTGTCAGAGCAAATGACAGACGATTAATACTTATAGAACTTTAATGTAACTAAGTAACACGTTTAATTGAGTAGTGTATTTATGGTACATGTGTCTCCATCTTATGCAATTTACACTTCTACTCAACTACATTTCAGAGGGAAATATTGTACTTTTATGATGAGTTGATACAATTAATTGTTAAAGATTAAAAGTGGAGTCAGCAATTTGGGAGAATGCTTGTGTGACTTTTTGTCAAAATCAGTGAATATCTCCTCACAATCCGCTACCTATCAGTGCTGTGTGTGTGAAAAAATCTGGTGTTAATATACAACCTCAGCTCTGTAAACTGATATGTAAACACAGGGTAGGCCTATGTAACTAAAGGGAGCCCACCGTAGCTAGCAACATGCCTGTTTACAGAGCCTAGGCTTTGAATTAACAATGGATTCTTTTTTCAGCACAAACGCCATCCAGACAGGTAGTGTACCGCGAGGAGATATTCACTGATTTAAAAAAAGAACAAGGTAGACCTACTCATCTTATCGCAAAAGGAAAAAACATTGTTTAATGTAGGCCTACTGCAGGATCAACGCTGCATACAAAAAATATAGGCTACTTTTGATACCAACTTCAAAAAAAAATTCTGGTGTCTGTCATTTTGAATAACCTTTAATGTACGTGATTATCTTTTAACATCATGTAGAGTAGACAGGACACGTTTGGTTTCATAAATAAAAACATGTTACATTTATGCAAAACAAAAAAACAAGACTAACGCGGGAAATTACATTGTGGCTGAAATAAAGCATCTGATTCTTCGTGCTGTAGTAGGTATAATACACTGTTGACCACACAGGGAGACAGACGCAAAGTGACTCAGATGCACAAGGCAGACTGGCAGTTAGACTTTATGGCTCCAACGGAGGACTGGAGTCAGACTCTACACCAATATTTTACTTTCTCTTCAGAAACACAATCGTTAGCTAGACGTGCTGTGGATTAAAATAATCGTCTCGATCCCTTAAGTGTTCTTCTGTGTTGTGGTGTTCACATTTATAAATGGACTTTCTGTTCATTGGTGTTTTCAAATTGTTACTGTAAAAAAAAGTGTGGTTTTGCTGCCATCTTCTGGCACACGTGTAACAAGTCAAGTGATGTTTTGTGTGTGCAAGTGGAAGAAGTAGAAGCAACATTACCACAGCGTATAATATTCTTTTACAAGAGAAAGCTCATGAGTTAAAATCTTATCTATGAATGTAGTAAGTAGTAGTAGTGCATTAGCATCAACATAATAAAGCATCAAAAGTAAATACTCATTTTGCAGAATGGCCAATTTCGGAATACTAAATACTGTATAATATATGTTATATTATTGGATTATAATTATTTATGCATTAATGTGTACATGCTTTTATGTTGCAGCTAATTTGGATTTATATAAATGTATATACTGTGGGGTTCCTCCCCCTGAGGATAAACAATGTTTAAATTATATAATATTTATTTATTTACTATATGGAAAGTAAAAAGGCAGTAAAAAATGTCAAAATTCTAGTGCAGTACTTGAGTAAATGTACTTACTAGTTACTTTGTATCACTGGGATTGAGAAATGTTGAGAAAGGTCTTGTTCTGATTGTTGTCCTATATTGAAAGTTAGAGGACAATGACTCTCTTGTGCATGAACATGAGAGCAGAGCTTTTTACTGCGTTCAAATTTTTCAAACACTTTCTAATCAATTGAATGTACAGTATTATCAATTTAAAAAGAATGGCTAAACTCAATATTTAATGTTAATCTTATAACTCAAACCTTAATCCTTGATCAAAGTCATCATTCTTGGGGGAGTGTGTGTGTTTGTCTGTGTTTGTGGGGGACCTGTGTGTGTGTGTGTGTGTGTGTGTGTGTGGGGGGGGGTTCTTATCCTCTGATTGGAGCTGATACTATCTATGACTGAGACCCATCATTGCGCTCAATGATTCCAAACCTGGGGGTCATGATGACCCATAAAGGAACTCAAGCGAAATCTGAGGGATCTCAAATAAAGATAAAGAGTATTTCTGCTATTCAGCATTAAAAAACATTTATTTAGATGTTTGTATGATTTTTTTTCATTTACTGCTTAACATGGACAATCTGCAAGGTAGCAATCATTCTTTGGTTGAAATAATCCAGACTGAGGCCATAACCTTGCATTGTTTCATATTAGGGAGGTCATAAACCGTTAGAGCATCTTAAAACCAATCAGCTCAGGTATTATAAAGAAGCTGACACAATACAATAGGTTTACTGAAATTATACTCTGATATGGGGATTTGTTCCAGTTTTTCACTTTTGATTGTTTTCCTTCTCTTTCCGTTAAAATGACCAAGTATAATTTGCAGAATAGAAAAGAAAAGGATGAAATAAATTGATGGGAGCTGTACAAATATGAGTATCTCATCTCATGTTATTAATGCAAGACTCATTTTTCCAAACAACATTAGGGATATCCAATAGATCTTTTTGTTTATGCTTTCACAGATCAGCTGCAGCCATTTTTTAAAAGGCTCTGGGAATTTGATAACAACTCTGTTGCAACAATCGTGTTCCTCTCTCTCATATTGTTCAAGTGTGGCAATACAATGGTCGCCCAGGGACATTATTTGCATATTGTCAAGGGGTGTGTGAATAGGGCTTAGGAGAATGAAAAATGATATCAGCCACAAAGAAAAAGCAATGGTCTGTGACCAAATGCTCGATCTTCTATGCATATGTTATCTGAGATTGAGGGGTTGTTGTTGTCATATAAATGCAAATGTGGTTCTGGTATACAGGGATATAATGTGCAATTATGGTTCAAATAGGAATTTCCCTCGATCTAATCCACTTTAGTGTTCTGTTAAGTGTGATGTTCAGTGGACAGTGTCATACAAATCCCACATAGTAGTATGGAGTTAGACATAATTCATTTAACATAGTCATCAGTAATAGTCAGCGCTCATCATGGTGATTTATTTATGTTGGAAAAAAATCAAGCTAATGATGAGCAGATTTGATCATATCAAATTATTTGGTAGTCCATCACTAATATTATAGTTTTGACCAAGGTTTTATTTTTCAGTAAAATATTATTAAGTAATACTATTCCTAGAATGATTTTAGCAAATGATTGTAATAAACTAATGGTGCCACTGGGTGGTGCAATCGAAACAGTATTTTCAAAAAGACATCAAATAGTACACATTCATACTCGGCAGAAGATAAATCCTCAAAACATTTTTTTTAAATAACTTTTATTTTATGAAAAAACTTGTTTATGATTTGTTTTTATTCAATGAAGATGTTTTAATGGTTTTTCTTTTTGATTTATATTTGCTTGTATTTTTTCATTTGTTTCTGAAACAAGTTGGAAGTTGAAATGACCTAGTCGTGTTTGAATTAAGGTAAAAGGAGTGGAGTTGACTGGACGTTTCACAGTTACCGGTTTATAGACTAAATAAATAAATAAAGCAACTGATTATGGATCGGTGGGAATTAATATATATTTTAGTTGCAACATACTGCTGATAGAGAAGCTTGAGTTTGCTCCTTCTGCTGTCAAATATGTAAAGAATTACAGAGAGAAGGCTTCCATTGATTATCACATCCATACACTCATTGAACCAGACTCATCAGTGAACAGGCTGTTGAGTCATAGGAGGATTTCTTGGGTGTGAATTACAGAAACATGTCTGTCAGAGAAGATTATACACACCTTTAGCAGCTGATTCTTTCATTAAAAAGGTTTAAATCAGGTTAATAACTCTAGCTGAATCACCATCCCAAAGCAGTTAAGTCAAAGTACTTGTACTGGTATGGAGCATGTGTTGTCATATGATCATCTCATATGTGGAACAAGCTTTCCTGAGACTCCTGCCTGTGCATACCCTCTCAAACTGAATGACCTCAACTCAATATCCTGTCTGCTATCAATGAGATTATGCAGGCATGCTAACAACAGGAAATTTGCTCTCTCAGGGATTGACCAGCAGCCATTTATAGTGACTCATGACTCAGAGGTAAGTCATGACAGCGGTGCCTCAGACCGCAATGTGTAAGACGAGCTTACGTTTTAGAATCAGTCACAGTGGGAACACCGGGGTTATCTCTGGGATTGTAATTGCATACAGTGAGTAAGATGAACTGGGGCTGAAGTTTTTCCCTGCAGGGATTGTACAAGGGACCAGAATAAACTTACTACCTGAGCTGTGAGTCATGTGTTTTTGTGCTTGCTTCACATAATATCAAGGAGAAGTCGCATCAGCAGAGTCACACAGTGCTGATGAGCAACAAACATATGACTTCTGCTGTAGCGGTCGCTTGTTCCAGGTCACTCACACTGACCCATTTTTCCCTGTAAGGGTTCAACCCGAGGGTTACAGAATGCGCAATATACTCCTCCAGTTAAATGTATAGCTGCTGCTGTTGTGACCGAGTAAGGCCCAGGTACCAGGCTAGTTTTTGACATGAAATATATACATGTAAAAGACAAGGTAAACAGTATTTCTACTATCATGTTGAAAAATAAAACTTTCAGCAACTATGATTGAACATTAAAGTAAGTAATATCGTAATAGATATAAGAATCATTAGTGAATCACAATAATAAAAAAAAAATCAATAGTAGGCCTATATTGATTTTGGTGGATTTCCATTCAGAGTAACTTGAAAAAGTTGTCTTAATCTCCGATACACAGTTCTTTATTAATTGCTGCATCTTTCCAGTCATTCCTAAATCCTAAACCTGTCACCATGACTGAAGGCCCGGCTTTCCTATTGTACGCCCCTACAGAAGATGTCATTTTTTAAAGATTGTTGGATGGGTTTGTATTAAAAAGATGAAAATAAAAGACAGGATAAGACTATTATAGATTATTCCCAAAATGAAAATTAATCGTTTCCATTACATTTGGCATTTGGGGGAACCTCATTATTTCTAACATCCTGGTTACAGCTTTTGACTTAGAGCCAGCATTTAAAAATACCTACAAAGATTATCAAAATTAACTGGATGAACACACACATACACACACACACACACTGGAAAAAGGTAGAGTCATTTACAATAAGGACAGTGTCTAGTAGGCCTCCATATGCTTATCCATCAGCAGAGTCAACCAACTCTGTAAAATAGCAACTTATCACAGACACAGTGTTTGTTCCAGCCTTCTCTTCATTGCACTTAATGTATTGCTTTGTAAGTTGTAACCAACCAGACCACAGTCTTTTAAAAACAGTCAGTAACAACTTTTTGTAATCATACAGAAACTGTAAATAAATATTGACTTTCTAGTACATGTGGCAGACTCTGTATGTGACCATGCTGTGTTCCCGAATATCCGATCAGAAAAAACGGCCTCCATAACGAAGGGAAAAAAGAAAGTTTTAATAATATAAGGTATTTCATTTTGACAAAGTCTACCTTTATATGTAGTTTCTACTCAAACAGCCTGCAACTGAGGATTTTTCTGAGTGACGGCCGGGCAATTACACAGAGAGGAAAAATAACTGTCTTCCTGTTATTCAAAGCAGCGTGAGTTGTGCAACTGCTGAAGTTTCAAAAGATTTGTCACTGGGGACTTATGAACTGAGAATTGTTTCCTCTGCTTAAGTGGATAACTTGGTGTAAACAATGGTCCCATATAAACAGACATTTGCAGAAGCAAATTTGTATAAAGATGTGAAGGGACATAAGAGCTGTTTGTGAAGCAAACAAAAATGAAAGAGATGGGGAGACAAAGTGTCATCTGTATAGTGAAGTGAGAAAGGAGGGCCAGGCCACATGTGTAAGAAGGGTGTGTTCTGTGTGATGTGATGTGATGTGTGTGTGTGTGTGTGTGTGTGTGTGTGTGTGTGTGTGTGTGTGTGTGTGTGTGTGTGTGTGTGTGTGTGTGTGTGTGTGTGTGTGTGTGTGTAGGAGGGTTATGATGCCTCTGGTATGCCATGTGCTCACCAGGAACTGTCAGGAGCCGTTGAGCGATTGATGGCTGTTTCAGGAAGAAAACATGGTGTCATATTATTGCAGAGGAGATTGAAAGCAATGCACCTTTGTACAGCTCTTGACAGCTCGCTCATACATAAACATACCCATTTGTATCTCACACATACAGGTCAAAACACACAAATATATCCAAAAGCAGGCAATCACTCCTGCACTGCAAACATGAATCAATAGTTTGACAAATATTGAGTTTCAGATTTATAAATGTCTTGGGGCCAAAGACAGGAAGTTGTTACCTCACAAACATATGATCGTATTGTAAATACATCGCATTGATGTAAATTAACTAGTGAACACTATATAAAGTAGTGAAGATGATCGGCTGCTGTATATGGGCAGCTATAACAGCAAAATACTGCATACATTCATCAGTCATAGTAATCCAATGATAATTCATAATAATAACATTAAAACTTCTAGGTCCTTCTAGTACCTAATAAGGTCCTAGGTTAATAAGGTTCTAGGTCCTTCTAGTACCTAATAAATGAACATAAGATTGAATTAAATTAAATAAAAGTGTGATATATGCAGTGCATGGAGGATACAACATTAAAATACCACAGATTATACAAGTATGTGAAAATGGAAGGAAAATTAAGTAAACTTTAATGGATATTGGATCAACATTGAGTAGTTCATACACTTTATCAATGCAGTTATTCTTTTGTTTATGTTGGAGGTACATTTGTCATCTGCGTCCTTATCGTACGCATCCACAGCTTCTATTCTCTCCGACCCTTCTGCCCCATTGGGAGCAGCTGACGTCACACACACACACACACACACACACACACACACACACACACACACACACACACACACGCACCACTCTGGACCAAGTTCCCTGAGGTCGTAGCCAGCACAATGTCATTATCATCCATCGGATTGCACGTGGTCACTGCCCATTCAGTCTTGCTGATGTGCCTTTTGTGCTCAGTAATTCTTCTCACAGAAGACCCCCACCCGTCCTCTCCTCCGCAGTCCACCCTGTGTGCCCCCCCCCCCAGTCTAGTGCGGCCCATCTGTAACCCCATCCCCCACCCTGCACCCCCATATCCGCCCAGTTTTCGCCCTGCACTTCTCCAAAACAAACCAGCTGTCTTGGCCGCTCGAGTCCCCCGGGGGCGTAAACAGGTGCCGAGAGGGCCTTAGCATGTGACACATGGCAGCACACTCCTCCAGCCTGCTCCTCAAACCTGCCAACACACCAGAGAGAGACAGAAAGAGTGCTGCGTTTTACTGCTATGCACTTGATGGTTATCACAGACAGGGAGCTGCTGATGTTGATGACTGTTCGCACAAAAACCACTGCAAGTTAAACTTACTCACTGGGTCAGTTG
Organism: Ammodytes marinus; assembly: GCF_949987685.1. NCBI lineage: Eukaryota > Metazoa > Chordata > Actinopteri > Uranoscopiformes > Ammodytidae > Ammodytes > Ammodytes marinus. The sequence goes on from NC_137230.1 coordinate 14,705,690, forward strand.
TGTAAATGTTATTGATACTGGTTAAAAAGCATATAGTTTATAATTACATGATGTGGTTAATAAAGTTTGAAATGAATAAACAGAGCATTGCACATTGTGAATCTATATTTGCTTGTTAATATGAAGGATGAACCTTGACGTTCCTTCAGCAGATATAAAAATATACATTGCTGTGTAACCAAAATAGATAAAAGGGAAGGGGTATGTCCTGCGGAGCCCAAAGCCAGCTGTATTTTTAGCACAAACTACACACTGTGCTCAGAGAGGGGGATTGCAGGACACACATACCAAAATGGTAACCACAGGTCGATGCTACTGTTGGTGTATGAGTGTGAACGGTCACTGGTTTGTACTTCTGAAAAATAAGATACATGCCAAAGTATATCTTTAGTTTATGATTACTCTTACTCAGTTGAGTAAAAACAAATACATGTATAAACAGAGCTTTGGGACCTGAAGTTAGCAAGTTATTCTACATTGACCATGCTCTGATGCCTTTTGTGTATTACACTACTCTAAAAGCTGAGTATGTCAATGGAAACCCAGCAAGTGCACTAGCTTCTTTTTGTGCAGAACATTCTTTACTTTTACAACTCTTTCACACACTTGCAAATAAGGCACCCAAGTTTGGAAACTGCTCTTTAACGCAATAAAGTATTTCCTTTTGAAGCTTGAAGAACAAAGGCAGCCTCACGCCCTTAAATTGCCTCACTATCACTCTCTGTGGTGAGCTCAGCTGTGCTTACACACTCTATTGTACATCTGGCACTTTGACTCCTTGACACTGTGTGTGTGTGTGTGTGTGTGTGTGTGTGTGTGTGTGTGTGTGTGTGTGTGTGTGTGTGTGTGTGTGTGTGTGTGCACACAGTGTGCGGACCAGTAGACGCATGTGGGAGGGGTTAGTGAGTACATATGTAGGCTCATTTGTGTGATTGTGTGCAACAATTGTGGTTTTAGGGGCTCAGCCCTGCTGAAAAACCAAACTGCCAGCTTGTTAAGTAGGCGTCCTGCGTTCAAACCTCTAACAGGCTGAGGCAAGTTGGTGGCTCAGATTGTAGGCCGCGTGTGTGCACAACTTTTATCACCTTCCATCTTACAGCAGCTCCTGAGTTATTTACCCTCGTGGAGACAAACAACCCAGTAACAATTCTTGGGAAAGTCTTGTATTGGAAAGGCTGAATGTCAAACCCCAAGTATTTGTGCCATAAACACACACAGGAATGTGTGTCTGCAATGGTATGTTAGATAATTAAGAAGGTGGGGATTTCCAAAACTAATATGGAAAAAGACAAACACTGGAGAATATTCCTTTTAAAGTTAAAATCTTTATTACCCTGTTGAGGGAAATATGGAGACGGCATCATGGCCCTCTTTGGAATATAATCATGTTATACAAACAGATAGATAATTTAATTTTGAGTTTTCAAGATGATCAAAAAAGAATGAATAAAGCATATTTGTCTGAGGGAAGTTTTTAGCTAAGGTCAACACACAAACAAAGATGAACTAGCCAACTGGAAAACAACAACATAAATTCACATAGGCCTGCAATGAACTTTTTGGGTAGCCTAACTAGCCTAGTGATCAGTGAATGTAGGCTAGCAGGGGGAAAGACAGGAATAATTGTGCAATATGCAATATCAGCACAGCACATTTGGCCAGCTGCTCAGACTGGCCTCTCACAAGTCTGCTGTGCAGTCTGGAGGCTGAATAGAAACTCTCAGCAGCAGCTCCTGCATTTGCATTTGATACAGACTTCTAGCAGACTTCGGCCGGCGGACCCCGCACCGCGGATGACTCTGAACTCAGCAAAACTTTCCTGATCAAAGGTTAGAGCATCTCACTAGGACACAAACAAAACACTTTCACTCAGTATGTCTGAACCTTGTTCGAGTCAAACACGTGTTATGGCTGTGATTCGGGTTGGATATGTTTGAAACGGCTCCGGCTTGAAGAAGTGCAGACGGAACTAGTTTTCCCGGCGGAGTAGCACAAAGTCCACAGCGCAACAAACTACCGGCGCACAGTTCACTGCTGAGCTCGCGCCAGACTGACGGAGTGCGCTAAAACCGGAGGGTTTAACCCCGGGATGCATCTGTGCGTCGAATAATAAACAACAAAAATTGATCTTTTCATAAGAGGCATTTTCGACGGGACCACTCTGACTGCTTGAAGAGCAAGTTGCCCCGGTGTTTGGTCCAAACCGACGGGACTTCTCGACACTGGAAGGACTTAACTGAACTCAAGATGTCAATTCTGCCTTTTACTCCCCCCATTGTCAAAAGACTTTTGGGCTGGAAGAAGGGAGAGCAGAACGGACAGGAGGAGAAATGGTGTGAAAAGGCGGTGAAAAGTCTGGTGAAGAAGCTGAAGAAGACGGGACAACTGGACGAACTGGAGAAAGCCATCACCACCCAGAATATCAACACGAAATGCATCACCATACCGAGGTAAGCAGAGTTCAATCAGCATCCCTGCTAAGGAGCGGAGTTGGAGGATTTCGTTAACTAATTCATTACAGCTTTAAACATATATCACATGTGTCGTCATAGTGTTTGCTAGCTGTGGCACACTCACCTTGCACATGTAGCCTTCTGCATCCTTTAGCGTACTTGACTGAGAAGTTGACATTTCCACTTCCTGCCTTGCGTCAAACATTCAAAACTCTTATTTCCTCCACGTTTATTACAGTAACATGGAGGCTGAAGGTAACGCTTGACGAGCTAACACTGGTCCTTAAGGTGAAGCTAGCAACCCATCACAAACATACCTCGTCTGTTAGCTGCTTAAGTGCACTTTACTTGAGGAAAAGACATTCACAGGAAATATTTTTTTTATCATCAATTTCTTGCGACCAAATGCACTATTTAACTGAATTAATTCTGTTGACACTATGTGTGCACATAGCCAACTAGCCAGTAGCGCACATGCAATGAAGTGCACAAATGGAGTCCAAGTTATATAACTTGGCCTTTAATCTGTCTGGGACTCTTTCTAGCGGTGTGAGTTGAGTATGGTGCGTAGGCGAGTCTGGAACTGTCTCTCTCCTCTTCCAATGCTCCTAAACAGCCATTTTTGACAACAAATAATCAACACTTATTGTAGGCTACAGCTCCGTTATAAGCAATCACTGTAGGTAAAGAGCTTGCCACCTGTGCTGTTAGTGTAAGCACATACATGCCTCAGGTCCTATTGGTGTGTGACAGCATCTATGACATTCACTGGTTGACAGGGACGTTGGACTACTTTCTTAGGGGGGGCCTATATAGTAGGCCTATATAGCCTATAAGATATTATAGTGTATATTTATGCTCTGTCAAGTTGATGTGAGGGAGCAGGAGATGGGAAAGAGGACATAGGCTATGAGATTGTATACAGAGCAATCGCGGTAGCACAGGGCAAAGTGTAGGGGGGCGGAGAGGGGGTGCAGGCGGTGGTGAGGGGGGGTGCGGTCGCACCCCCCTCACCCCTACTTCCAATGTCCCTGCTGGTTGAAAGTGTTTTTTAATTCATTTTCAGTAGGAAATAGAGGAGAGTGGCCTAAGTTGTGCAACTTTTCACTCAAAGTGACTTTAAAGTGAGGCCAATGAAGGACAATTTTCTTAAACAAGGCCTAGCAGATCTAATGGTTTTACCTGCAAAGCTCACAATGACAAAGTCACCATCATAATCTTTCTGGCCATCTGAACTCTCATCAGTGGTGTCGTTAAGTGGAATTGAGATGTCACTCTCTTCTGAGCTACTGTAGACAATCACTTTCTTTTGGTGACCACTGACCAGCGTATACAGCCATGCCACTGGCACAACTCTCAGAAATGTACTTTGCACTAGTTGCTCCGTGCTTGTGGAACCAACTGCCACCAGACAAATGTGATTCCTCTACATTTCTGCCTTTAAATCCAGGCTCAAAACCCATATGTACACCCTGGTGTTTCCTCCCCATTAACTATCTTACCTCTGCACTACTATCTGTGTTTATGTGGATGTATGGGCTTTACGTCTTTTATTTTGGTTATTGTTATTTTACCTTCATTGTTTACCTACTGAATGCACTATGTACAGCACTTTGGACAGTGCAAACTGTCATAAATGTGCTTTTATAAATACATTTTACTTACTTACTTACTTATAACTCACCCAGGCCCTTTGGCACAAATCACCCCAATCCCAGAAATTTGGATAATAAGCATGATGCAGCAATTTAGGGCTGACATCGTGCTAACTGTATAGACTCAAAATGTAGCATACCAAAGCACTAAAACATGTGTCAAATGTTTTCAAACTTGTCTATAATTGTTCAGACACAATAATCAAAAAACCTTGATCATGGAAATTTTACTTTGAAAGGCAAAACACAGTTTTTTGAGCTTAAATGTGCTTATATCTTATTCCTTGTGTCTCCCTTCTTTACAGGATGAGTCAAATGGATGGCTCTTCTTAAATATGTGGTCACATTTCCAATTTCTTCCACGGTTTTCTAGAAACAAGGGGTGGCACAACTTCCAAAATGCACAACTTAGGCCACTCTCCCCTACAATATACAGTAGGAAATACAAAATACCGGATTAAAAAGAAATTAGGTGTTAGGTGCGTTTCTTTGTCATGTCTAGGAGAGTTAACTTTTTCTGACATTGAACCCAAACAATTAATTGGAATTACCAGGACATTATCAGGCAATTGAATCAGTCATTAGTCACAGCCCTAAATGAGGGTGGTCTAGATAGAAATGCCTCTACTTACTGTAGATTAAATAGAATAGTGTGTGTCAGATGAAAATTCAAAGCCAGCAGCGCACGGCACTCCCACATTCTTGATTGCCGCAAGTGTGCATATCACGGCTTGCATAGGCTCGGGCCAGTGTTTCGGAGTTAAGCCTACCCAGAAAGTTGAATAACATTCGTTGTGATCCAGGTTTCATATTTCCCCACCACTAATGCGGAGGGGAAGAGGCAGAGTGCATTAAGATGACCCCAGATCAGCGCTGGCTGTCAGTGTGGTCTAACAGTGTCCCTGGGGAGCTGCTGTTTCTATTCATTCCTCTGCGTTCTGGCTGGCTGACAGCAGCTGCCTGCTGCGTGTCCAGGCCTGTCTATTGGGAGGTCAGCTCCTATCTCTCCGACAACATGAACAGGCTCAAGGCTACCGGTCTTTGGTGACGGTTTGCAGTGATGCTGAGGTCTGAAGGAAGCAGGCACTGTGCATCGATTGGGTCGTTAGTTCCATCCTGTGGTGAATGAGCAGATCGGGTATCTGTTGGGGTAATGTAAACTGTAAACAGTCTAATTTTTCCTCTGATAATCACAAATGACCTCACCTGTAACAGCAAACGAGACCATCAGTGAAAACTATTTTAATATAGTTGTTATGTATGCCTTTGCACGGGTCTGATTTTCCGGGAACTTAGACAAAAAGGCTGACGGGAACACCCTGTGTATATGAAAAGTTTACTTTGCTTCCCCATCGTCATATTAACATTATTAATCATACATAGTCACAAGTAAAATAGATTACCTCATCGCAATGCATCCTGCGGTCTCTCTTTCCCTCGCCTCCAAAACAAATGGACACACAGCTTTTGGTCGCAGATCTCTTTTTGACTGAAGATGCTTTTGTCATCAGAACACTTCCGCTCATGTCCAAAGGTGCCTCTAGAATCGTAGCCACTTTATTGGAGGATTGAGGGGAAAACAGGTGACTCACTCATCACGTCTGATTCATGTAGGCCTATCTTTTCTTAGAGAGCAAAATACCAGGAGCTGATTTCGAAATCAAACGCTTACATTTTCCAGTTGCCATTCCTTCCTGTAAGTTTTGTATCTCAAGTTGGACCTTCAACTTTTCAGCTTACCAGCTGATGAACATGAGTTTTCTCAGAGCTCCGGGAAAGCCAGCAATTTTATTTTGGTCTGTGACCTTGTGGACAACATTTGAAATAACGTTAGAAACCATGGTATCAAAACTGGGTGAGTTTGGTCAAGACACAGTTATTTTTGGGTTAGTTGGTGACATTTTGCTTTGTGGGTGGTGAAAGTGGGTGGTGTGTATGTCCGCCTAAAATAACACTGCAGAAAAAGACGACTTTGGGGCGACTGTGGCTCAGGTGGTAGAGCGGGTCGGCCGATGATCAAAGGGTTGGAGGTTCGATCCCCGCCCTGCCACCTGTGTCAAGGTTGTTGTGTCCTTGGGCAAGACACTTCACCCACCTTGCCTCGAGGGAATGTCGATAGTTAGCCTGCTATCGGTGCATGAATGTGTGTGTGAATGGTAACGTGGGAAAGGAGAACAGCCAGGTCTCCCTTGCAAAAGAGTCTTCGGTCTCAATGGGATATACCTGTATAAATAAAGGTAAAAAAAAAAAAAAAAAAAAAAGCCTGCGTCCCATGAAAAAAAAACATTTGTCACTTTGACTTAAAGTCATATTAGAACTAAGAAACACAGTTTGCTGTATGCTGGGTACTTGGGAAGGGCTATTGCTATTGCTAAACTTACTGTGGCCTTGTTTTGACTTTTTCTGAGGAGCAACAAACAAAGTGAAAGCTAAGGCTCCTGTCCAAGTTCAAGCCTGTGTCGCTCAACAACGAGCAATTGTGGCATGTGGTACTGACCCACCCGCTTCCATCCTTTTTCTCTTCTCCTTTTAAAATCCTCTCCTAGCATGAGCTGTTAACTTGTGTTAGTCACAAACATTGGTGTGTAAAATGCGTCAAGCCAGGAAAGTCTACCAGTTTCCGATGGTTTAAGGGTGGATGTAAAGTGTGGTAGCCTAGCCGTCACAATTTAATCGTGAAAGTATGACTCAAATAGCTGCTCTTGTGTTGTTTAAGTAGACTCTTAAGAGTATTTATTTATGGTGGGCAAGTCTGTTTTAGTTATAGCGTACCTGTTGGTTGGTGAAGAATATATTATGGTGACTGTTTTCTACCAGCAGTTCATGTCAGTTTCTTTTAGCTATGGCCGTGATTGTTCCCTAACCTTAATCAAGACAATGAAGGTCCCCTGACCGTGAGGACGTTCTTAGTTTACCCCACACCACAATGTTTCTCTAGACATTCAACCAATTAGTTATTTTAACCCAAAACAACAACTTCCTCCTAACCAAGCCCTAACCAAGCCCTAACCAAGCCATTTGAAACATAAACCAGCCCAAACCTAAACCATAAACATGTCATGATTTGATTTAAAAGTGTTTTGGAGGGCACTTACATTTGATGAATCGTTATTCTGGAGAAGCAGCATACTTTTTTTTTAATTTACAGAAGTTGTTGACTATTCACACTATTGAGTCAAACTTTGACCAACTTCCTTCTGCAAGATATATATTTATTCAACTCTTTGTTGTTTTACCCTGAACTGGTCATTATGGTGCAATTATGGCATATGTGAGTTTCTGGATTGGTCACTTCCTCAGATTATAAAATTAGGTCTGTGCTTTTAAGAGATCACATTCACACTTCTAAAGGAGGCCTCTCTTGTTAAGTTTATATTGACAAGCAAACACAACTGTCTATCCAAAGGAGACTCAGTGCTCTTTAAGTGTTGAACCATGAACATGGACATCACGTTTAAGTGGCAGACGTGACTCTGAGACGTTTACATACTAAACAAACTTCACTACTTTTGTGACAATGAGTCAGACAACTTTTGTAAATTAGGAGGAGATAACAGATCAACACTCTTGTTAACTTATTGCATTGTCTAGTCTTGTGTAGAGCTGCAAGGATTAATCGAATGATCAACTATTAATCGATTATTAAATCGACAACTATTTTGATAATTGATCAATCGTTACGAGTAATTTTTTAATAAAAAATTTCCAAATTCTTTGTTTTCATCTTATCAAATGTGAGTATTTTCTGGTTTCTTTAATCCTATTATGACAGTAAACTGAAATATATCTGTGTTTTGGACATAACAATACATTTGAGGACATCAACATGGGCTTTGGAAAACTGATCAACATTTTTCAACATTTTCTGACATTTTACTGACCGAACCAATCGCTTAATAATCGATTAATCAAGAAAATAATCGACAGATTAATCGATTATCAATTAATTGCAGCCCTAGTCTTGTGTGCAATATGGCCGTTATTACATGAACAGGGCGTACCTAACTGTACCGGTCTTGTTATGTTGAAACGGAGACAACTGTGGAACAAAAAAGATAAACCCAATAATGTTATTCTATGTTCTATGTCTAACAGTGGTTTAAGAGTTTTAAGAGTATTAAAAGTATGTACGATTCCATTAGTGGTTCTGTGGGAGAACACTAGTTCTATATTGACATCTACCAACCAAGGTGTGTTTTAAGTTGTGTTGTGTCTATTAACCGAGCCGGGGGAAGTAGATAGATTCCTCTCTACTTACCGTAACTTTCGCTAAGTTTGGGCTGGTGATAGGCAACGCTTTCGTCTTGTCAACACACATCCCACCTGGAAGCTAGACTAACGTCTGACTCACACTGCTGCATGTCAGGGCAAGAGAGGGAGGGAGTGAAGAAGTCCCAAGCACTCAAATGAAAGATGTGATGAAAAAAGAAGAAAGAAAGACAGGGGAAAGAAAGAATATGGACTCAGAAAAAGACCACATCGATGCGAAAAAATGGGATGCATATTACATTTATTTATTTAAATAAGACCTTTCTTAACACTGTTACAAAGTGCTTCACAAGCAGAACCTTTTTTCCAGTAAGAAGACAGGCATACAGACCTGATCACAGAAGCATTAGAATATCATTAATGAAAGAAGATTTAAACAGAAGAACAGAAACAGTGACTATAGAATAAGATCCGATATAACAGATAAATACAGAGTAATTATGATCAGTCAAACATACGCTTTGACTTGTATTCATATTTACTCTATATATCTACCTATGATATATCTGATATGAAGAGAGGGAGATCAGTAACCTTTTCTCATAAAAAAACATTGACATTCACAGAACAAGAACCGGCTCCACTACTGTGTTTCCTTACATGTCACTGTTTAATGGGTTTATTGAGATTCATGGTGGATGTTACAGACAATTTGGAAGTAACGTTTAAAGGGATTTATTTTGTTGATTTAGTCAACCCATGAAAGGTTTTGTGCTAAGACCAGTATTCCACAATAATGTGAGGTGTTGTAGGAATCCACGATAGCACAATTTATGACTGAAAAAGCTAGAAATCAAAATAAACAGATTTAGTGTCAGACTTAGAGGAGAACCTGGCCAGGATAAGCCTATATAGACCCAAAGCAAAATCTTTGTTGTTGTAGAGTTTTGTATTGAACTGCAATACCCAATTGCAACTGGCAGTAATGTATCTGTATCACAGATAATCAAAAGCTGGCATTATAGCATTTTACTTAATCTTGATTAAATTATTCTGATCAAAATGAATACTGTCCTTGAAGAAATGTGTCTTTTTTTGCATTGCTGAAATGTGGGTACAAAGGGATGACAGGAGTTGGGGATTCCCACTGTTGTGTCTGTTACTTTAATGTGGTGGAAGAGTGTGCTCTAACAAGGGAGAATGACACATCCTTTATAAACAGAAGAAGACTTAATAAAGAGTGAAAGCAACAGAGGTGAGAAAAGGCATTTCAATCCGCAGGGATCAGAATGTGAAAGAGCAAGGTGAACCAGAAATCTAAGGGTTTAGACGGAGGAAGAGACGGAGACAGAATATTTGGCAAGAGGCAGCGTGTTGGATTCTCAATCTTATCAAAGGGAGACTGCGGTTAGTGTGGTTTGAGACAGAGAAAAAAGAAACAAGCTAATAGCATAGATAGAGCTGGTTTGTTGTCCAACTAGGCAGCAGTTAAACATCAAAAGAAGTGTGTCTGTCTGCGTGTGTCTGGTTTGGTAAACTATACTACAGTATATACCAACATACACACACTGCACCATTTCTCAAAATCTGTGAATATCTGCTCATGATCTACTTTGTGTGCGCTGGAAGAAAAAATCCAGTGTTAATACACAGCCTAGGCTCTATAAACGGGCATTTTGTTAGTTACGGTGGGCCCCCTTTGTTTACATATATTTGACTAACATTTCTTTTCAGCGCACACACAATACGTACAGGTAGAGAATTGTGAGTAGCTATTCACTCATTTTGGCAAACATTTATTTTGACAACAAGCATTCTCCATAATTGCTGACTCCACCTTTTAGGGACACAGCCTCCAGTGGGGCATCCACCCCACCCTTTGCAACTCTCTACTGTCAGATATCTGAAATGCTGCATCAATTTGAAAACCTAACCTGTTCACTAACACCTAAGGGGTATAGTTACTTCATTGCTGTTAATTCTTTCTGCTGTATTATTTATTTTGTTTGCTTCGCTGTTTTTTTTTGTGTGAAGTGCCCTTGGGCCTCTTGAAAGGAGCTATTAAAAATTTAAGATTATTTATCATCATACACAGGCATCATGCACACCATGTCATTTTAACTTGTGTGACACTGACACTGCCCAGGTTAAATCCAGGTTTGTGTGCTATTTTGGATTGCGGAGGATTTCGAGTTGAACCAAAGTTGGGTTCTAAAGGCTGAGGGTAAACACTGTCACGGAATAACATCAGTTAGGTTTCTCATAGGGGATTCAACCAAAAACTCTAAATTATTTCGATAGATTAATGTTTCAGCTCTAAAACACTTTAGAAACTGCCTGAGGATACCCTGCCCCTCTATTTAACATCTTAAGATAAGTTCATACATTTCCCAATTATATGAACTGCAAAGTGTGTGTGTGTGTATATATATATATGGGAAATCATTAAATAATAAGTTATTACATATGACAAATTAAAAATCAGAACACCATTATCCTAATGATGCTTCTTTACATCTCCTTCATACACAACTACACACACAGACACTCTTTTCCCCTCACTGAGAGAGCTTTTATGTCAAGCGTCACATCTGAGTCATTGGAGACAGCATTGTTGGACAGGGGCGCGACACAGGACAGGTCACAGAGAGTTTATGTGTGTCTGTCTGTGGGCAATTGGCTGCTCTAATGATGGTAATAAGTTGCCCTCGAGTTGGGTTCAAGATTGTTTCACTGTTTGATTTGCTTGACAGAGAGGGAATAATGCTGTGCGTCAAAGCAAATGCATACACAATGTGTGTGTCTGTCTTTCTGTCTGTCTGTCTGTGTGTGAGTGCATGCGTGTGTTTAAAGAACACCTTTCTTATGGTGTTTACCTTGAAAAACTGAGCGAGTCAAAGCTCAACGACTTCACCTGGCTGCTACTGCTGGGTAATACAATCATTGTAACTGTCATATACAGTAGTTATGCCATCATAATATTCTGATATTATGACATTTTTAGTGTTGATCACTTATATATAAATGAATATCACATATTATATTAATGTATTATTTAAAAAACATGAAAAAATAAGGGGTCTCATGTAGTTGACTTCCTAATACTGTATATGTAAGCCACATCATCGATAAATAAATGTGATGACGGCATTCAGGTCACTTCACTTCACACTGTGTGTGTGTGTGTGCATGCATGTGTGTGTGTGTGTGTGTGTGTGTGTGTGTGTGTGTGTGTGTGTGTGTGTGTGTGTGTGTCTGTGTGTGGTTAGTCAGCTCGGAGGAATGCTCTCTCTGCCTGTCGGGGCCTTGAGGAAGGCGTGGGCTGCTGTTTGGTTTTTCGCCTTGCATTAGGGGTGGAGTTTGTTACAGCTCTGCCTCGACTTGGCCCAGGCCCTCTCACTATCTGTGGGGGAGTGCATGTGCACACCGCAGCAACACACACACACACACACACACACACACGTTCACCAGACAACAGGCCTGCCTTTGTGCTCCACTGGCCTCTACCACCACCACTGCTGCTACGGCTGCTGGACTACAGCTTGGTCTGTGCAGGAAAACAACTTGACACATAAGAGCAGAACTTTAAAAGGAGAGTGGTAGATTACTTCTAAGCCAATAGTACAAGTGAGAGTCTTTATACACAAAGAGAGGAAGAGATGTCTGAGGAGGTGGGTAAGAGTTGGCTGATGTTGAAGATAAGCAGAGGCCAGCGACTCACTAAACAGAGAGATGAAAGATGAGATCACCACTTTAGCTAGAAGCAGAAGAACCAGAAACTTAAGTCTAGCAGAGACAGCTCCCCCGTCACTTCTCTGTCAAGGACAACGGCTATAGCAACACACGACAAACCGGTGACCCCTATTAAGATTTTGACCTCAGGAACTTGATCTGAGTTTGTCATGATGTCATGATTACACTATTGGAATCTACCCTCACCATGTAATCAAATAATTGTATCCTTATGTATTCTTCCAATGGGTCAACTTATAAGTTTTGACTAGTGATGATGATGCCTTATTTTGTCTGGACTGTTGGGAACCCCCAGGAGCTCTAGAAACATGCTGGAGTGAACTGGAAATTCAAAGTTGTTTGTTAGGTGTGTTTGTCTAGATGGGACCTTGCTAATGTATCAGCCTGTAATTAGATAGTTTACTCATCAGAAACTTTAAATAAAAAGTTTGCAATTTAAAGACTATTTTAGTTCTCATGGCAGCCTTTTTGTCGGCAACAGTTAAATATGTTGAGCCCCGATTCCACCAAAAGTCACAAGACCTTATAGTTCCAGGAACTCCTCTTCCAGGAAATTAAAGGTTCCTGTGGCCCGGTGGTGTCTGTGTTTCCACCGGGAGGTTATCACATGGTAGCCGTTGACGTATATGGAAAAGCAGTAAAAGCAACTAAACTGTACGTTGTTTTATGATACATTTGATGAATGTTGAGTTCCGACAGAATCAGTGTTCCCTAGTTGTAAATTATCAGGGGAACAACCGATGCTTTCTTTATCAATGTTTGCATAGAGACTGGAAAAAAGAAAACTAAAAAGACAAGACTGGTGAGCTGTATAGTGTTGCTGCATATGGGAGATGATATTTTAACACAGGCACTGGACAGATTATTTCTCGATATATTTTAGCGGAAAACCGCGGCCGTCTCACGGTAAAAGAGAATAAAAATAAAGGGTGAGAAGACTCCTGAGCTGAATTTTTGCATCGCTCCTGATGCGCTCCTGCTTTGCTCCATAGACTGTAGGTCTATATAAAAGGCTGCTCTAATCAGTTAATATTTGAGCAGAAAAAAAGGCAGACACAAGCACAGCAAATGCATGATGTGTTGTCTGGGCGATATTACGGAGGACTCTCATGTTGTGCTGTTGCTAATCACTTTTTATTACATCGCAAATGTATGAAATTCAAACAAGGAAATGAGATGATCACTCTTCGCAAAAGCGGAGTTTTTAACATGGCGGGTGAAAAGATGCGAGAAGGCAACTGGACCAATCAGAATTCTTCAGCACTGCAGCCCCGCCCATTTGTAAAGTACTACCCCCAGAGCCGGGTCTTTTTCTGGGGAAAGCATAGTTCAAGGAACTACGGTGCCTGCGGTGGAAACACGCATAGTTCCTCCAAAGATTCTTAGTTCCTGCGATGGAAACATGGCTTTGGCTTCTATTTAAACTTGAAAAACGTTTTTTTTCCATAAATCACAGCTCAGTAACTGATTTTCCAATTTCAAACGATACCCAGACCTTGTCCTTGGTGTACCATACTTCACGCCCATTGCATGTTGGGATAGGCTCCTGTCCCCCTACATACTGAATATCCAGTGTAGAAAATGGAGAATTGGACTGATGTATGACAAACATCCTCTGCTGTCATGTGTAGTAGGGTACTTTTCTTGTTACTGTTCAGGGTTCAACATAACTTTTTTTTCCTACTGGCCCGCCGGGCCAGTGGATCCGAGTTTTACTGGCCCCTTGTATATTTTCACTGGCCCTGCACACACTTTTTTTTTCTTCATAATTTAGTGTCAATAATTATAATACCTGTATTAGAAAAATAAAGAAAGATAACCAGATCTAAAGGGAATATCTATACTGTAACAGTATAGATATTCCCTTTAGATTTGGTTATTTTTCTTTTAGTTAATTATATGAAATGTTGATATTGCTCATACACATAATATAAAACCAGGCAAACATATTGAATTAGAAGCCTACAACTGAAAGTATGTTGAAAGAGTCGGCCAGTATTTTAAAGTCCAGTAGTTTGAAGGTTGTTTTTATTCTTGAATTTGGGTAGTTTAATGAATAGTTCACCTGCAGAAGTCATGTTCAAACATAAAAAATAAATAAGAGATGAAGGTCTGATCATTCTTTGTGGTGTGGTAGGCTGTTTTTATTACTTTCTCTATATGCATTAGGGATGTGAATGTGTCGACCGAATGACCGGTTTTCCACTTTCGCTCAAGTTGACTTTAAAATTAGAATAGAAATCCGAAAATCAGTGGGTTATGCCGTTTTTTTAATGGGAGATTTCACCGTGTATGTGAGTTCACGTCTGGTCGTGAGCGCGCTGCAGCAGTGTCACTTCTCCATGAAGTGTCAGCGTCACATATAAGAGTCCGGTGTGGGACCATTTTTTCAAACTATTGATAAAAAACAATGCAGTGCAAAATATGCAGCATAAGTTAAACGCTCGTCTAAGACTATGACGTTAAATCACCTTAGAAACACACAATGCCTTCGTCCGATCACAGCAGCGTTTCACCGTGTGATCTCGCCAGCGAGTGAGCCGCCGCGCAGATGAACTGTGGTTTGTGGCTAAAATAATAACCGGGGATATTCTCCCCGTTAGCGATTTCAATGGGAAAGACTTCCGCGATCTGATTGAATGTCTCGAGCCTGAAAACACAGTGCCAAACTGCGCGACTATAGGAACTGTACAGTGAGCGGAGTCCCTCCGTTCGTTTCTGTCTACAACCGACACAATCACCGGAGACGCATTCACAGCGTTTAAATAACGCCTCTCATTTGTATTAGCCTACCATTGGGGCTTGGATGCAAATATTGTAACATTACGGCGGCAGATAAAGGAAAAGCGCAGTTATCATTTTCTGCGCCTCAACCTCTGCTGTGGGAAGAAAGAAAGGGGGCAGAGTAAGTCGATTGATTTGTCGACTCGCAGGCGGACGGTAGGCAGCTCTGCCAACGGTGCCTGTCAAAACGCCCACGCATCGGTTGTCCACTGGCCTTTCATTAAAAAATATATTTTATATTAGGTTTATTATATTGAGTCTTAAATAAACACTGCTTTCATTACGACTCAGAACGCGCATTTCAATGAACCATGATGTAGTCTACAAAAAGATACTGAACTGTGATTGGCCAGTCACTGGCCCGGGCGGGACAGTGACTGGCCAATCAACTTGCCCTGCATATGATTTTACTGGCCCCGGGCCATCGGGCTATACGTTATGTCGAACCCTGCCTGTTATTTTTCTTATTTTAGGGTTGGGCGGTATGACCGTATCGTGCAATTGTAGAAATGTATCTACCGGTAGAGATTTGGCAATACAGTTTATAGTGTGGTGGAAAAATTATATGTGGCACATCAACCACTTCAAAAAGAAAAACTATAGCAGGTCATCAGGTTCAAAAGAGTTTGGAAGTGTCTTTTCCAAAAGGCACTCCAAAAAACCAAGACGATGGAGGGAAATTAAGCATGCCATTACGCCACACGTAAAGTCATGGTCCAGATTTTCACTGTTTAAAAGACGACGTCATGAGAATCGGTCAGCACCCTCAATCCGAAGTGCGTAATGCCATAGCCGCAAGCTCTTTAGTGAGGTGAAGTTTACATTTTAAGCCATTCATCGTCATACATGCCTTGACCGTGATATTAAATGAATTATACAGTGAAACAAGATTTTGAACATACTGTACCTCCTAACCCTATCTTGTTTTATACTTTCATATAGTAAGTACAGCACCAAGAACTAACCATAGCCTCGTTTTTTATCTCCTTTTTTTTTACATCCACATTTGACGTCACATACCGTATGATCTTGGCTTGTATTTCAGATATCTGACCATCAAATCAGAGAAGTCTCAAAGCAAATAGTGATTAATGAAGCTCAGTGGATTTTAGCTACTCCCAAGTAATCAAGTACTTTGTCATACCAAGGAAATATTAGCAATTTATCAAATCGCACTTATATTGGAAACATTCTTTTTTTTTCTTTCATTGTGAAATATCACTTTGTGGGATACCATGTCCAGGTGGAGGATAGTACGTGTTTAAACAGATAATGTAAAAGATAAACAAACATTCATTTCACTGGACTAGAGGAGACGCGTCTACAGTCTGCAGCCCCACTGAAGGAAAAAGAAATGGAACCATACTGTGGAGAACTTTATTGATGACTTGCATCTGGAATATTTTCAGTCATTCATCATTTTGATTTGGAAAGCAAGAGACAGGCTGCTCAGCTCATTGACTATTAGCAGTAAAACTAATGGTTCCCAGTCCTCCTCTATCGTCCCATCCCTGGGCCCACCAGTTTTTTGCGTGCAGATTTGTGGTCTAGCCCTGCCGGTCGCCTGTCTGCTGGTTTCTCATTTCACACCACCAGACCCTCCTTCACTGGTCCCAGGACTCTCCAGTCCTATGATATCACCTGGGGGCCACGACCAGACTTGGTTTTCTCTAACACTCTATTCTTGGTTCTTTTCCTTCACCGCCTCCCCACCCCCTTCTTTTGTTAGAAAAAATAGAAGTCTGATGGCTTTTCCAGAGAGAGTGGGAGGTGTGTGTGTGTGTGTGTGTGTGTGTGTGTGTGTGTGTGTGTGTGTGTGTGTGTGTGTGTGTGTGTGTGTGTGTGTGTGTTAGTGTGTGTGTGTGGAATATATTCCTCTGTGTGAGTTGGAATTTACTCACAAGCTGAGATTTCCTGCACTTTGAGCATTTTACATCTGTGATGATGAAGTTGAGCGCTGCTGGACCACGATGATGAAATATTATTAACCGAAAAAATCCACATAAGAAAAAAAAGTTTTGAGTTACATAGGAAAAAGAATCCCTGTGAAAATAATGACTAGGTTTAAAACTTTACCATCTGGCCTTCAGTATCAATGGACTTTTTTGTTGGACTGCTACTAATTCTTTTCAACATTGATTATTCCTTTTTGGTCTTTCGATTGGGGATTTTTTTTCACAAAATGTAGGGAAAATGATTCTGGTATGTTTTAGAGCCATTTTTACAGAGTTTTTAGGAATAATTTAACAGTAATCAAAATAGTAGCCTATTGTAAATTGCGATTATTTTAGTCAGGATAATCGTCACATGAACGTTTTACATCGTGCCATGCCTACCTTTGATTGTTTTCTCTATTACTCAGAGCCTGTTGAGAGAAGTGAAAGTAACTATTTCAATTTGTAAAATTATTTAAAGTAAATTATTCTGTGTAATTGTCCAGCTGCAGATCATTTGAATGGTGGCAAGGGATTTACATTTGACAACAGTTGTGCAAGAACAGGTGCAACTTTGGTTGAAAACACATTAATTAATGTGACACTCACTGGGGTATGAAAAGGGGATAGCTGCAGTAAAAGCAGAAGAGCGCATCGACTTCAACACTCAATTGCAAATTAACTCTTGAAATGCATTGTATTTCACACAACCAAAACTTTGTGGCAGCTCCTTCTACAGAATCAGCCCTCTGCTGAACGTCACTTGTTTGCAGCCCTGTTGTCGACGGCTCGAGCGACTGGCCAAAGACTTAATGAAAGGGCTAATGGCCACCCCAGCCCTCCACAGCCACACCCCTGCAGACTCAGCCCCCTCTCAGCTCTGGATAGTGGGACAGACGGAGGAGAGGGAAGGGGGGTTTTAGGGGCCCGGTCACAGACACTCTGAGCTGTCCTGAGCTGCTGAGACCGTCTGCCAGTCCTATTGTCCAGCAGCACCCTCCTTTCTTTATTCACCACTTAATTCCCCCCCTTCTCTTCCCTTGAGGACAGATTGTGACTGGAGGTCCAATGTTGACATGCCCTGCAAGCACCTAAAATGTCCAAATCGTTTCATTTTACTTTAGAATTAAACAGGAAAGTGTAGCTACTTAAATACAGTTGATATATTACAGTATTACAGACTGATGAACCAACACTGAAAGACAACTACACATAAAGTAATCTTTTAAGTGAGCTTCTGCTCATTAGAGTTTGAAGCTTGGCAGAGAGTTGTAAAAGGTCCATGTTAAAAGGTCCGAGCCCAAAGAGAGAGAGAGAGAGAGAGAGAGAGAGAGAGAGAGAGAGAGAGAGAGAGAGTGTGTGTGTGGGTGGTTGTTTGTCCAGCACTGCTGCCTGAACGTGCACACACACACACACACACACACACACAGTGTATATGTTTGTGTCTGAGCGTAACTGGGCATGCCTCAGAGTGTTTGTTTTGCCCCCCTCCTCCCCAGCTCAGTAAAGCTCAATCTGTTCCGTCTGAGTCTGTTTTATGAGTCAGCCAAAAACACACACACACACACACACAAACACACATCTAATTGTTTATCTGCTTGTATGCACAATCACTCACATGTGCATATCCAATTCTTTTTATTTGAACTTTCCACAGATGATCACTCAATGTGTAAATCTAGTATAGTTATTTTATCTAACTCTCGCTCTTACCTCAGTGTGTGTGTGTGTGTGTGTGTGTGTGTGGGTGTGTGTGTGGGTGTGTGTGTGGGTGTGCAGGTTGCACAACTATAGCAATCACACACACAGAGCTGGATGGGTGTAAAGGTCAGGTTCACCCTGAGCTTTGGGTCATCAATGCTGTTGACACAATTTCCCCTGGGGCAAAAATAAATCGATACCAATTTGTCCTCTTTCATTTCTGGACATCAATTTCACTCAATGCATGGTTATAGTGCTTATTGACTGTCTCTTGACAGAGAAACTACCTTGTTTTAACTAGCCTTAAATGTCTCTACAGATGGAAACTAAAATCAATGTAGGACCGAAAAGTGGAGTGAGTTTTGGAAATATCGATTTTTGATTTTATCCGGATATCAAATCGCTAATGAACATTTTATAGTATAACATCTTTATGTTTTATTGACTGATTGTTTTTTCTTGGTCATATTTTGCACCTACAGAGTAACATCACGTAATAACTAGTGCTGAAAAGATAAGCCGATGGGTCTAGTCTGGGGGGACAGAAATATCAAATATATTTTGTTTTTGAGCAATTTGATGACATTTAAGACAATTGAATTGGTACATTTCTTTTAATGTTTTCTTAATTTAATATACCAAAAAATGTGCTAATAAAAAAAATAAGATTTGTTAATTGATATTATAAAATGATATTGAAAATTGATTGGGTGCAAACCCAGTACTGACTTTCTCTATTCAACCTAGTAAAATTTTGCAAACCGTAAAAACTAATTAAAATCACATTTGAATTTCTTAGGAAGTGAACTGAAAATGTATCTGGTAATTGATTAGTTAATTAACAGAAAATTCAACGTTTGAAGATGAAAAATGTAAAAACTTTGATGCTGCCATCTTCTCAGAATGTATTTACTTATGTATCTTTATTTGACAGGGACAGTGCATATTTATAAACATTTCTGTAATTATGCCAGATTTAGCCAGAAGGATATTCTCATATACCCACTAAAGTGGCCTGGACAGTACAGACAGACATACAGACGTATGGACTGACAACTTTAAAAACTTAATGCCTATGGCCTTCGGCTATCTAACAAAATAAAGCTTTTCATTCTTCATCAGTCTGATATTTTAATGTGAGTAGGGTCTGTGTTGACCAGTTTCTTGGCCTGGAGGGAGGAGCCAAAGGTTGAAAACTGCTGGACAGAATTCTTGGAAGCCCTCAGATCCCACCCATGTCCTTCAAATCTTCAGTCTGGAACAAACACACACACATCCAGACACACACACAGACACACATGCACACTGCACACACACACACACACACACACACACACACACACACACACACACACACACACACACACACAGGCATATGAGCTCAGCAGGGAATTTGGGGTCATAGTTATCCCCCCCTTTCCTCCTCCACCCTACTACATAGCTGGAGCACTGTGAGCTCTAACTAATTTTAAATAGTTTTTCAGGATCTGAGGTTGGTATTTAGACAGTGCTACTGGCTTTTCCTCTGAACAGTGGACTGAGGCTTGATTGTGGTGCAGGAGTGGTTTATACTGTCTGGGTGGTGTGTCTCATTAATTGTGCCGCCATAAATCTCTTGAAAAGAGTGAGTGATTCATATTGAGAAGGGTATAGTGTGTGTCTGGACCTGTCAGTTTGTTTGATGTGCAATGTTTTGACCGTTGCTTCTTTTCTTTTTTTCTGTAAATACATTTTATTTAATCAAACTGCCATATAAAGGAGTTAACTGGCATGGCCTTTGAATACATTTCTTTGATTCAGATTCAGATTCAGAAAACTTTATTGCCTGTCGTAACAGAAAATCGTCTATGACGTGGCTCGACATACAAACACGATAATGTAATGATAGTTTATTAATCAATCAATCAATCAATCAACTTTATTCAAGAGACTCGAGGTCCATTTAAAAAGACATATAACATACACGTTAAAGTAGACAACCATAACAATGCTTCCACATGTTATTAGCTAACTGACTGATACAAAGCTGAATATAATGAAAAGCAAGTTAGTTGCCACCCTTAATTCAAAAAGTTAAATTTAATTTTTTAATAAACTTTTTAAAATGTTTGATGAGGACAGCAAGATACTCAGTACATTTTTTGACCTGAAGGATTTACACAATGGGCTTTGATAAGAAACACTGAAGGTTTTGTCTGTTAAATATATAACGTCACATGGGATCTTTAAGCTCAGGCACTGATACTTTTAAAAGCTCGCTGAAAATGTTGCACATAAAATCAGCTCAAACTTAAGATGTATTGATGTTGCAGAAAATCAAACATGTTCAAAATAGGGTTTTGAGCGTCAGTGAGGAGGAGCCACTCTGCTCAATGAGCAGTGCAGTCTTCTATTTTTTCCACATGCCCTACTTTTCCCTGGTCAACTTACATACACTGACTGGACTGCTTTGTGAACTGTTGCTTTTGTGCACCTGTAAATCCAACAGAGACACTATACTGCATGTATTTAAGTGATATAAGTGAACTCCACCTTTGAATCTCCAAAATATGCGAGGTTGATCGTTATTACTGCTCTATAAAGTCATATTACATTTCTGGTTGAGTGTAGATCCTCTTTTGTGTTGTATTGCACATGTGCAGTACTTCAGCTTTCGAATGAATTAGTGTGTGGGAGTCATACCAAACAGTTACGGTCACACTTGAAGAAAAAGTAAAAGGCATTGACTTTAACAGACTTTACAAAGGTAAAGTCGATTAACTACTGTCTGACACCAAATAGCCAGTAATGTCACTGCAGTTTGTGCATGTCTGCCTCAGCCCACACAGTGTCTAGCCCCACCAAACACCCACTCAGAGCCCAAACCTAACACACATACCACTGACATCAGATCAGCCCTGTCTGACCATTTATAACACATCTACAGTGAACACTTTTTCAGTTTCAAAAGAATCAGGGAACCTTTTACAGTATAACCCCAATAACCATGCAACCAGCCACAGAGAGTCATAGAGTTATTGTTCCAACTTCATGGTAATGTTTTTGTAACGGCTGGACAGGGAGGACACAGGCACAGAGACAGTACCAGTTCAAGAGGGTTTATTTAGAAGGAATCTGGGGTTTTGGGCCGGGCTCTGGAGTGGCTGACAGGCACTACAGTATTTACCTGCACTTGATTGCATACTTTCTCAAGGTGTTATTGTTTGTTTGTCAACTCTGTGTAAGTATCCAGTTTGTATGAGCAGCCAAATCTTCCATTACTGTTTTCATTCAACAGTAAGATTAAAAGCTGAGTATTGGGCCGAGCACTGTTTGTCTTTGATTGTAAAGCCGGAAGTGTGTGAGTTATTTCATCAGACCCCGTGCTGTCTGTTTACCATGAGGCATCTCTAATCACATTACATTGTATTCTTTCTTAGTGGTGATACGGCAAGCTTCAATAGAGACAGTAGAATACAGATTGTACAATAAGCCAAACTCCATGTCATTATTGTATCATGTATGAAGGAGAAAAAACAAGCTGTTTTATGTGCTATTGATTGACCATAATAGCATTTCATGGTTGAGGACAGCTCTGCTTTCAACTTTCAGTTCTCTAATGATGGCTACCGGACCGCTCAGGTGTACTGGCCAAAGAAATTGCTGCTTTTCATTTATTTATTTTTATTTCATTTTATACTATTTTTTTACTTTTTTTTAATAACCTTATATACATATAATTATAAACCTCTCTTAGCCTCTTGAATGTTTTCATAGATTTGGTCTCTTATTAGTATTTTCGATGCATATTTTCGAGGATTTTTAGCTGGGCAATAATACACAGGCTCTCACTTGCGGGAATGAAGGGTGTGTTTTTCACATTCCAAGCTTCACCAGCTTTCGTTCTGCAATAGACTGCTTTCTTCAACTGCGTACTACTTCTGCATGCTTGTGTGCACATATAGTACTCAGACACCATTTACAAATTCAAGACATCCTCCCTCCTTCCAACACACACACACACACACACACACACACACACACACACACACACACACACACACACACACACACACACACACACACACACACACACACACCAGACCCCTTTATAGTGAATAAAAGCTTTTGCCGTGAAAAATTAAAACCCTATTCTGTCCTTGCTGGGACCTGTTCAATGGTTGACCCAAATGAGCCACTATACTCTGAGCTTTCAGTAGTTGTATAGTACTCATCCTTGTTTTGATTTGGGTACAGACGTTTGTCCTCCTGAAGGGCTTTGGCTTATGCCTTTGACCCTTACCCTGTATTTGTGTGTGAGAGTGACTGAGTGGGCGAGACAGAGAGATAGAATGGACATATGCGGTCGTTGCCTCTTGCATAAGAGGATGAGGGTGTTTTTTTCTCTCTCTCTTTCATGGGTCATTGTGCACACAGATTAGAGGCCACGTCCCTATTATGACGATCTGCAGTGTAAAACTACCGCTCATTACAATCTGGCATCATCACTCTGCCAACAGTATTGTGTACCAGATGAGTGCAGATGTTAAACAACACAATGATATCCCAGTGAAACACACTGTTGTTTCATTTAGCAGGTTGTTTATTATTAGACAGCACCTCATATAGCCAGTGTGTACACAGCTGGGACCCTCATCAATAGGAGGTAGTAGGAGAGCCCAGACTGAACAATCATACTAAACACAACACCTAGTGTTTGATGTGTTTGGGTGGACACAATTGTGTTTGGTACATTTTGACGAGAAGAGATTTATCGATTGTTGGTATTATGTTTATTTACCAGGTTGTGTTCTCGCACAAAGTTAGCGGTGAGTTTATAAGAGACGAGACTCATCAACATTTCAAGTCATGAATCTTCGACAGGTCATCAATTTCCTATTGAAAACTGCAATGATAACTAGTACTACAGTTATTATGAAATATTCCCAAAAAATTGTAAACTTAGTATTTCAAGTGAAAACGAATCACATGTCACACAACGTGTTACACGGCACGTAAGACGCAAATCTTTTTCTGTGTGTGTGTGTGTGTGTGTGTGTGTGTGTGTGTGTGTGTGTGTGTGTGTGTGTGTGTGTGAGTTCTTAACCGGTAATGCTTGAAAACCCATGATAAGTATTGGGAAAACTTGCAGATTATTGAGCAAATCTCCTCTCCTCCTATCTCCAGGTCTCTGGATGGCCGTCTGCAGGTGTCCCACAGAAAAGGCCTTCCCCACGTCATCTACTGCCGGCTGTGGCGCTGGCCAGACCTGCAGTCCCACCATGAGCTGCGGGCGGTGGAGCTGTGCGAGTACGCTTTCCACACCAAGAAGGATGAAGTGTGTGTCAACCCGTACCACTACCAGAGAGTAGAGACGCCAGGTATGAGCGTCTTTAACTGTTCTTAACGACGCACTTGACTTCATTTCACTTGACTTTATTTGCTGTCACAGACTTTTTCTGTCAAACAGCCTGCCTTCTTTATTTTTCGAGGCACATTTTCATAAAGTTGTTTTTATCTACAGGGCTTATCCAATATTTCTCCTGTGATTTATGGCACATAATCTTGTCCTTATT
Source organism: Ammodytes marinus (assembly GCF_949987685.1). Lineage (NCBI taxonomy): Eukaryota > Metazoa > Chordata > Actinopteri > Uranoscopiformes > Ammodytidae > Ammodytes > Ammodytes marinus. Next base: position 14,729,734 of record NC_137230.1, read on the forward strand.
GTATAGTTTTACTGGATGTTTTTTATTGATTTGTTTTTAAACTGTGTTGCAATTCATATTTCTTTATTTTAGCCAGGCACAAAACCAGTCACCATTGCTATGTTTTAAGAACCTACTTGTTTTGTGTGTGCGCGTGTATGTGTGTGTGTGTGTGTGTGTGTGTGTGTGTTACCGTGTGTACGTGTGTCTGTGTCTTAACATCCATTATACAGTACTCCCACCTGTGCTGGTGCCCAGACACACAGAAATCCCCAGTGAGTTCCCGCCTTTGGATGACTACAGCCATTCAATCCCTGAAAACACCAACTTCCCTGCTGGCATCGAGCCCCAGAGTAACTACATACCAGGTACCATCGTGCTTCCTAACATGACTCACACTTAATATCACGTATCCATTTTACACATGAACTTGTATTATAGTGTTGTAGACCTAGTTGGATTTTTCACATTATCCCAGTGTCAATTTGTTAACATCATTCATAAAGGAATAGCTTCTTTCTTAAGGTATTATTTACTTTTTGTCTTCCTGTGTTGTTTTTCAATCAGCCAGCTGCTATACGCATATGACAAATATATCCACCAGGATACTTTACCACAAATGTGACGTGTTGTTGTCCATGTCTGTGTGTGTGTCTGTGTGTGTCTGTGTGTTGCTTGGTTTTTTTTGTGTCTCAGAAACGCCGCCACCAGGCTACCTCAGTGAGGATGGAGAGACTAGCGATCACCAGATGACCCATAGCATGGACACAAGCTCCCCAAACCTGTCACCTAACCCTGTTTCGCCCACACACAGCAACTTAGGTAAGGACTGTGTGTGTTTGTGTGTGTGTCTGTGTGTGTGTTTGTGTACTGTGACATTTGTCTGCCCTCACTCGCAGACAAATGTCTCAATAGTGTGTTCCCCTCATGGGAATTCTCTGTTTGATTTGACTCCATTTTTGTTAGAGGAAACCAGGTGATGAAAGAAGCCTTTGTCTTCCCTGCACTGTGTGAGCTGGTGACCATCATTCAGCTCACACTAACATCAATGACAATATCCTACGTTTATTCTATCAGGATGGGAGAACACCAGGGGGCTTGGCCCAGAAAGCTACTGGTGAAATAACAAAATCACACCAGTTCCATTTGGCAGTACTGTCCAGCTCCGTCCGGGACTTCAAAGCCAAGAACAAAATGTTGAAGTTGTGAGAGAGTGGCCGTGTTGAGGGGGAAAAAATAGAGCAAATTACCAGAACCAGTGGAAGTTACTGAACATGGTCATGGATAAGCCTGTAATTTCAGCTTCCCACCAGTGATGGTTGAGTTTCCACATTTCGTCTGGTTGGGGCTTCTGGGAAACAGCGTATGGGTTTGACATTTTGTGACGTAAGCGTAAGCTAGTGTTTTTCTTCCCCCTCTACATCCACCTCAGCTCCTGTTCTCCCCACACTTCACCTTATTCTTTGCTTCTTTATTTGCTTCTTCCTTGTTTCAGTTGCTTTTCAATGTATTCTTTTTCCTCCCAACAATTCGTTTTTGATGCCATTTTATTGCTCTATTTTGCTCTCACAACGGGCTTTAACACTAGCAAGGCTCCGTGCCAGTTCCAAGGGTCAAACCTAATTTTGATCCGGCCAGCGTGTTCAGGCCTAAAATAAATTGGTTCAGAACCTAAAAAGTTGGTTCTCAGCTAGAACCAAAACATTATTGTTTTTTCTTGAGAACCGTGACGTCATCAACGGGTGTGCCTAATCTGTGAAGACGGGAGAACGAAGGAGATAAAAGAAAGCAACTATGTCCAAGGCGACAGAACAGAAAAAACATGCATGTTCTGCCAAGTAAAATGTAATGCTTGGTGGCGATTTGGGCATCAACCGACTTCCAGGAAAAGTTGGAGAACAGCACAAGAAAGAGCAAAGACCAATTAACATAGGGGGAGGAAACTTTGGATGCGCTTAAACTGGTATGAACACTGGCTGGTTCACCAGAAGTCACCGAGGTTCTTAGACTCCAGAATGGAACCAGAACCAGAACTGTGTCTGTGTGAAAGCATAGTTTTTCTGTTAAATTGAACTTATATCTCCTGTTACCCATTTATTTCCCCATTGCACAGTCCCCCTGCCAGCTAGCTATAGTCTTGTACTCCATTCTCTCTGTCTACTTTCCTTTTTTTTGGTTTGATGAATGAAAAGCGTTTCTTCCTCTGTGTCTCTGTGTCAGACCTTCAGCCAGTCACATACTGCGAGCCGGCCTTCTGGTGTTCTATTTCCTACTATGAGTTGAACCAGCGAGTAGGAGAGACCTTCCACGCCTCCCAGCCCTCGCTCACAGTGGACGGCTTCACGGACCCCTCCAACTCAGAGCGGTTCTGCCTGGGTCTGCTGTCCAACGTCAACCGCAACGCAGCTGTGGAGTTAACGCGCAGACACATCGGTAGGACTCCATTTAGAACCGTTTAAACCACTTGTAAATATCACATTACTCACATTACATTTGTTATTACTGCTCATGTCTTTATTTTCGTTTGTCGTTCTGTTTTATTTTTTTCTTCAAGGACGTGGTGTGCGGCTGTATTACATCGGAGGAGAAGTGTTTGCAGAGTGTCTCAGTGACAGCGCCATCTTTGTCCAGAGCCCCAACTGTAACCAACGTTACGGCTGGCACCCAGCCACTGTCTGCAAGATCCCTCCAGGTGTGTGTCAAGCTCACAGACAGAGAGTCATGGTTGAGGAGAGAGAACAGAATGAGGAGGAATGAAGAAACGAGGAGTAAGAGAGGAAGAATCAAAAGTCTCAGCAGGTGGAGTGGGTCAGAGTGTTGGCGCTTTGATCCACATCTCTTTCTGTCAACATGTCGAAGTGTCGTTGAGCAGGTCACTGAACCCACTAAAAAGTTTTGTTTAAAAAAAAAAAATATTTCACACAAGCTGTCCCTCATTATATACTGTATATAAAGAATGCTCCACTGATTTAGTATTGCACTCCCAAAACATTGTTGGACACAAAGTGGACAGTATTGAATTGATGCAGATACCCTCTTATACGTACAATAGATAAGAGATGAAGATAAATACCTAACAACATTAGAGTTACTAAGTGAAATGAGTGATGCGAGTTTGATAGTGGAGAGAGATCAGAACTGAATGCTATGTTCCACACACTGCGACTCTGCCCGGCTCATCTGACAGTCAAAACATTAAACATGTGAAAAAATTAATGAATAATCAATTAGAGCTTGCCATTTGGACCATGTTTTGACCGTCTGTTTTAATTTATTTGCGATATTATATCTACTTTCAGTTTCATTGCTGAGTCGCCACAAAACTTTATTAGTGTTCTTAAAGATACTTTGGTTATAAAACAAGAGGTCTAAACGCTGGCGTTTCTAGTGTTAAATTCTTTATTTACAATTCTGCATTTCCTGCACAACACAGGACTGTTTAACCTGTGGACAGCGGTAATACGCTAAACAGCGTCTAAACGGCCAGAATCTTATAAGAAGAAGAAGAATAAAATTATTTATTGCTTGAATATACTTTAGTGTGAACGTTTCAACACACCTCGCATACACAAATTAAAAAAACACAATTTTGGGGCGACTGTGGCTCAGTTGGTAGAGCGGGTCGGCCGATGATCAAAGGGTTGGAGGTTCGATCCCCGCCCTGCCCTGTGTCATAGTTGTGTCCTTGGGCAAGACAATTCACCCACCTTGCCTTGTGTGAATGTCGATAGTTAGCCTGCTATCAGTGTATGAATGTGTGTGTGAATGGTAACGTGTAAATGGGAACAGGTCTCCCTTGCAAAAGAGTCTTCGGACTCAATGGGATATACCTGTATAAATAAAGGTTAGAGAACAATCGATCTTTAAGTAGACAGTATGTAGTATATAGATGTTGAGTATGTAAGAGGGAGGACGTTAGTATAGCTTTCCGAACACAGCCAAGGTGCTTACTTTACCCACAATTCAATGCGATCCTTGGCCCTTTCATTGATTTATAATAATCATTTTATTTATATAGCACCTCTCAAAACATTGTTACAAAGTGCTTCACCAAACAAGATAACAACTGTAAAATCAGGATTTAAAAGAAAATACAATTTGGATTTTTCTTTTTCAAGCCCAACTGGCACTGCATTTAATGACATCACATATGACAATTTATTTCATTGTATTTCCTTCTGGAGCCACAAAGGGATGTATACAGGTTTTTGTTCCACATATGCAGTGGGTACTCCCAAAGATCTCTAAAAAATATATATTTTGATGTGTAATGTTGGTAGAGTTTTCCTTTAATCCAAACATCCCCAAAATGTTCCCCCCAATTCTAAATACAATGAAGACCAAGGTGATTGTGACTAGTCCTTGTGACCTGACTTTTGGTTGTGTCTTTGTTGTTCCCTCTAGGGTGTAACCTGAAGATCTTCAACAACCAGGAGTTTGCGGCCCTTCTGGCCCAGTCAGTCAACCAGGGCTTTGAGGCTGTGTACCAGCTCACCCGGATGTGCACCATCCGCATGAGCTTTGTCAAGGGCTGGGGAGCCGAGTACAGGTAGGCTGCCGTCACAGATCAGCCATGGGTTAATGACAACTACCAACAGTAAACCCCAAGAGTTGAGCTGCTTACCGAATTAAAAAAACCCACATCCAACTTGTCAGCAGCATTTTAATTGCTTTTGTGCAAAGATCAAGTCCTTAGCCAGCCCTTATGTAAACGCAGACAATAGAAACAAATAGACTGTGAATCACATCCCACAATCCAGCCGCCCTCGCTCCAAGGCATGTGCTCACACTCTGGTGATTCCGGTGTATGACGTCGCTGAGTCCTCATCAATAGAAACAGGCTCCAGTTTGCACGGCCAGACTATTTTTAAACAAACACACATGTGCTGTGTCAAAAAAGAAGATGTCAGACTTTCCCTCTTCCATCTCCTCCCGGTTTTCCATACAGTCTGACTCACTGATAGTAAACAAGGAGGCGATGGAATAAAAGGGGGGCACTGGATTGGTTGAAAAGCCGGCTTTGCACATAAGGGTTTCCTCACGGGGGAAGCCTTTGTGCTACAAGCGACTGCTCACCAGTCGTGTCCAGACCAAATTCTCACATGTGGAGACACTTATAAACAGGATTCAGGTTACTGGACCAGCCAGGCCTTCCTCATATTCCTACCTCCACCCACACCTCTCTCACTCTGTCTATTCCCAGGCTGACTTTGGTTATTTTTTTAGAATTCAAATTACTTTGTCCCTTTTCATGTTCTTATTTAATTCACTATAAAATAGACAACACATTTTAAACAGACAGTTGTAAATACAGTATGACCTTCCACCTTTTTTATGAAGCTTATTTCCACTACTCAACCCATATAAACCAGAGGGAAATTAATCAATCATGCAGCTGGCAAGTGTCTCTGTACTTCTGGCTTGTCAAAATACACAATACATTTTGCCAGCTGTTTTATTGGTATTGACAAGGAGTTTATGGTATGAACACAACTTTTAACCAGATCAAATGTTCAGTTAAAAAAAAGGGGGGCATATCGGCAGAAATGACAAAGTTATCACTGAAGGAGGCTCACTAAAAGCCAAACATATGGGGAATCTAACCACTCTGTCCACTATGTCGTTATTAAGTATCTGCAGTGTTTTCTACAGCTGATGTTGGCCTTTCACTTTGCACTTAACTCCACTTAAACTCATACATTAAATTGCTCTAATATAATAACACTTGTGCCTCCCCTCCCCGCCCTATGGGAAAAGCTGTTGGGGGTTTTGTATGAAAGCTGTTATCAAATAGAGCCAAAGGATGTGGATATCAATAGGTTTTATTATACTACAATTATATATGAATCAGAAAAAAGTCCTAAAAGATTTGCTTTAAGCCATTTTTTTTAAAGAACATTTAAGTGAAAAAAACCTGAGCATCCCTTTTTACATCTAAATGTTTCTCGGAATGTTTACAGAGCAGAGATAAGAAATGATTATGAAATAAAAAAAAACTTGCAGTATGATCGAAACAACAAGCTTTTGACTTTTGCTGAAACTTGACTTAGTAAGTTTTCCTTGCACAAGTCCTGCTCTGACAACAGCTGTCTCTGTTTACCTCACATCTGTTCTGTTTCTCTCCAAGGCGTCAGACGGTGACCAGCACCCCCTGCTGGATCGAGCTGCACCTGAACGGCCCCCTGCAGTGGCTTGACAAGGTTCTCACACAAATGGGCTCGCCGAGTATCCGTTGCTCCAGTGTCTCCTAAGAAAAACCCTTCATCCACCCAAGTCTCCTGACAGTGACTTAAACACACACAGACTGCATGCAGACAAGAAACGGCTACACAAACTACGGAAAGATGATTCCCCCCACCCCACACACACACACACACACACACACACACTCATTCATCCAATCCTCAGTCTGTCACTTTGTCCTTCTTCCTCCCCACCAGCTGTTGGTAGCACTTTTTATATTCATGTTGTTTGTGGCAAAAAGGGGACAAGTGCAGTAAAGCAGTACCATGTTAGTATGATCTCCACACTTTGTTCAGACTTCTCTTGACAGCAATTGTTTAATCGTTGGCAATCCAAGTGCCAAAAAAATATGTGTTTTTGTTACAATTAAGAGATTTTTCTTTTTTTTCAAGATTTTCAAGATTTCTTGTACAGATGTTTAAGTGAACAGTGGAATTCATACAATGAATTACAATTTTTTAAGCATTAATAACTATTTTGTAAAGCCTATGTAACATCATGTTAAATGCATTTGACTTTTCTTTGTTTTTCTATAAGGGCATTTGATATGTTATGAAGACCTTTGCAAATGTGACCCAGTGAGACGAATTGAAAATGTATAATATGGTGGAAATGTTCACCCAACAATGTTCACCACAAACACTGTGTGAAGGACTATACTGTAATCCAAGCACAGACTTTTGTTAAGGGTGTTCATACTGTCATTCGATGCAGCCTTTGTTTCTCTGGCAAGGCAAATGACATGATGTTAAACTCTGTGTTAAAGTTGCAGACAGAAACAAATTATAAGGCAAGGAATCAGTCAAGCATTAGATGAAACCTTTCCTCCCTGTAAACCATACAATGAATTGAACCATGGGCCAGATTACAACACAGTCCAGATACAGTAAAGCAGACAAGAGGTACAACTCTTTAAACCCACACGAGTACTTAAATATAGTGGCATTCATCAAATGTCATGAGGAGGATGATGCACTTTTGTAAAATGTTAATGTTGTACTAAAGCGATGTTAGCTAAGTACATTCAATGGCAGTTGTAGTTAACAGCTGCAGTTGGTCTTGTCAGAGAGTAATGTGAAATATATCCTGCATTTGTTTCAGGAAGCTTTACCAATTTGCAAAATAATTTTGCATCTTTGTATGTTGTAGTGGATAGATAATAACAGGCATTTACACATAACTTGAAAACATCTCACAAACTTTACTGTTCTGCAATTTTTTAGCTAAGTTGAACACACAAAATGTAGTTGGAATATGTATTGTGTTATATAAGTACTCTGTGGAAGACCCTGTATAGAGAGCAGGAAGATGCCTTTTGCTTTTTTAATTTTCTCTCTCAGCAGTCCATAACATCGGTCTTATTTTAAGCCATCGGTAATATTGACTTTTTGCACGCTCAGGATCGTAAAAAAAAAAAGCTTATTTGTGCACAGAAACAAGTGAGAAGGAAAGACATATGGCTCTCGAGACTTTAGAGTCTATTTTGCTACCAATTATTTTTTCAAGACAATATGGTGTTGATGATTTGTCCGCTCAATGTGCTTTTGCATGACATTAGAAAAAATACTGCTAACAGGTATGACGATACTGATCTTGTATTTTTCTACCTGTGAATACGAGGCAGTTTCAGTACAAAGCAAAGCTTTTTACAAAGGGAAATGTTTGGATAGAGCCATGTGAATAACAGAATCTTCTCAAAATATGATGCCCATTGTATTTTTTAGCTCTATGTACATGTAGTACATACAGTAATTTTTTCATAATGTGACCATTAACTTTTAGAATGTTAATGGTTTTATAAAGAGTCGAACAAACAAATAAAAAAGCTCAAAACAAACAAAAAGTTGAGTAAATGTCGGGAAAAGCTATAGTCTTAGCTTTGGTCCTGTTTCCTTTCAGCCACCCGCTGTGGGGGAAGTGGATTTCCCTGTGGTTCTATAACACTATAGACAAAGACACTGTGGGTGGACATGGACAACATTTGGATTCCTTTTACAGTACTTATTTACATTAACCCAGCTTTGATGTTAATGCCAGCCCATTGGTGCTGCTCTTAACATTTTTAAGGGACTCGAAGAGAACCCCAAAGCCATAAGATAACACACTTAGGGGGCTGGTAGATTTTGATCTTGGTTATATTTTAACTTCTAAACCTTCAAATTATAGTGTGGGGTTGTTTCAGAAACAGTAGCATCTACCAATCTGAGACATTACGGCTCTTTTTAGGGATTAAGAGATGTCCTTAAAATACAGCAGCCGTGATCTTAATGGACTCTTACCCCATGGTCAATGTAATTACTCAGTAGAGAATACTTTGCAAGCAATTATGTCATTTTTATACACACTTCAAGTTATTGTGCTTATCCCCTCTTGTTGAAATTGTTCATTGTTATTGTTACGATTAGTTGTGATTTATGTATTTGTGTTATAAATTGGTCTCGTTTCTAGATGTCTTGTATAAAAAATATACCCTATATTTTCCCCTGCCTATAAAACGTTGATGTGATTCTTTATATTTTTTTGTTTATTATTGTTCTATAAATAAAATATATATCTTGTGGTGATGCTGGGGCCGACATGCCATCTGAGATGAAAACTGAAGCTTTTGAATGTCAAACGACCATGTCTGTATTTCAGGTTATTCTTGATATCGGCCAGATTCACTTCGTAGAGCATAACCAAATAATTCAACTAGCTCAATTGAATCCAGTTCACACTATAATTTAACATAGAAAAATCAAAATTACAGTTGTAACTCAAATTTTATAGCGTCACAAGTTTTCTTAGCGTGAAGTGTACTTAAAACAGTTATTACAGGCCTCCCTGGAAACCTTGAAGTTTTTAGACTCCTCTTTATTCTTCTGTAGTTTGGGGATTTCCTACTGTGGTGGATAATTTTACACTGTCCTCAAACGCAGACAGAAAGAGTAATTACAGTCCCCAAAGCGGAGACTCTTTTGTTTCATCTCACAAGCTAATGCAAACCATACTAATGTCTGCTCTCACAGACACATGACATGGCTTCAAAAAATGAGTGCAGCCTTTGTTCTGATGCCCTTTAGGTATAGAGGGCTGAACAACCTGAACTAAATCCCTGTCACTATGGTGAGAAATAGTTTGGATGCATGAGAGAATCAGTTGTTTTAGTCAGATGGTGGCGGGACCTAAGCCAAACTTCTTCAATCTTCATAATATCTGGTTATTTAAAATACAGTCTCTGTCATGAACAATCTTTTTTTTTTGCAATCCAAGAGATTGTTGTAGGCCCAAGCACCTCCATTGTGCAATGACATCAAAGGCTGAAGCTGCATCCACACAGCCGTCTTTACATTACGTCTCCACCAGTCCCCTGTCTGTTGAGTTCCGCCTGAGCTCATTCCCAGACAACACAAGCATTGAATAATTAAATCTGTGTTTTTTTCAGTAGAGTCAAACTCAGGGCATATATGAATCATAGATTGAGACTGCATGTGAACTTGGATATGCATAAAATGTCGCACTGCTCCAACAAAAATGATTTAGGAGGCGGATTTGTTTTAATTAAGCATTAGGTCAAAACTGACATAACTATCTTCAGCTATATGGCAACAACAACTAAACAGACATTTAATAGTATTTCTGAAATCAATTTAAAGTATTTTTTTAAATTACTGCTATCTGACTTGGTCTTTGCTTCACTAGGAAGATGTATAGTGGATATACGTTTTCAGGTTTTTGCATACAACTGAATGAAGATAAGATTGTTACATGTGTATGAATGTCTTAGTGAGAGGCAAACATTGTCGTTAGATCAGCCTTAGAATATCTGATGGGTAGCCGTCTCTGCCATCAGTGCGTGAATGTGTGTGAAAGGGGTGAATGCGACAGAAGTATAAAGCGCTTTGAGTGGTCAAATCTGACTAGAAACGCGCTGCTTACCTTAAAAAAAGGAATCTTTCCAATTGTATGCTAAATTAACTTTTTTCTCACTACTTATTTGCAAACTAATACGGTACTGCACAGGCCAGCAGCCCTTTTAAGTTCCTTTAAGGACTTTCTCATTATTTTGTTGAATAATAAGAATATTTTATTGCTGCACCAAAAATACAATGGGTGTCTGTTAATAATTAAAACATACACACTGATGACACCATTGTTAATTCAACTTTTTCTTGGTCTCATTAAAAAACTGTTTAATTCTTAGATATCATCTCCATTGTTGGTTTGAGTGAAGTGTGTTTATACCATAGGTTTGTACCAAAGGTCACCATCATGCTTCTTGTTACTGATGGCCATGAACAGTTTTAGCTCAACACTCCCATCTGCTGGCTTGGTGGTTAAATAACGGGCTGGGTACAAAGTGAACTCCATTAAAGCAGAAGTAAGAAATATATTTATGTTAATATACGTGTTCAATTAAGTGATCACTTATATAGTGTGCAGGCTTCATAAGACAGGTCTCTCAGTCACTCCTCTGCACATAATCGGTGAGAAACGTTTCTGGTATCCCACAACCGTTTATCCAATCAGAAGAGAGAACGCTACAAATGGGCACGTCTCTCTGCCCGTGCACGCGCAGAGCGCAACAGTGAGGTGAATGTTTATGCGCCTACAATGGCGGAGCAGGTGAAAATCCTTCCCAATGTCTGTTTTTATGGTGTTTATCGTGTTTTATCGCCCTGAGATGACGCTAGATTACTCGCTGCTTGAAGACCGCTGTGCGTTAATGTGGTGACGTAGGGACGAAGGAGGGGACTGCTAACTGACAGGAAGTTAGCTAAAATAACCATTTTGCTTACTTCTCTTTTGACATCATGTTTGACATAAGGAAGGCAAGTTTGTTTTTTAATTTAGTGGGCATTTGATAGTGTGCACTACAGAGGTGACAGGAAGTGATGGAGGGAGAGAGGAAAGGATATGTGACAAACTTCTCTGACCAGAGTTTTCCACAAGGTGTACTGTCTACATGGTCAGTACCTCAGACCCCAGGACTCCACGTTATTAGTTCCTATTAATCCCAGTAGTTTTAATGTAAAACTATTTATTGTATCACTTAAACGTGCCATTGAACAGCTTTAACAGGACAGAGATTCAGTATTGATTTGTCTCTTGAAGATATGTAACAAATGTCCAGGTTGCGTTGTACAGTTTCTTATGGTATTTTTTAGGTTAAACTCATCAGGTACTTTAAAAGTGAATTATTAAAGCAAGTTTGTTTGAAATGCACCCTCTAAAGTTAAACAATGAGGGCAAGTGCTTCAAATAAGGCAAAAGTAAGATCCCCTGAGACAACACATTAAGGTCCCGATTCAATCGCTGCACAAATATTGAATACAATACAGAGATTAGTAGGCTAAATAGAATTGGTTCATATATTTCCACAACAACAAATAGCATATTCCACGTTCACTTTAATCCCATATTAAGTGGAGAATTGCCGTTATGTGTCGGTTAGTGTGGGGCCACATGATTAAAGCTAATGGTGATCAAATGGACATGACTCGATAAAGACAGACATGCACATGGCTTGTGCTGCCTGTTGACTGATGCCATTAAGTGTTGGAGAGCGGGCCCAAAGAGGAACAGATGAGCGCAGTCAGCTCTTGTCTCGGCGTGAAGGTCACTACCGGAGCAGGTGTTGACATCGAGAACATTTGTTGGTAAACAAATCCATCTTTGCAAAGGTCACCATTAGTTTCACCACAATATCTGTCTCCCTTAATCTTCTCTTTAGCTTTTCATCCCTCTCTCTTGTTGTCATGCCTCCGCTCTCTCCTTGCTCTCTGTTTACTTATCTGGCTCCAGCTCCAGAGGTATTTTCAAGAGGAATGCCTGCCATCGGTCGCTCTAAGCTCCGTCTGCCGAGGAGAGAAAAAGGCGCAGACTAAAGCGTTATCAGCATTCAGTAGTCATCAACCTGATTGCATGGCCACGGGTGGCTACGTTACAGCTGTCTCTGGACAGCAGCAGGTACCCAGCCCGGCATGCCAATGGAGATGGGCACCCACTTCTCCAACTGGCTGCTGTTGGCCCTCTGCCTGCATGTCACCCTCCCACACACACAAATGCAGACACACACACATGCAGACACACACAGCTAGCCAACACTCATCCCCCCTTGTCAGCTTTACCACCCGTGCAGGAGAGGAAACTGTCACACTTGTCTCCACTGAGTAGACATTTTGTTCCAAAAACATTCATAAGCACCTGGCCAGCGATTATGTTCAGTGAACAAATTAAAAACATGCATACAAAATATTCAAATGCAGGCAGGTTGTAAGGGAATGTTTGGTGTAGCAGGCAGCAAGATAAACAAGTTTAATTTCACCCCTCAAAGCAATTTTCATCTCATTGATGCAGTTTTTTTCTGTCAATATGTTCTCAATTTTTCTCTCAGCCAAAACCAAGCAATGTGCCTAACACTATCTTACTTAACTGTGTCGGGAAATGCTTCCATTGTTGAACCCTGATAAAAATAATAAAGACAGGTCAATGTTGAACCCCAAAGAACAGGGGAACATAACAGTTGTGGAGAGAGTGGGGATAGGAAAGTGTGGGAAAAAAAAGAGGCAGTGAGGGAAACATATTTACTGACATCCATGGGCTGTCACCACTCTGATTAATGGTGGTTGGAATCCCTGCCTGGTGAAAAGGTGTTGTTGGGGTGTAGAGAAAGCCCAGGCGCTGACCTAGAACTAATAGCATTCGACTTGAACAAGCTGTCCAACCTGAGAGAGCGGGCTTGGCTGCTGCCAGTACAGCGCCCGAATGAAAACGAAAGGAAATAAGAAAAGTTAGGAAAGGGGAACAAGGGAAGAAGGTTCCCAACCTCTGAACTCTTTACACCTGGCCAGACTCCAGGCTGAGTCTAACATCACCTTATTTGAGCCAATAACTATTCGATACATAATTGAGCAATAGGTCGCTCAATTGATAAGCAGCAAATTTAGAATATTTACAAATCAATCATTTTGAGCCATCGTTGACAGGTGTGGTGTCAACTGTAACTGCATATCATTGAAAAGTACAATAACTGTGCATCTTTGATAGTGGAACCCAGAACCTGTCAATCGCTGTTAGCATAATACAAGAAGATTAAAGAATGTGCAGACATTTAGGCTGTTCTTGGACACAGCTGCTTTGAGGTGAATGATAATTTCATGCTAATGTGTTGATTGATGATTATAGTAGGTTTAATCTGAAGTCACACTACATACAAGGTACAGCTGTCATTAATTTTGCAGGTATATGGTCGAGTATTGGACAATGTTTACCTTTGTTTCTACCAGTTTCTCAACAGCTGTATAGCCTACTTTTACTACCTAGCAATAAACAACTTTTTTGACGTCTTTCAGTCAGGATTTCAACAAAACCACAGCACTGAGACTGATCTTGCCAATGTCTTCAATAACCTCTACTTACCTAAATACAGACACTGGCAAAAATTCAGACTTAGTTTTACTGTATGTAAGGGCTGCATTTGACACGGTCAACCATACTAGACAGACTGGCAATATTGGTGGGACTTTCTGGCATAGTACTAAACTGGCTTTAATCCTGCTTAAAGGACAGAGACCACTATTTATAGGCAATTACACATCTGAGCAAACAAACATGATGAAGCGGGGTTCCCCAAGGTCTGGGGCTTTTTCTGTTTGATATCTACATGCTCCCGCTAGCTCAGATTATGGTAAACAACAAAATGTGTTACCATAGTTATGCAGCTGACACACACATTAACATAACCATATCACCAGTGGACTATATATTTGAATTACCGGTAAACAGAGACAAACTGGATAATTGTCTTTGATTAAATTAGTAATGTGAAAAACTACAAACCAAACCAGAAATCTTAGTGTAGTTATGGACTTGGACCTGAATTTTAAAAAAAACACGTCCATGCATCATTAGTAGACTTAACTAATGGGACAGTGTCTTTCGCAGGCCTTCCTAATCAGAAAGCATCAGCTGATTCAGATGACTGCTGCTCGAGTCCAAATGTCTGGAAATGTTTTTATTATGAACAGGTCTTCGAGATGTGTAATGACATTTTTACTGATAGTCCGTTATTCCTGTTATTGTAATTTATGTTAAAGAACAACTTTGAAAATAAACTTTAGAAATAGTATTAAATAAAGTGAAAATCACACACAGACCTCATAAAAGAAAGAAAAAGAAAACGTCAGGGGTGCTCAAAAGATGTTGGGCACACATGGGACAAGAAATAATTAGGCATAGCAAGGGAAGACACCTTCTCAAAATAGCCATGATAAAGTGATTCAGTGCTTGGAGATTAAAATCTAGGTGCCACTATCAACCGATGACATGTCTTATGTAGAATGGGAAACACGTTTTTTTTTCTTTTAAATCACAGCATTGTATACCCATGCTTTAATGCTTCACAAGGGAACAACGTCAATGGAGAGCTTATTTTATTGAATTATACTTCAATCTTCTGTGCTTGTTGTTAATACTACAACATACATTCAAAAGTTGTGGATTACTTTACATACAGTACATGTTTGCAGTTCAGCAAATGTAAAAAAGAAAGATAATGCACGAGCAGGCACATAATGTCAAGTTGATGTTCTGTATTTGAAAAAAACTGACAGTTGTCCAATACTTGAACTAGTTTTTCAGCATTTATTTTTAAATCAATCAAATAGTCATGGTGTCATCAACAAAGCAAACACAATCCATTCATTCTTCTAATTGTTTCTTTACAAACAAGGTCATTATTGCTCTGCCAAATAATTTACGAGTTCTCTTGAGCCGTCTATTTTTGACTTTGACAGGTGGACCTTCATCAGGTGACCCGTCATTGGGCAACATCTGCTCAGCTGCAACGACGGCACCTTGGCTGTCCGCTGAATCAACAACAGTTGAGTCAGCAGTGGCTTCAACTCCAGTAGCCGCTGCCCTGACATTTGAGGGAGGCATATTTGTAAGGCTTTCAGAGGAGCGACAGGTGGCCGTGCCTGTACCACTTGTAAGAGTGGTTGAAGGCATTTCACTTTCAGTCTCTTCAGCAACAATGTCCTTAAGAGGTAGTTCCTCAACAGCATTTGAGAGAGGCATGTTTATAATGCCGTTAGAGGAGCGTGGAGTGGCCAAGCGTTGTCCAGTTGTGGGAGTTGAGGCTGAGTCTGTGCCATTAGTAAAAGTTATGGCTGAGTGTGCTTTTTCAAGTTTTTCTTCTGGGTAATCCACTGGGCGACAGACCAGCATATTTTCAGAGGAATCCTCAAAACTGAATAAAACAAGACAATCAATTAATGAATTTGTCATTCAGAATAAAAAAATGTCCATTCATTTAAAAAGAAATATACATCTTTACAGACACTTACTAAAAGCTAGTGTCCATCTCTTTCTCCAGATGGACCATGGTGATAAAGGGGTGCAGGAGAGCCTTCTCAGGAGTGATCCTCTTTTCCGGGTCCGTACGTTGAAGGCCTTTCAGGAGGCTCACAAATGCCCTCAAGTCTTCCCGCTCAATGGCTTCCTGCATCTCTGGGTAGAGCTAGATTTGAAACAAAGTCAACGGTAGGTCAGTTTCTCTCCTTCCTCTCTCTTAGCCACATGGACAATTAGCTCATGAAATGGACCACTTACTGTTATCAGGTCATCCAGGCTTGCAATAGTCCTCACCCATCGTTTCGGCGCAATGCCTGTTTCAAGCTTGTATTCAATTGGTGTCTACAACAACAAAATGCATAAGTCAGACACTTCTATATTGGTGATATTTTACATTTTAAGGGAGTTGTTCTAATAGAGGCACAACAATAAGTTAAAGAGCTCAGGGAAAAGCAGAGTAATGTCAAAATACCTTCAGCCACCACTTTGGGGTGTCCCAGTGCTTATTCTTCTTGAAGAATTTGCTGGTGTTGTTTCCAGCACTTAGGAGGTGGTCAGCGGGCTGGCCTAGTATTTTGACAAGGCCACTCATCTGGAAAGAGAAGATAAAGAATGAAAATCCGAATCCGAAATCCTATATCAAGTCCACTGTTTGGTTTGGACATGTTTCCAGGTTTCCAGTCTGTGAATTCAAACCTGGATATTGAGTTGGTTACTTACCGCCTGGTACTCGCAGTTTACTGCAAACAGGTGCTTGCCGAGAAACAAGAAGGCGAGCAAACAGCCAAGACCCCACATGTCGATGGCCTCTGAGATGGGGAGACCCAGGATGACTTCGGGTGCTCTGTAGTGGACATCATTCAACAGAGCTGTTTAGTACATTGTTCAGTGCTTGTACTGAAGCCTGACACACCCTCTGTGGGAGCTTTTCATTTTAAACACATAACTCCAAAGATTTTAAAACATGAACCTTGCACGTTGAACCTACCTGTAACCCAGAGGTTGAATTGACATCCCACCATATTGTGCCATTTCTGATGTTGTGAAAGACACGCCAAAATCTATAAGTTTTACTCTGAAGGGCTCACGCAGGTGGTTTGTCAGCATGACGTTGTCTGGCTTCAGGTCGGCGTGGACAACGCCAATGCTCTTCAGAGCCTCAAAGGCCGTCAGCAACTGCAGAGACAAAGGAGGAGTTGTTAAAAATACAATTGACCAGAGTGCACACTTCTACAGACATAGTTTTAATGTGTTCGTTTGATGTTTAACTATCCAAACTGTTAACTCAATTGGCCGATTGTACTGCCATTGTTTGTTCAAAGTCTTTTACAGTCATTACCTGCTGTGCAATCGGACGTATTTCAGAGGGAGACAATGGCTCCATGTTTCTTTCCTCGATCAATTGCAATAGACTTCTGTCCAGCATTTCAAATGCTAAACAGATGTGTCCTTTGTGTTCAAACTTTTCAAGGAACCAAACCACGTTCTTCTTGACTGGGTCAAGAATGCTTACAACTTCGAGCATTTTGATCTGCGGGGAAAAAAGGAAACATTGCATAAGTAAGATGACACAGCAAGTAAGACAACTTGTCAAAAAATATAATCGGTGAAACTAAATAAATGACCTACCTCTCTTGTAGAGACCTGGCTATCCTCAGTCTTGAGGATCTTGAGGGCGACTTCCAGCGATGTCATTAAATCTACACATTTGACAACTTTGCCAAAGCGCCCTTCACCGGTGAAGCCCTGAATGAGGTAGCGACTTGAGCTGCTGCACAGTATTTCCCTTTTTCTCACCTCAAAGGTCTGGTGGTGACGACAAAGGTCTGGTGGTGACGACAAAAGTTAAACATGCGCCTACATCATGTAGCTGAGAAGTCAAGTCTTGCATTGAAAAATATGAAAATGTACTTGAAAGTTTCGAAATGTAAAATACTCCTAATTTTCACAGTGTAATTATTAATTTCAATATATTCATATTTATTCCATTTTAGCATTACTATTACTGATTAATTCAATTGTTAACCATATTTTAATATTATATATGTTAATATTCTATATTTTAGTGTAAAGTACTTCAGTACAATCAATATGTAATATTGCAATATATGTATAGGGTCATTATAATTGAAGCTTTTCATCTCAATGTGTAAAGTAACTCATAAGATTCATCTGTCATACCAATGTAGTGGAGTAATAACACTTCTCTCTGACATGTAGAGTAAATATAATAGCAATACTGATACAATACAAATACAATACAGATACTCAAAGTAAAAGCGAGTGCAATACTTGATAAATGTAGAAACACGCTATGTGTTTTTGTTGTTGGTTTAGCTTACCTGTTTTAGATGCTGTCAAACAGCTGGCAGTATGCAAGCTTGATGGCTTTTCACCAAAGAAAAGGTTTTTCCAAATATTGATCATCTTCTTCAAGTCAGTCTTGTCTGTAGGTCTGAAGTGTTTGCAACTGAAGGCAAACTGAACAGGTCACCAGTTTGGAACACTTGATGACAGAACATCAGTTCCATTCCAAAGACAGTTAATCTTCCATTCCAAATAAAGCTACAGAAAGATTCTATTGCCTTTTGGGTTTTTTTTTTAAATCTGAGAAATAAAGGGAATTCATTTGATTTAGACCTTCACACTGGCTTCCTGTCAGTCAAAATGGTTTAGGGCCAAAATACATTTCTGATCTTCTGCTACATTATGAACCTCTCAGGGTCTGGGACAGGTCTACATTCAGTCCCAAGTGTAAAGACTAAAGATGGCGAAGACGCCTTCAGTTTTTATGCACCACATACAGTATCTGGAACAAACTCACAGTAAACCTAAAGTCTACTGCAACTCTCAGCTCTTTTAACTCAATCTTATTTAATTTTTGTATCTATTATATGCTCATGTAAAATACTTGCCTTGTGTCTGATTTGTGCTATATAAATAAACTTGCCTTGCTATGCCTAACCGACATGTTGGCATTGCTTCCTTTTCCTTCAGAGCTCAGCCCTCCTGCACAGTGCACACGGGTCAACTCATAGGCCACAGACAAAAACACAACACACTCACAAATAGCTGCTGCTCACATTTCCCTGCAACAAAAAAAAAGGTATTTCTTGAAATAATCTGCAGCTTATTTGCCAGGAACATAATTCTGCCATGGTTGTTTTTTTGCTGAGGGCAACAGCAAGCCCAGCAGCTGGGACATAATGAAGCTTTCAGGCACTTGTTCTCCCATCATGTAGCGCCAGCCCCTGTCTGCTTCCACCAGATGTTCCACGTTTTTTCCTCCAAAAGGCTCGGCTGCCAGACTGGGGGACGATTGCTAGCAAAGCGGGAACCAGCTAGCTCCACTGTTGATTCGTGATTATAGGGTGATAGTTGGGTTAATTGCTTGTTTCATTTTTACTGGGCGAGAGCCTGTCACTTTGTTGTCATCTTTTGTGTAGCTGAGGAAATCAGAAACTAGAGCCAGGCTGGAATCAGTTAGGGAACAGATAAACAGGATTTTATTGATTCATTTTCAAAGATCACAGAGTAGCTGTCGTTGCGAATAACCTTGTGGGTCGATTGTTGTTAAAGGATGACAATGTGTCATCACATGTCCTAAAAGCAGAGTGATAACTAGTACAAGTAGCCTACAGTAGGCTATTATGTTGAATACAGTTTGTGATCGTCAACGAAGAAGAAGAAGAAGAAGAAGAAGAAGAAGAAGAAGAAGAAGAAGAAGAAGAAGAAGAAGAAGAAGAAGAAGAAGAAGAAGAAGAAGAAGAAGAAGAAGAAGAAGAAGAAGAAGATGGCTAACTCTTGCTGCATTTACTCTGTTTACGGAAAATGCCAACAACCCAAAACTCAAATATATTCCTTTTGCAATGATACAAAACTAACAAAAGTAAACTGTAAAATCCCCACATTTCAAAATTAGGAAATATAGGGTTTTTGGCATCCTACATCATTTGTAAGTTTTTTATTAGGCCTACTAGTTGATCGATTTATTGATTAATCAACCAATCATTAAGCACTGCTGTAAACTGTATCTTTCTTACAAGGCTTGGTGTTTAAGTGAAAACTGTAATCTATTTGGGAATACTGATCCCTTTTTAATTAGGCTTTACTATGTGTATGTTTGTGTGTGTGTGTGTGTGTGTGTGTGTGTGTGTGCGTGCGAGTGTGCGTGCACGTGCGTGCGTGCATTTGTGTGTGTGTGTGTGTGTGTGTGTGTGTGAGTGGGTGTGCGTGTGTGTGTGTGTGATATTTGGATGCATTTTCTGTCAATTACACTGGCTAATCTACCCCTTGTCAGTGCATGTTGTAGGCTAAGTGAATGAATTAAGACTAGATGTTTTAACATATGTAATTAATTCAAATCATATCATGTATGCCTCGCTCAGTTCCTGTGTAACTGAGGAAGGGACATAGCCAAACCTTGTTTTCTTTTAGGGCAAATGAAGAAATCTCTATGGGCTATCCTGTCACTGATCAATGCACATTTAGATGTTAAACATCTGGCAAGCCACTGGAAACTAGATTCTATGGCAACATTGCGTCGCCATCTTCCCCCCATCATTAGCTTTCACCATTGCCCCGGGGTTCATAATGTCGTTAGCTTACATAGAAACACACTAAAGTGAGGTTACATGACGTTTCTCAACCCCTTTTATTGGAGCAACCTGCCATGCAGCCTGCTTGTCCTATTCCATGGGCACCACAGGGAAATTAGCCATGATGAGAGCAGAGGCTTGATGACAAGAGGTTTCAAATTTCTTGCGTCAATGATCATTTAATTTGGGGATTAGGCAAATAAAAGGCATCTAGCGCACCTAGCAGGATAAAGCTTCCTAGAAGAGGAAGAAGTGAAAGAAGAAGAAATGTACATGCTCATGGAAAAATTGGCAATCAAAAGAATTTGCTATTTAGCCGTTTGACCTATACACAAGCTTTTATTCATTTTCAGTCTCTCTTTCGCCCCAGTTATTTGCTACATTTTCTGCTCACATTTGGATGTAGCATAAACGCTTTCACACAGAAATTCCAACTTGCACCATGTCTGCATTAGTTTTAATCGAATGTGCAGTCAAAATGATTAGCCACACAATGACTGAAATTATGTAGTTGTAATTACAAACAGATGGGAGGCTTGATTTGCACTTAAGGCGACTGTGTGCATGGGAAATGCGGTGTGAACAAGAATAATTAAGAAGTTAAAGTCCAAGTTTTTTCTAAGTTGTGTTTAAATAATCAACACTATAATATAAATTGCGTTTAACATTAGCTTTATAGTTACTTATAAGAATGCCTCGACTGGAGCAGCAATCACCTTCAAGCCTTGAGGTTGTGCGATGCAGAGATTTCTTATTTTATTTTTTTAAACTCTTTTAGAACGCAGTTACATTTTTTTTTACTGGAGGAGAGCAGCATGTATAAGCTGTGGTGCCTCATGCTGAGATGTTTCCCAATACCCGAGGGCCTATTGGGGAGACAGTAAGTCGTGAATTGAGTTGAAGAATATACTTTCTGCTTTAGTACTGCTTTTGTCTTTATGCTGAGGAAAATAGTGCCTTTTCATTTGTACTAGAGAATACACTGTATGTTTCCATAGTGCAGTTATTCCTAACCTGGGAATCAGGACTCCCCCAAAAAAAATTCAGGACTCAAGTTATATAAATAATATGAAATAAACCACTTCCACTTTGGTCAGGCACAAGCCTTTAGAAAAGAATAGACATTTTGAATGATTGTCCCCCCATAAGATTCATGGGGTTCATGCTTGGTTTACAAATAAGTTAAAATTGTCACATTTGTACCACAATATAACTAAATCATAATGATCAAAAAAATGCTGTGCATATTCATGGTCCCCAGAGGATGTATGCCAAGGTTTTTGACTGATTTGCCCAATGATATGAAGAAATAAACAATTTCTTCACAAGAACAAGTTGGAAGTTATTGGAAATGAACAAGTGCTGCTCTTTAACTTTCCTCAGATTTATCCTGTGACTAAAGTACATCTTCCAAGTCTATTCAAATAAATCCTCTGCGCTGCTTATTATGATACTGGACACATTTATGCTGTTTATTTTGGACACTAATTTGCCTTTCTTTCCTTTGTCTCCCTTAGGCCTACTAACAAGGGTATAACAAAAAATAATTAATCAGTATGTTGTTAATTCTGTCAAACACTTTGATATGGTGTGATGTCTTTTGCAACCTCTAGAGGCCACTAGTGGGCCTTAGTCTTCTGTAATTTAATTTACTTGAAACAGGCTTCCTCCTTGGTCATTATTTTTACTTTAATTTGGATACATGAATGTATATATGTGAAGTAGTGTTTAGAAGCTAATATAATTGTGGTTTAGTGAAAATATGTCTTCTTAATACTCAAATGTATTGGTAATGGAGCTCAGCCCCCCAGCCCTTTGGTTGACTGTTCAGGGTCCCATCATCAGTCCACAGCAGAGATGACTGAGTTGTTTGCAGTTTACTCATTGTACAACAGAGGTCACTAGAAGCTACTCTTGCATGAAGTTGGCCCATCCTCTCCATCAAAGCTGTGGAGTGCTGCGGACTAAAAAGTTTCTTGCAGTTTTGAAAATATTTCTTGAAGCTATTATTAACAAACAGCTTGTATATTATTTCCACCCTCTCTGATTCAGCAAACCTGCAAGCACAGGCGTGCTTTATTTATGCTGGTAGATTTTATGCATGACAGTTTTGCTGAGGGGAAAAAAAGTTCCTCCTCCCCGTCTTCCCCATGTTTCCCCCATTGATTTTGGTCGCTGCTTTGATGCGGATCTGCACCAGAAGTGTCACTTGGATAAATCACTGTTAGTCCAAGCTGGCATAGCTTGGCACATGGTGACAGAAGGGAGAATTCCACGCGGATCAAATAAATACAGATGTGAAGTAATTAGTTGTATTCCCAAGGAGCCTATTGTATGCATGTTAAAGATGCTAGGGATCAGCTGGCTTTCCCACTAGCAGCTTTTATCAATTTAAACAGGAACAGTGACTAGGTGGGTCATAACCCACGTGGCTTTCGTGAGTCTGCTTGACATTGACATGCTTGACAATTTGAACAGGACTCATCTATTATGATCAAGTGCAAACTGGCCTTGTCTTTCACAGACACTCACCAATTTGTGAAATTAAGCAAATAGGCCTAGTCCAAAGTAAAGTTAAATGTCATAAAGTTGATTTACAACAACTGAATTTCTATAGCTGGCTTTATATTGTTCCTAGCCATGACCAGGAGACAGTTTAAAAGCAGCAAATTTTGCTTTTGCAAGTAATGCCTAATTGCCTATCACTTAATAATTTCCTTTCTATAGCTTTCTAGAACAAAGTCTTATTTACAATCCCGCATTACAAAAGCAGTCTTACTTTGTGGAACCGGAAGGAAGCAAAACATATATAATAAGAGGCAGCAAAGCACAGGAAAAGATCCAGATATAGAAACAAATCCACTTATACATACACTGCATTTTTTGTGATTATCTTATCAATGTATTTTTTCAACAGCCAGTACCTCATGACATGTGCAACATGCATTATTCTGATGGTCTGGATATTGTTTACACCCAATGCTTTTGCTTTGGTGCATTGCACAATCTGAGAATCACATTTACAACAATTTATGTAAAAACACTTTGATCTTCACTCTAACCAAGAACACATTTGAAAAAAGCGCTGCATTAAGTGCATCATCTTATAACAAAGGGAGTGTATGTTTGCCGCATAAAACCATTACAATTAATCCCACTTCCTTGTGAAATTGAAACCCACTTTTTTTGCTCTCGCAATTATAGGCCCCTTCAGAAGGGGACGTATTTATGCCCAGCAGTTAGCAATGCATTGATTTAATACGTTTCTAATCAGGACATACAGCTTCAGGGCCTAAAATGTTAATTTTTCCTGCTGCTTACAAAGTAGCCTTTGATTTTCTGTCACGGCAGTAATTACAGTGTTTTGCCACTAGATAGGGAGAGAGCTTTGTCTCCTCTAATTATGAGGTAATCATTGCTGTAGTGCCAACATGTTGTTCTCACCTTTTTGTTAATACTAGTTTTATTTTATTTTAACAGCTTGCGGCTATTACCTTCCCTTCTAATTTACACTGTGATACACTGTGTGTGTGTGTGTGTGTGTGTGTTTGTGTTTGTGTTTGAGATTGTGTGTGTATGTGTGTTTGTGTTTGAGATTGCGTATGTCTGAGTGTATATTTTGAGTGTGGCAGCCTAGTGACTGTAATTGTTGTGGTATGGGTGCTGTTAATTACTGGAGTAAACGGTTGAATCACGGCCAGGGCCCTTTGTGCTTGCAGAGTGGCGGGCAGAAGCAGAGAGAGAGACAGAGGGCTGGAAAATTGTTTTTACCATCTGGGGACCGGGGGAGAGAGAAGGGGAAGCAGAGAGGAGAAAGGGGGAACAGAAAGGCCCAATTGGTGGCCAGAGCCTAAGGGTCTGGGGGTCCATATGGAAGGCAACACTTTGCCTTGCGCTTTATTGCACACCTTGCTGTTTTAATCAATGGCAAGCCTGTTCACAGAGCCTAGAGCAGCAGTGGTTGTTTCTCATTGTCTCACTGCTATACTTCCACTTTTCCTGCTCCACTACACCCCAACACTTCTTACCAAATCTCCCAAGAGCTGTGCAGCACTTTCAGGCCTCTCTGGAAGCCGGGGAGAAGTGGATTCGCTGCGGTGAAAACGTTTGCACTTTGTGTGAGGTAATAGCTCCTATTTTGTAATGATGATTTGATACGCTTTTGGCTCCTGCCTGCATCCTTATAATTTCCCAGCAAAGCAGGGATACGAATGTAGACACCTGCTGTGTTCGGAGTCGTTTCCCTAAAGTAGAGGACGCCATTCCATCTGAATTTCATTTGAGTGTTGAAAGTAATGGGATTAGGCCAGAAAAGGCGTGTTAACACCAAGACGTGTGCTAATAACACCATAAATGTGCCAGCCAGCAGTGGTGTGACTCTCTCGAAACCCCACCCTCGTTGGAAGTAGTTTTGGTAATCAGCGTCCCACCGCCTAGACTGAGCGTCATGATGAGGAATAATAAGGCCATGGTTATGTGGGAGGTTGAGTGCCTGATTTTAATCGCAGAACATCCATATGTCATTAAATTAGACCCATTTTGTAAACAATACACACAACGGGTAAAGCTACCTGTTTGATATGGCAGACCTACTGTTTTATTGGGCAACATCTTAGATTGCAACAGAACAGCAATCAGACAGTGTAGTGTCACACTCTATCTTGCATCTGCTCGTAGGGCAACCCAGGGCAACTCCATATCTGTGCATATACAGTATTACTGTAGTTCACTTTTGTTATATTTAGTTGTTAATATAAGTGTAAAATCACACTATATCGATACAGCAATCACTTAAACAGTATGCTCAGTTCATAACACAAGTGTCCCAGTCATTCAGCTTTGCAGTAATTGCCAGATAACATTTTTAGTATCCCGTTAGTTTTATCCAATCAGGAGACAGAGCGCTAAAAAGAGGCGGGTCTCTGTGCCGGTGAACGATGACTCGCTGTTCTCCATTGCGGCACTATCTGATGAAGACAGCTGTGCATGTGGTGGTGACGTAGGGAGTAATGTGGTTGTATCTGGGAGTAACTTAGAGATTCACACTAAAAACCTTATACCAGCCCACAGAGGATTTTCTGAAGCTTAATAAAATCCAGAGTTTATTTTCAAATCGGTGTTGACAACATATTTTTTGGGGAAATT
>NC_137230.1:14760034-14850034 GCF_949987685.1 Ammodytes marinus
ATTTACTGCAGTTTATAAAAAATCTGATAATAATATATCAGTCACTAGTACAAAAAAACTAAATGCATTTACTTTACTGTACTTAAACAGAATACAGGACTTGTAATTGTAGACACATTACACAAGGATCTGTATTCTGCCCAGACAAGTGCATCACTTCATGCTGACGGCGTAGCTTAAATACACTCTGTTCTGCAGGTGCTTCAGGGGGAATTGGAGCCATAAAACTGCTGTGTAGCCACTATTGGTTAACGTGAGCAGAAGGTCAGACAGGATAAAGATTTGAGTGTGTTGGCAGACGGGGGAATCTCATCTGACAGGAAGGACCAACACACACCAGTCCCCATTACAACTTTCCACTGACTCACTCACCACAGTATCAGGTATATATTGTTGTATGCCATAAATTAGACCAAACGAACGCACGTGCTAATGGCATGTTTGATTAACCACAACCTGTAAATAATCTAGTATTCACGCCCGTCACTGTCAGGTGATTTTATTGATTATAAACCCTTCATGAAGATCAGAGGTGAGATGAATGATGGCTAAGTTTCCTTGTAGCTTGAAGCAAATATTTTGAATTAAATAAAGCAAAATATAGAAGGATATTCATATGTTATGGGGCTAGGAAAACAAATTTAAATATAATAATTTCAATTAATTTTTTAAAGAAATGTTGCGAGGTTTTAAGAAATCTGCTGTCATAATAATTTTGTAATTTAGTACTAACCATTTAGTAATTTAGCATCCTCATGAACACTTGCTGTTGTTGGAGTTTAAAGGTGAAGTAAGCGGTTTATTTATGTTAATATAAGTGTTAAATCGCTTTTTAATTAATACAGTGATCACTTACATCATGTGCGCGTTTCATAAAGCCGATCTCTCAGTCAGCTGCTCTGCATGTAAACGGCAAAAAAAACTTATTGGAGGATCCCGAAATTTTTATCCAATCACAAGAGAGAACGCTACAAACCGACACCCGTCTCACTCATGGTCTCACTGCCGGTGCACGCCAGAGCAACAGTTGGGTGAAAGTTTATGCAGGAGCAGGTAAGAATCCTTCCCAATGTCTGTTTTGATGATTTTTATCATGTTTTATCACACTTGGATGGATGGATCTGAGATGATGCTAGATAACTCGCTGCTTGAATGTGGTAATGTAGGGATGAGCGTGGGGACTGCTAACTGCAGTAACTGACAGGAAGTTAGCTAAAAACCATTCCGCTTACAGCACCTTTAAGTAATAATTGAATACAGCATGACAGGTAAAAACACTGATTTACTAAAACAAATTAAGGCGCAAAAAAGAAAGTATGTTAAAGTGAGTATGAAAAAATTTAGCAATGTATTTATTTTCTTTATTACTTTCACTGTTCTGTTCATTGTGGTGGGATATATTTATGACATGTGAGCACTGACCATGATGAGTTGTTTCACACACCAAAGGTCAGAGGCATCTCTTACAGAAAGAGACAGCCCACCCCCCCCCCCCCCCCACCCAAACACTCGCTAGTCATTTACCTCATTCTCTATCAATTATTGAGATTCAGTTGTCAGTTGAAAAGCCAGCCAGACTTTCCGTTGATCTGTTTGATGAATATTTCAGCTGACAAACAGGCAACCTGACACTCTGCACCAAAGCAATGTGTGGTTAGCGAGAGGTCGCTCATCTTGGCCACAGTCATGCACATATGCATGCACATGTGTATAGAGTTACAGTGTTGTTGTTCCCTTTCTGTTCTAAATGTTTTACTTACTGTTTATTTAGATTGATTTCTCCAACCACTGCTTGTTTGTCATCTATTTTGATTACAACAAACGGAAAATACATTACATGACTCAAAGCACGTCAAATTAATTTCTGATTAATATGCAGAAAAACTTGAATGTAATGCACATTAACTCAAGTACTGTACTAGACAAAATGAGTGACAGGATCCGTTATGCTAAAAATCAAGTATCTTAACTCTAAAACTCAAGTAACATTTGGGATTCAGGACTAATACTTATTTAAAAAGCTATGCTTCACTTTCATCAATGGTAAAGTAGCTGTGGGCGGGCATGACCTATTTTAACATTTTTCACAAAGGCCTATAAACTAATTGAATAATTGGCCAAAACGTATTAAGGGACTTATTTTAGTACATTAGAATATAAAACAGGAGAAACAAAGAAGGTTCTTTATTTAGGCCCTTGATCTCAGCCAGCCCCATTTGTGACCAAATGTCACCCTGTGAATTGCTCTCAGTTATAGGGGAAAATCAAATATTTCCACAGACTTTAGTGGCTATTGCTGCAGCCTTCACAATGGAATTAACAAACATTTCAGCTAAGAAGAGCAGAGCGGAACAACCAAGTTTTTTTTAGTATTGGTGGTTGTATTAAAATAACATTTTGAGTTTTTCACTCCACAATTTTAACATCTTTAACAACACATTCCTATAGGCTAAAACCAAAGAGTTGTGTAATGCAAAAGGTTAGATGAAAAGGAAATACTTCAGGCAAAGTGAAAGGCTTCTTGGCCTTGAGCGTTTTTGTTTTCACTGTATCATGTGGAAAACAACACCATCTCGCATTCAATAAAGTCACTTGACCACAGCAGCATGAAAGAAGAGCCCAATAGAGCTCTAGTGAACTGGTGACGTGTTATTTATGTCAGGCTCAGTTCAAAAGCAGCCTCTACGGAGAAGACACGCCCCATAAATTGTTCTATGGCCCCTATGAACAGGTCAGGAAGGCACCAATATTTCCTCTTTATTGGAAACAACAGAAACAACATGCAGCCATAAAGGAGACCTCAGAGGTGAAACTGAAACAAGGGGAACGGCAGGGAAAAGCTTGCTGGAATGAGAGCTGAGAGGTAGTCACACAATCCATTTCTTTCCAACCTGCTTGTCCAAATACCGCTGCACTTCCTCATAACTTTCTCACTAGTGACCGGCAAACTCCCCATGCTTCATCACAGGTCAACTTTGGAGATGACCTTTAAAGGAAGATGTAACAAATGATTGCAGCCACTTCATATCTGCTGAGGCGCCATAACCCTCTACATATCCTGACCTCAATTTGAAGCGTGCGTGTTGGAAGGCCCATCTGAGGGAGATGGTATCGATCTGAGCGGGGACTGTGGCAGCATCAATAAACAACAGGCTTCAGGCTTCAAGGCTGAGGAGACACATCTCTATTTCAGCCGGAGGGTTCGCATCTGGATACCTGAGTTTGGATAGCGCCCTGCGGACAGATGGTGTGACACGTTTTTCTTACTGAACTCACAGCAGACCCAGCCCCTTTGTGAGACACCAAAGCCACTGATATTTTTTCTACTGTAAACGTTCTATCGAGGTGAATAAGGCCTCAAACCACAAGCTCACACATTTTTTTTTAAACTTTGAATAATTACCATTGATGATAAGGGACATAATAAATTAAACGACCAAGTGGCAGTCGATAATTGCTAGAATGATCAATGCTTAACCAGCAGACAAATAGTATTTCAAGATCTTCTACATCAGCGTTACAGTGAAGGAAGACAGTGCTTTGGCCCATTAATCAATAAACACAACAAGCCAACCAATACATGTGACAGGGACTAATGAAATAATCATCAGGGAAGGAGGAAGAGGAAGCAAACACTAGCTGCATTTTGGACAATTAGTTACATGCATAAAAACAGCCTAAAAATGAAAAGCAAACTATAGTGCATAAATACCGGTACTGGGCAATCTTGCAGGACAGTTTTGTTGCTGTCTCGTTTACTTGCTTTTCCCTCTTTGCTGAGAAAGTTAAATAAGTGTGCCTCATATATTCAGAGTCAAACTGAGCTCACTTTGCACTAAGCAGCTTGTCAATAGCAAGAAAAGAGGTATACGGCGCAAGACAGAAGGGCTGATAAAATGGCTTTTAATTACCAGACAGTGAATGCTGGCCTTTCTCTCCCACCTTCCTCCCCCCGGCTAAGTCAGGAGTTTGATTTCTGATAATGTGGATTGCTGACTGGGCTTCATCCGAGTTGCCTCTAAAGCAGAAGGACCTAACGTCAAGTCCTGGGAGAGTGTGTTTGACATAGTGCCATATAGATCCTCTGCTTTTCATCAGAGGGCAGTGCTGGAGGAGGCATTAATCAGAATGCTTGATAGCCAGCCTTTGTTTTCCCTTTTGCTTTCCTATAACAATTAGGCAAAGTGATCATTTCAGGCATAACATGGAAATCAATGGGTCTTTAACCCAGCTGTTGGTACAGGTGTAAGAGATTAGATGTACACAGATGCAGGTCGATGCAATGAACTCCCAACCTAGGTGTGTACAGTGTGTGTTTCTTTTTTTGGCAGTTGACATAAGACAAAAACATAGATAGATGTATGGATGTATGGATAGATAGATAGATAGATAGATAGATAGATAGATAGATAGATAGATAGATAGATAGATAGATAGATAGATAGATAGATAGATAGATAGATAGATAGATAGATAGATAGATAGATAGATAGATAGATAGATAGATAGATAGATAGATAGATAGATAGATAGATAGATAGATAGATAAACAGACAGACAGACAGACAGACAGACAGACAGACAGACAGACAGACAGACAGACAGACAGGCAGGCAGACAGACAGACAGACAGACAGACAGACAGACAGACAGACAGACAGACAGACAGACAGACACACACACACACACACACACACACACACACACACGCATATATACATACATACATACATACATACATACATACATGCATGCATGCATGCATGCATACATTCATACGGTGTAGATACATACTGTATATAGATAGATTCCCCTTTGGAACACTTATCCGCACTTTTAAGCAAGATGTCAACAACTGAAATTGAAGTTTAGCCTCAAGCCAACAAGTTGTTTTAGCAGCCAGTGAAACACAACCTATTGCACAGCGCACTTCTCATTGATATTGTTTTCGAGTACATCATGTCCAGCCAAATCTTCACCATGGGGAGAAGGAACACGCTTTAACAAGTTCTTAGCAGTGAACAGTACCCTGCTCAACAGACTTGGGTGTCAGCTCTGTGAGTGCTGTAAATTAACAGAGAAAGAGACTTCATTTTGCCCAGGGATCAATGTCTTGTTCTTGGAACTGCAATCAGAGCTCTTGAGTGGGCACAGAGACTGATGCGGCTACTCAATCATGAGGTTGTAATCAACAACGCTTTTAACTGCCCCTTTGTTTAACATTCAATTATACATAATGACGAGTGAAAACCTTTAAATACTAATGCAGTGTTAAAGTAGAGTGAAAGAGGCAAAAACCTCTTTGGATTCTTGTAAAGGCTAGATCACTATTCTGTTCACCTGACACTTGTTTTTTAAAGAGTAGGTGGGGTGTCAATATTGATGAGGACCTTTCATACAGTATCCATATATCAAATTAATATTAACATTAGTAGTCTAAAGTTAATTCTGAAAGGATTATTTACCCTTAAAACTACCGCACATTAAACTCATCAAACTTGAACTCACATCAATGTCAAATCAAATCAAATCAGTTTTATTTATATAGCCCAAAATCACAAATAAATTTGCCAATGTCTTATGTGCAGCAAAGGCAGTCCAAGGTGACAAACATCTCTTTTGATGGAGTGTTCAATCCCTATTCAGTAAAAAGGCTGAGTTGAACACATACATAGTGGGTCACACAGTGTTGCCTCTATGCAATTATCCTTACAAAGCTTTTCAGTCTTACTCTCTTCCAAAGCACATTCATAACTATGATGACCTCCTGATTTCGACAGGAATTAATAAAAAAAACTATGAGACACACACACACACACACACACACACACACACACACACACACACACACACACACACACACACACACACACACACACACACACACACACACACACACACACACACACACACACACACACACACACATACACACACACACACACACACACACACACACACACACACACACACACACACAAAATGCAATATTCACCTTATATTCACATTTCAATAAGTTAAATAAAGTTTTTAAAGTAAGTTTACATATATACAGCTCTGGGAAAAAGTCTGGATTTTTGTTAAATCTTCATCTCTACATTACTTAATGGAAATGCTCTTAATGGCAATAAATGTATTGGAATTTGCTAGAAATGTTGTCAGTAGTTTATAGAATAAAACCAAAATGTTCATTCTACTCAAACATATGCATATTAATAGTCAAACGAGAGACATTGAACATTTGGAGTGGTCTCTTAATTTTTTCCAGAGCTGTGTGTGTGTATATATATATATATATATATATATATATTAGAGGTGGGCATAGATTAATTTTTTTAATCTAGATTAATCTAGATTAATTTTGGAATTAATCTAGATTAATCTAGATTAAAATGGCTCATTTGAATTCATTCATAATATGTGTGTGCTCCCTAAATAATGACTCAAAGTAAGTCTTTGAGAACGTGTTTCTCAAGCCAGGTGGCGCATCAGACCAGGGGCTCATCTCCTGTTTCCAACATGCATCACAAACTGCTTGAGGAAGCTGTTCTACTATGATAATTGGAGATGAAAATAAATAATGTTCAACAAGATGTACTTGTGTTTACAAACTGTTAGGCAGGGCTCAACGCTAAGGTTTTTTTTCACTTGCCCTAACGGGCAAGTGGGTCTGAATTCTACTTGCCCGAAGTCAATTTTTACTGGCCCCTATACAATTTTTTTTATATTAGTCATGTTCAAATAATTGTTATATTTGCTTTTTATTGACAATGTATAAACAAATCATGGACAGTATTATAGATGAGTTAAGGGTCATACTGAAAGTGGAGGCTATAATTCAAATATTATTTGAGTTGGAACATTTGTAATTTTTTTGTTTCTAAACCTACAATAACTGCAAACGAGACATGTTTTATGCAAACAAAAATCATGTAAAGAACTTTAACAGCACTTATTTTTATTTGTTTTACCTTATTCCTTTTACAACAGCAATTCTTTAAAACTTCTTTCTGCAAAAAAAAATTAGGCCTACAACAATCTGTTTTAAAGTTAAAGGCTATTATTTTAATGTGTGTATGAGTGATTTGATTCAAAATCTAAAAATTTGGCTCAGGACAGGCTGTTTTGAACACTTTTCCAGTAGCTTACTTTTAAGCTTCCACTGCCTCATGGTATGTGAAGTCAGACACCTCTGGGTCATTTATTGAGATCTATGCAGGCTGTAGAGATGTTCCTCTGATAACTGTTGCTGATGTTTGTGTTGAACTGCACATTAACTGGTAGTAGGCTACTAGCAGCAGAGCTAACGTTAGCATCCTCGCTACTAGATTCACGTTGGGTGCATAATGCATTTAAAAAACGCGGATATTTTCGCTGCTTTTCAGACGGTCGGGGTAGACTTCACTCCATTTATAATGTACTCGTTGGCTTTTGGACTTTCTGTCACACCAACCTACTGCGTGTAGTTCTCTTCTCTAGCTCTCTAACTGGGTGTGTGTGCTCACCGGTGTTGTGCCGAGTCTGCTTGTGTATGTGTGTGTATCGGCAGTGGAGCCCCGCCCCCCCTTCACAAAACGGAGCAGAGAGGAGAGGAGAGATGCAACGTAGCAGACACTACGCGCACACAAATTAGCGTTAATGTAATAATTAGCACCAGTTAAATATGAAAATAGACCATATATAGATTACGTGTATTTGGCGATTCAAAAAAATTAAATAAAAAATATGACACACGGAAGGGGGTTCACCCCGACGGCGAACAGCCATCGGCCCTGGAGGGAACCATCTCCCCTGAGCCGAACAGGAGGTGGAATAAGAGATTAACGGCGATATTTTTTTTATCGCCGATAAGAGTCTGGCGTTAACGCAGCACGTTAACGCCGATAACGGCCCACCACTAATATATATATATTTATATATAAAACTTGACTATCTAGTATATATACAGTGCCTTTCAAAAGTATTCATACCCCTTGAAATGTTGGACATTTAGTCACGTTATAACCACACACGTACATTTATTTTATTGGGATTTTATGTGATAGACCAACACAAAGTGGTGCATAATTGTGAAGTGGAATGAAAATTAAACGTGGTTTTAAATTTGTTTTAATAATTAAAAACTGAAAAGTGTGGCGAGCAAAAGTATTCAGCCCCCTGAGTCATTGCTTTGTAGAACCACCTAACCCTGCAATTACAGCTGCAAATCTATTTGGGTTATGTCTCTACCAGCGTTGCCCATCTTCAGACTGACATTTTTGCCTATTCTTCTTTAAAAAATAGCTTGAGCTTCAGATTTAGCATCAGATTGGATGGAAAGCGTCTGTGAATAGTAATTTTCAAGTCTTTCCAGAGATTCTCAATTGTATTGAGGTCTGAACTTTGACTGGGCCATTCTAACACATGACTATGCTTTGATTTAAACCATTCCATAGTAGATCTGGCTGTATGTTTAGGGTAGTTGTCCCTCTGGAAGGTGAACCTCCACCGCAGTCTCAAGTCTTTTGCAGACTCTAACAGGTTTTCTGTTCTTTATTTGGCTCCATTCATCTTCCCATCAACTCTGACCTGCTTCCCTGTCCCTGCTGAAGAACAGGACCCCCAAAGCATGATCCTGCCACCACCATGTTTCACGGTGAGGATGGTGTGTACAGGGTGATGTGCAGTGTTAGTTTCCGCCATACATTGCATTTTGCATTCAGGCCAAAAACTTCAAGTTTGGTCTCATCTGAATATAAGCATGGCTTGTGGCAATGGGTTGGAGGAAGGTGCTGTGGTCAGATGAGACCAAAAAGGAAGTTTTTAGCCTTAGCGCAAAGTGCAATGTCTGGCGGAAAACTCACACTGCATATCACCCTGAACACACCATCCCCATCGTGAAACATGGTGGTGGCAGCATCATGCTGTGTGGATGCTTTTCTTCAGCACGGACAGGGAAGCTGGTCAGAGTTGATAGGAAGATGGATGGAGCCAAATACAGGGCAGAAAAACCTGTTAGAGTCTGCAAAAGACTTGAGAGTGGGGTGGAGGGTCACCTTCCAGAAGGTTAAATACCCTAAACATACAACCATATCTACAATGGAATGGTTTAGATCAAAGCATAGTCATGTGTTAGAATGGCCCAGTCAAGGTCCAGACCTAAATACAATTGAGAATATCTGGAAAGACTTGAAAATTGCTGTTGACAGACGCTCTCCATCCAATCTGATGCTGAATCTGAAGCTTGAGCTATTTTGTAAAGAATAATGGGCAAACATATCAGTCTATAGATGGGCAAAGCTGACGGAGACATACCCCAATAGACTTGCAGCTGTAATTGCAGCGATAGGTGGTTCTACAACGTATTGACTCAGGGGGGCTGAATACTTATGCATGCCACGCTTTTCAGTTTTTTATTTCTAAAAAAAAATTAAAACCATATTTCACTTTCATTCCACTTCACAATGATGCACCACTTTGTGTTGGTCTATCACATGAAATCCCAATAAAATAAATGTACGCGTGTAGTTTAATGTGACAAAATGTGGAAAATTCCAAGGGGTATGAATACTTTTGCAAGCCACTGTATATATAGGCTATACAGTATTTACCAATATGTTTCAAGAATATTTGAATGCTGATAAGTGGCACAATAGCCTGCATTAACTACATGCATATTATGCATTTGTTTTATTCTCGTAGTCAGTAACACGTTTTTTCTAGTAGCCAATATATTTCAGGGATTTACTTGACAGTAAAAGTAGCCATTTTTGACTGGACACTAGAATAGTGATCTTTTATTTTGAAATGCTTGAGCGGATGTTGATTAGGAAACGTTTGGAGCAGAAGTGGTTTTCCAAAACCTCCGATAAAACAGTTAAAAACTTTGCTCTACAATGCGGGCAGATACCAATTTGCAGTTAAAGCCAAACCTTTCATGAGCTTATGACGTGTCCTCGCTGTCGGCAGTGACAAAGCTCAACAGTTAACCTTTTTAAACCTCCGCATCACTTCACACTAGTGTCCGGACTGAGCAGGATGCTAGCATGCTAGTACAAGCCACTGCAGGAAATCAGATCGTTAGCTTAGACAGCCAGCCAAATGTTATTGTGAGGCTTACCTTTGCCTCTTTATGCTCATACTAGATTTAAATAATCTCTGCGCAATGGACACCGAGGCAATAGTGATCCGTATAAAAACGCCGTCAGGTGACATGGACTCGTCCGTCGACTGTCCATCCCTTCTGAACTTCAATGACTTGCTGGTGAGTCTCCTAAAATGCTACAGCGCTAGCTAACTGTCACTATTTTTTTTCTCACTTTACAGTTAAAAACAGCTGTGCAGTCTAACGACACACATACAGCTTGAAACTGACACACCATGACCACAACCAGTATATTTTGTTAATTCTATGTGGTCTCTTAATTATTTCAGGTTCCCTGCTTCTGTCAACAGTTTTAAACTATGTCCCTGTTCTAATTCACTCCGCCATACATTTCAGGTGGCAATCAGAGATGTCATGCCTGAAGCCACTGTCACAGCCTTTGAATGTAAGTGTCCGTTATAGCAGCTGTTGGTCAACGGTCTGACCTAATAAATACTCCAGTTAAGAAATGAATTTTTCAAAACTTTGATTCCATAATTGGCTAGTAGCCTTATTATTATGCAAACATTTAGCATCTTTTCTCCCATTTGGTTCCTCCAAGTGGTGTGAACTGTTTCAAAAGGAATGACTTTGCTCCAAGTTTTCATAATAGGAAAAACAAAAGTGTTTCTCATTAAGTTTAAGAGTTTTCTGTAACTGTGTATAATATATTTGCTTTTCCACAAGAACAATAGGTTATTATTATCTCTTTACTGTTAAATGTAAAATCAATTCATATTAATATCAACATGGTGTTTTGCTTTGAGTGCTCCCTTTTCTGTTCATGTTTTATTATTTTGTTAAAAAGTTTTCAAATGAAATGATTCAAATCTCTGTGTTTTTAAGATGAAGATGAGGTGGGGGACAGAATCACTGTAAGAAGTGATGAAGAACTCAAAGCCATGTTGTCATATGTGAGTACATAAATTCCTTTTTCATCATGTCACATCCATCCCAGAGGTTGCATGACAGGATTATATATTACTGGAGGAGTTTTTCTGGGAACTGTATTCTTTACTTGAAAGTAGTTCTGATCTCAGTGTTGCCATTTCTTTCTACAATGTCAATGACAATGACATCCACTGCATGTCTGAACATCTTACAGTTTTTTTTCGATCGATTTCTAGCACTTTGTTCAAATGCTAACACACTGCTGTCACAACTGTAAACCACACATTCAAAACAGAATGGATATCAGCCTAGTGCAATTCAAACACTGCTGATTGCAATTTCAACTGAAACACTAAGAAGGTGTCTTGTTTTAGACTTGTTAGTGATACTGTATACAGTATAGGGAAAGCTCAAAAATATTTTTTTTTGGAAATGGACCAAGGAAGACAGGTTGTTGGAGGGAGAAGAGAAGCAGTCAGTGCGTTTACATGCAGACTCATAATCGGGTAACTAAGCGAATAAGACTTCAACAGGACTTTTAAACTGCATGTAAACACCTTTATCCGATCTACTTCGGACACAACTCGGCACAATAACGTACAAGAGAAGTCGGATAAGAACACCTAGATAATTCGTTCATTGTTGGCTTTCTCTCTGCATGTATACAGGGATCGGACATCGCATATCGGACTTCTCGTTCTGTGCTTGTTGTGTGCCTGCGCGTGATAGGCTACACCATGGGTTATTGACGGAAGGGAACCGGACGTGGCTCTAAAACCACTTGTTGAAAGCATGGTTGAAAGGGCTACAGCGCCACCTAGCATAGTGGAGACAGCCATGCATCGGACATTTATCCGATTTCTGAAAGGCCATGTATACTCAGACAAGTGACACGGTCTGTTCGAGTGTCTTGTTCGATATATGTCTTAATCCAATCTAGTTGTGCCATGGAAACGCACTGAGTGATACTGTGGATGTGTGGAGGAAGACCTAGAAGACATGTAGCTGTCATTTATGATGAAATACAGTAAGGGCAACACTGATAGACCCTGTTTTGAATCATGGTCTCTCATTGAGAGAAGCAGGGTTGAGGGTGAAACGCAATCGTCAAAGATCTAAAGTTGCATCTGTAATACAAATTTCCCAGCAAACAAAAACGTAAGAGTTGCACCCTTACAGTAAATGACAACATTACAGGAATTGATTTCTGTATTACAATTATAGAATATGTACACAGATACATACTACATTTGGAAATGTTATCAATAAAATATAAAATAAAAAGATTGTAATTAGTGTATTGGGGTTTGATGCTAGTGTTTATGCTCTGAGTTTGTTTCTGAGTGACAGTGTGTGTTATCTCAATGAGGCTGGTTCATAGTGTTTGATGCACTGAGCCTATTTTGCAGGTGAAGTGAACTGTTCAGCTCCAGTGACTGTTGGTAGAGAAGACTGTAGTTAGAGTTTTGCACAT
The DNA here is from genome assembly GCF_949987685.1 of Ammodytes marinus. Classification (NCBI taxonomy): domain Eukaryota; kingdom Metazoa; phylum Chordata; class Actinopteri; order Uranoscopiformes; family Ammodytidae; genus Ammodytes; species Ammodytes marinus. Next base: position 14,772,523 of record NC_137230.1, read on the forward strand.
TGAGCTACAGTTGTGCCCACTGTGGTTTATCGATCGAAAAAAACTGTAAAAGAGAGATCCCTCTTTTGTCCAATCTAAAGTTTACTATACTTTTTGCACAAGTGGTTTTGGGTGTTTTGCTTTTCCAATCCAAATGAAGATCTTTTCTGTCGCCTTTTCAGCTTTGAAGAGAACTTTGTGGCATGCGCAGTAACCATTAGGCTGCTAAGGCACTCCCAAAGAATAGATAGAATATAATAGCTAGAATATTGAGCATTTTATGTTCCTCATACTTTGATATTTTGTATTTTTAAATGCTTTGTGCAGCACAATTAAAGAGCCACTCACTTCCCTTTTCATTGGGCAGAAATCTCGGGAGACAGACCACTCCAAATCTTAGCACAAACACTCAAAAATTGTCCTTCTAACTGACAGGAATAAGGTATAACCAATTGAAAAACTTTGAAAAGCAAATCTCAGAATTGCAGTATACCTTCCGTGGTCACCAAAACCTTAGTGGTGTGCAGAGTGGCCATCTCATTTCAGATTGTGCGTTTTTAAAAAGAAGAATGTCTATCTAAAAAAATGTGGTGTAGGAGGCACCATTCTTCTGGTAGAGAAATACATGTAAAAAGAAAGAAGTAGATTTTGAAAACTATATACAATGACACATTTTGACCACTTGCTTCTCTCTTTTACAAATGTATTTATCTCCAATTCAGCAATCTGTACATCTGATCATTTTGAAACCATATAGACTCACCCAGCTGTATTTAACCTATGTGGTAAAAAAACTCCTTATTGGTCGTTATCAGCAACACATACCCACGTACACATACACAAACTTCCACTACCCATTCAGCTCCCCCACTTGGTGCATTACATGTTCATATATCCCCATACTTACTGTTCATGCCACGGACAGTAAGAGTAAATGAGTTTAATGGCTTTCTCTACGAGGTACACTGAAAGCTAAATGAACTGTCAATTTTTATTATTTATTATTCAGTACTTAAAGTTTTGCCTCATTAAAGAGCGGGCCCCCTGGGCTGCAGAATTGTTCAAAATCTACTTTCATCTGTGGATGTCTTTTACCCCCCATCAGCTCACAATGATGCTGTTCGAGCCACAGGCGCATTTTACTCTCCATGTTTTTTGTCCATTTTTTCACGCATTCACTTGTGGTTGCTTTTTAATCATTAAGTAGCATTGTGTAGCAGGCTGATTAAGCAAAAAGAGAGCTATTGGGCCGATGAGTGCTGTGAAACAGGGATGGAAAAAGTATTGACCTTATGCAGCCTTATTATTCATGAATTCAGCTGACTTGTTTTGAAGTTCTTTTGAAATTATGCCTAACCCTTTCTTGTCTGTGTGTCCTGTTTGACTGGAAGCAACTTTCAAGAGAAAGTCACAGTATTGATGTACCAATAAGATTTTAGGATTTTTGAGTATAGCCTCATTATGTTGTGTATTTTACGAAAAGGCTGTGGTCATTTGATTGAAATACATGATCAGCCAAAACTTCAGCCGTAGTCACAAGTATACCTGTGCTTTTTTAAATAGCAGACAAAAGAGGTCTGCTATTTAAAGCAACTGCGATGTACAAGCTACTATTGTAGCCTTCAGGGTCCCTGGTAGTCACAGATTTGTATGGGCCGTCAGTTAAGTCAAATATTTTATATTTACGACCCTGACCTGCGCCTCACTCTACCCAGCACAAATAATTAGTATTCACAACAGCGCACTGCTTTGAACACAAAATTCAAAAGCCATTTGTACAATGAAGTTTTGCCAAAAAAATCCAAGAGTGCTGTAATGGCTTTCTACTTCTCATGGGACAGCCAAGTGTACAAAAAAGCTGCTGATCACCTGGAAAACACCGGGCTCACTTTCATATAATTTACACTAGCCAAGTACTTAAAATGTCTTGTGCAAGGGTTATGCATTTCAGCAGTCATTTGCATTTGTGTTCAGAGGGATTTTTTTTCTTGTTTCGGTTGTTTGCTGTGTTTGCCATTTTGCCTCCGTAGAGACCTAAGTGGATTTTTGCCTCTATGTTGGTAATTCCAGGTGAGCAGACAGCCATTATGTGAAATTAAAATGTATTAAGGCAAACCAGCTTGTTAGGTGAAAGGTGGAATAATTCATTAGTCGTGTGTGTGTGTGTGTTTGTGTTCTAAACGGCCTACTAACAGGCATTTACATGTATATACTCATACTGTCTACTTAACGATTGATTGTGAATGCAAGGTTCGTCAGACAGTTTACACTGTATACAGAAGCATCTCAGCTGACCTATCGATCCATACACAAAATCTTACCGGAAGTAATTTCTCTTCGGGGCTTTTCTCGCCTGCACAATATTACATACACAACCACAACATACTCAAATTGACATCAAAATGACTATCAGTAGACGTTAGTAGGCATCTCGAACACAGCCTGTGTGTGTGTCTTTGCGTGCGCTTGTGTGTGGCTGTTACATTCATAACCAGCTCTTTAAATATACTTTTACCACGCAGTCTTTTTTCCTGCTTTAACATTGCCTTGCGGAAAATTCATGCACCTTGTTTCTGAGCAAAATTAATGCTCAAATTCAGCACTTAATTAACATGTGTCTGCTGAGGGCATTTATTGTGAGAAGTGTCCCCCATCACTGAGAAGAACATTGATTGCTACATGCTCCTGTGAGACCCGCTTGTCTTGCAGGCATCTCTAATCATTGTTCGACACCTTGAAAGACAGACACCCCTGTTCAAAGTTAAAGACTGGCCTGTGTCAGGTGCTAAAAAAAAACCCATTTGACCTCATCCATTCCTCTGCTCAGCTCCCCCTTGAGGTAGTGGCTCTAATTCCACCATTCTTACTCCCATTTCCCCCTTAGTCTGCTAATGATGATGAAACCCACTCTATGCTCTCGCTCTCCCACTTGTCCCTTAAGGCTGAGCGATGGTATTTGGGATCGGACACTGTTTAGTTATTGGCCAACAATGGAGAATGTATTTTAATAACACACCTACTACAGATTAGGTGATAATTGCAGCCTTAATCAATAAACTAGCTGAGCGGAAAATTAAAGGTACATGAATCCCCGATTCACCCCCTCACAAACACACACACACACACCTTCAACACACAACACGTTTTTTGGTATTAGGCCCATTGTAAGGATGTGGCCTAGTGTGAACGCTGGAGGGTGAAAGCGGAGGGCTAGGAGCGAGGAAGGATCTGACAGTGATAAATAGGCCTTTTAATAACAGCTGTGCCACTTGGGTAGCCATTCTGATCCATTCCCATCCAAGCCGGTCCCATCGTCCTCCCTCCCCCCTCCCCCACAAAGAGGGAGCACATTTACATATTGCTCTGATGACTTGGTTGTTGATACTGGATTGTAAATGAAACACAATGAACACATGTGTATGTGTGGACTTCATAAAGACAGACATCAATTGTCAAACAGGGTCTTCAGTAAGGTCTTGCTGTACATTTCTGCTGTTTGGAAGCTTCAACACACACACAGGCACACGGACACACACAGTTTAACAGATGGTTTGGTTAACTGAAACATCAATTATTGCATTCCCTTGGCAAGCGTCCGGTGTGTGTGTGTGTGTGTGTGTGTGTGTGTGTGTGTGTGTGTGTGTGTGTGTGTGTGTGTGTGTGTGTGTGTGTGTGTGTGTGTGTGTGTGTGTGTGTGTGTGTGTGTGTGTGTGTGTGTGTGTGTGTGTGTGTGTGTGTGTGTGTGTGTGTGTGTGTGTGTGTGTGTGTGTGTGTGCGCAGGTCCTGTAGGATATGAGTGTTGGTTGAGCTGTTGACCTGGAGGAGAAAAGGGTTAATGCTACACTCCTTCAGAACAAGCCCATAGGGCATAGGTCCTCATCGGCAACAGCTTTCAGCACAGCATGATTTCTTTTATAGGAACATTGTGGATTAATTCTGATGTCATTTAGATAAACATAATTTTTTGTGTCATGTTTTTTTTTTGTCGGAGCAGCGCGTTGTCACATTGCACATTTAGCAAGGCTTTTCTTCATCTGTTTTATATTGTAAAGTTTTTTATTCTGTAAACATTCTTGTACATATTCTCAGTAATTGTGGAATAATAACCATCATTGCCCTAAACTATCTGTCCCTTATCTTTTCCCCATTCAGTACTACAACACAATGAGTGAACAGCGCATGAATGGAATGCTGCCGGACCCTCTTCAGATTTTTCCACGAGGTACAGAGTGACATGTTACAGTTTATCATGGGTTGGTAATGCTGAAAGGCTAAATACGTCTTTGTAGTGAATGTGTAGGCAACCATCACAGATGACATTTAAATATACAAAAATATTCACAATGTTCACCACAAAATTGCAGAAATGTTAAATTTGGCTTATATTAAGCCCTTCAGCTGTGTTCAGACTATAAGTAAAAGGGAGCATTTGGTGGCTAGAAGTAACAGTTGAGCGTCTGGACAACATTGAAAGTCTTTGGCTCATTCTGTTATTGTGTTGACAGTGATTTCTAAATATACATCTCTATTGCTCCAAGAACATTGGAAATGTGCATGATCTCTGGCACACAACTAGTGCATTTTCAAAACTTACCCATTTTATACCTCCATGTTGTTTTCCCTCACCACTCAAAGTCACACACAATTCGTTAACAGGCCCCAAGGGCAAAGTGACGAAACATATTATTATCTCTCTCTTTCTCTCTCTCTTTTACTCTGTGTCCTGCTCTCTATCAAACTATTTCTCTGTTCTCTAACTCTGATTGTACTACTAGCTGTCCCAAGAGCCCATCATCTCAATCTCTCGCTTGTCAGAGTAACCCTCATTTCATTTCATCTTTTTATTTTTTTCCTTTTATAAAGAACTGATTCCTTTTCAGCACATTTGTAAATGGCCCAGTGATGTGTTCTACAATCTAGTCAATTACTGTTTCAGCCGGCAAGACTCCAGGGATCCGGAACATACATGGCCTGAAGGTACCTATCTCAATAATTGTTTCAGCTGCCTTACACAGAGAACGAGGGGAGGGGAGGGCGTGAAGTTGAGGCAAATGGATCGGTAACGCTGTGTTCCACTTATTGAAATGTCAATTGAAGTCAAGGCTCTCCTTTTCTTTCGCTCATTTTCTTGCTCCCCCGTCCATGTTTATGTATGGGAGTGGCTGGCTGTGACTTTTCCTCTCCTCCTCTCTCTCCTTCTGTTTTTGTTTCTAATGCTTGGAAAAGCCATTTAAGAACAAGGTATTGAAACCTCGATCCCCCTGCAGATTACTATGATTCTCTCATTCCATATGATAGGATGAACATCAGTGTTGGTACTGGTGAAAACTTAGTCAATACGAAGATGTCATTGTTCAACCATGAAATTATCATTACAAGCACCCCTCTGCCACTCACAAATGGCCTGCCACAGACCTTTCCATTTTATGTTTGGCATATGTTGCTATTGAAACTCATTGCTAATTACCATGGGTTAACCATGGGTTAATTGACACCTCCTCCATCTCTCCAGATGATCTATATAATATCCATCTCCATTTCAATAATAACATTTTTACCCCCCAACCCTTTTATTTAATGTATCCTCTGAGGTGCTTTTGGTAACAACTTCTGAACTGTGTCAATTTTTTCTAAGGTCAAGGGTCTGTTTTGAGAAGATGATGTTTTCCAGAAACCTTTAGTCCTTTGGTTATCGTTCCCGTCTTCTCTCCCGTTCTAATATAAAAGTAATTGGCTGAGGGGAGTCGTGTGCACTGTTTAAATGAGGTCTTCCTGGGCACTAATTAAAGGGAGAATCCCTGTGCTTTAGTGGACCCAACACATTGGCCTTTTGACCTCAATTAAATTAGTTATTTATTTTTTAGTATCCTCTTTTCAGAGTATTTTCTCTTCTTCTGTGTACAATATCTGGGTTGAGTACAGTGGTCTTTGGAGTAAACATAGATGCAGATGAATAGATGTAAAGAACAAGTTCCCTTGTGAGGCTATGGTATTTAAATGTTTTAACTTTGCCTCCAGCCTCTGTCCAAGTCTCTTTTATCAGTCTTTTTCCCCCTAGTCTTTAGCCATATTGTTGTACTTTCATGAAATATATTTTTGGCTCTCTCCTCTTTCTCTGTCTGCAGTCTGTCATCCTTTCCCTCCTCTATGTGGACACCTCTGTCTCTCTTCTTTGCCTCCCTCCCTTCTCTCCTACGAAAGCCAATTAACCTTCAGGCTGAACTGCAAGCCTTTGTTTTGCTCTTGTTCATTAGGGGGGTCTGGCCATATGTCTGTCTGCCTATCTTTCGGCCTTGACCACTTAGTGTGCTTCTCTGTGTGTTTATGTCCGTGCGTGTGTGTATGTGTGTGCTTTGACATGTGTTTATTTGTTTGCACACCTTCAGGTTAATACAAGACCTAACCCAGCCAATGACTGTTCCCATGCTGTCCCAGACTCCATGGCTAACAACAGGTGAGCTTGTTGGTGCATTAGGAGCATGTAACACTACCTGGAATAAACTTTGGTTGGATGGTTGATACATGAGTAGAAAGATGTTTTCACAATACTTAGGTCTGTGCATCTGTGCTGTGTTCCTTCCCCCAGCTTAAAAAAGTCATCCGCTGAGCTGAAGAGGATCCTGACAAATGGGCAGGTGAGCCTGTTTTTTTAAGTAGAATTTGAGCGTTGTTATCTCACTGTTATTATCTCACACCTAGTTGACTGACCGACTAGAGTGCATTTTCACTAGTGGTTGGCTCCTCTATTGGTTTTCTGTAATGCGAAATTGTAGGCATTTTGTACTGAGTGTGTATTTGGTTATTGTCTCTTTACTGTACCGCACTGGGAGAAGGGGGTCTGCGTGTTCTTAGGAGCAAGCCCTCCTAAGTCACACCTGTCTCTTTAAAACAGTCTGTCTTTCTCTTTCTCTCACACACAGAAACACACACACACACACTCACACACAAACACGCACATGCACACAAGCACGCACACACACACACACACACACACACACACACACACACACACACACACACACACACACACACACACACACACACACACACACACACACACACACACACACACACACACACACACACACACACACAGCGGCTTACATGTCAACACTTAAGCCAGCAGCCTCTCAGGTTTTTGCAGTAACACACAGGGCTAATAGAGTTGTTCTCTCCCTTGTCCTCCATCCCTACACTGATGTCCTTCTCACATGTTCTTAAATCAATTAAGGTGATTTGGGGAGAGGGGGGTGGTGAAAAGGTGCTCCAGTGCAGCATGGGCAGGGGATAATGATCAATTACAGAATTATTCATTGGACATTTTAAATCAGGGCAATTTAGGATGCATAGACAACATTCTATGAAAGCATAAAAAAGGGAATCGTTGGACATTTTTCATTTGTACGTCTGCTGTTATATCAGCACTTTTATCGTAATAAATGTTATAGATATATAAAATATTTTCAGTTTATTAGCATTAGGTTTTGTATCATAGCGGTCAATATGTAGGGGAGAACGGGGGAATGTGAGCCATCGGGTAATGTGAGACACCCCCTGTATCTAGGCAATGGAACACATTTTTGGTCATGTGAGATATATGTTTTCAAGCCCCTCTCATTTCCCCTTGGTCATGTAAGAGAGGACCTCATGGTGATGTTGTAAGCATGTTTTTTCCACAAAAATGTCTTTTTTAAATGTAAAAGTAAATTTTCTTGCCGTCAACTTAATCGATTGTTGTGCCAAAGCAAATTGATTCAGGTATAAAAACTTATATCATACATGTTGATGAACTACCAACATATGAAACCATGTGATGATGATACCTGAAGATTTGCCTGATTTGCTGTTAGAGGTAGTTTTTTCTCAAAGTGTGATAGTGGGGTAAAGTGAGACAGTGTCTGTGCCCTCTTTTAATGAATCCATTATATTTGAGGTAGCAAAGAGACTAGTTTCAATAAGATAAAAGACAATGTTGGCTGGAGGTGGGGGTTAATGTAGGGCCCTATGATTTCCGCGATAACGAAAACGCGGACGGAATCACGGAATCGGGCAATTAAAACGGAATCTACTGTTTAACACGGAATTCGCCATTATTTTGGTGAAATTCAATTTCCAAGGCAAAGGGAAACAACACGGTTGAAATTAAAGCAGAACTAGGGAGGACTTTTGGTTTGGCGACATCTAAAGACCAAACTACTGCTGTGAAAAGTAGAGCCTGGCTGCAGGATCGCTAATGTAACACACAGCGCCAAACCCCTTTCACAAATCTGTCTATTCAATGTTTACTTATGAATGTATCCATGTACGTAACTCTGACATGTACATAACTTGCTTTATTGTTAATAATATGGTCTGTTTATAAATTCGGCATATGATTTAAAGCATCTAAAAGCACGTAATCATGTTAAACGTTTACTGTTTTTAAGTTATTAATGCCACTCGCTCCCGCAGATACACAGCACAGGGAGGTCTTATATTCAGCCATTGCTAAAGGGAGTGTTGTATTATGGAACGGCCGCTGTGGTACAAAATTCCAGTCTCAACAATGTTTCCTACACGCAATTTTAACTCTAGCGTCTACAGCCCGTTGTTTTCATGTAGTGTAACTTGTGTAATGTGTTACATTATTCAGCTGTTGCCGTGATGTCGGCTAACGCTGATGCTAATGATAACTAGCTCTCAGTCGCACAATAGACTGTAGGTTGGTGTTGCAGCCAGCTATTAGGTGAAGCGCTGTCCCACAGGTAAAAGCCATGGACCTATAAAGCCTGTCCAATATTCACTCTAATCCAGCTTCTTGAAAAGTTTATAAGGACTTTATTATTTATGTAAAAATAATATTTAATGTTTCACTTGAAGCACAAGATGAATGGCTTTATTTTCTGTTATAGCCTATACCCAACAAATTAGTTTTTTCGTTTTTTTAAGCACAAAAAACGGTGCAATGTTGTGATGTATTTTAAATTTAGCCTTATATCTGATTAAATGGTTAGAATATTATTTGTTTGCAATAATTAGACACTCGTTCTGATGACGAAATGAGTGTTAATTGTAAAAAAACGGAAGTCATGAGATTAAAACGGAAAAAACGGAATTTGTGAAAAAATAAAACGGAATTTGGAAAAAAATAAAACGGATTTCATAGGGCCCTATTAATGGTTGAAGGGGTGTCAGCAAGGGCATGGTTTGGCACGTATGTATGTGGGGGACAGGAGAGTGACCTTTAACATCAATAGACTCTAAGTAATATGTCTTTATTCAATGAATGATCCCAATAAAACAAATGCAGAAAAATATTAATCAAAGACTCAAAAGATGGAAAATGACAGCTGGGTCTAGTCCTGTGTTCTGAGTCCCAGGCTGTTCTAGCTGGTTCTGATTGTTATTTGCTCTGACCCCCAGACACTAGCTGGCTCTAAGGGTCCTGTGTTCTGACCCCCAGACAGTGTTTTAATCTAACTGGTTCTATCTGTCATTTGAATGTTAATTATTGAATATTAATTATATGGTGTATTTGATCAGAGTTCCTTTCAAGCGTTTAGAAAACATGTTTTTCTTAATTGACCAAACCCCATGATTCTGTTACTAGTCCGACATTAGTTTTGGAATATTTGGTTTTCAATCTTGCTGTTAGTATTCTAACTGTTACAACATGTGTTGTTATGGTAGTTTCAGAGTGGGAAAAGTAAGTGGAGCAAATGTAAAAAGTGTCTCACATTACCCCGTTCTCCCCTATATGTGAATGAAAATATTTTTTTGACAAAATGAAAAATGTCTTGTATAGTATGTATTTAAAAAGTGGAACAAATATATTAGGTTATTATACATGTGACATATAATAACAGAAGAGATGAAAACAATCCAACAATCTCTAATGAGTTGTTCCGCACATCCATAAGGATAATGATCTTGTTTAGTCCTCACATTCTGTTACACAAGTAAAGTGTGTAATTTTATAACTGCTGAAGTGGGTTATCGATACATTCCTTTGTTTTTATTTTGAAAATCATCCGCTCAATATTATCATACGGGCAGTTCTTTGCATTATTCCACCTTGAGGGATTTTCTTCTATAGGAATATTTTTGACAAAAAATTTAAAAATGCATGAGAGGAGGACAGTTTTTGCTCAGAGCTGCCATGTTAGATTGAGCGGCATTATATTACCTTTTTTGTCCAAATAGAGTGGAAAATAAACAGCAAACAAATCGTCATTAAACTCAACATCAGTCACTCCCCCACTCACCCAAGCACATGTTCCTTTATAAATTGGACAGCAAATGTTGTATTGATCTCCCCTTCTCCTCCTGCTGTCCCTCTGCTTGCTCTTCTTACGTTGCTGAACTTCGAGTGACCTGAATGCTTGTCATGTTTATAGCCTCAAGTGACGATGTAGCCCTCCCCCAGTCTCTATACTGCTCTTCCACTCTCACCTGTATAGTTACTCACATTATCCACTGGTTGCATGTTTTCTTATGTTATTATTATAACATGCAAGTATCAATATTGCTAGACCGGGTGTGTTTGTGTGTTTGTCGTGTTGCAGATAAATGCCCAAGATATCAACTATCAAGAGCAGCTTGGCCATGGAAACGGAGGCACGGTTTACAAGTAAGTGTTTTCTGGCTCTTTCACATTGAGGCACCGACATTACAAGGCCGCAGCACAATAACGGATAGTGACACTGAAGCGATACCTGCTGCTGAAGCAAGTGAGATAGTCTGAATGATGTATTCAGTGATTTGTTGCAGCTTCTATGAAGTGCAAATATTAAGGTAGAATGTCTCAATGAGTGGCCATTTCTAGACCGATGTGTGATTCGATTTTTGACTTTTCATAGTTTTTTTTCTTCAAATTTTTCATTATGAAGACATCACTCGATAGGATTCTGTGAAGGGTATTACTCCATTGTTCACTACCCCTCCTCTGTTCTTTCATCTGTCCATTTATCTCTTAGTGTTCAGTGTGACATCTATCAGGCTTGTTTTGTGACTGTACCTGCATTTATTTATTCTGGTGTGAAGGTTGCAAACATTTATGATATTGATTTGGGGCTGTAAGGTATGACAGCAATTGACTTAATCTGTCTATCGTACAGCGCATTACCTGCCATGATAAAAGAGCTCCATCCTCACTTCTAGACAAATGTATTACCCCCCCCCCCCAAACACACTGCTAACGTTATGACAAGGCTGGCATTTGTGCTGCTCTTCCTATCCTTCTTTTCCCCACCTTGTGCTTCCTCTTTCCCATCAATCTTTGGCTATTGAGCTGTTTTATTGAGATTGAAGTATTGATCACTGCTCAGACTAACCTTGACTTGACAGAGTGGTCTGCCTCACACAGTCCCCAGAAAACCCAGTCAATTTCCTATCAAGACACTCTTTTTTATTTTTATCCCTTTCTTTCCAACCACATTTTACCGTTTTATGACTTTGAGATAGTTTCATTAAGACACAATCTCTCGTAGTTTTAGGAAAATAAAATTGCGGATGAATTTTGGTATGGGAAATGGTTACACAGCACTGTAGGGAGGCCAATATTGCAATATATCATTATGTATTGTTGCAAGCCCAACAACTTCTTAGTTAATTTAGCCCAGCAAAAAATCTAAACGCTTTGGTGCTGAAGTTATGTTTGCAGGGATAATATAAATGATCGATGATGATGTTTATGATTGAAAACAAATCATAACTAATTCACTACTGCTAATAAGATACTTAAAGAAAAACGTAATTATCACATTTAGCCTTAAAAAAATAATGAATATGATCTCTTTATCTTTTTATAAATTAAACAGAAAAGGTCACAGTTTAAGCTTGTATTCTAGGCCTTGCTGTCTTTATAACTAGACTGGAGTTTGAAACAAAATGGTTGTTAATTGTATTGGTGGCCTTGACACCAGGTGACAGAATTTTTCATCAGTAACTGTTAATTGCTTCCCCGTTTTTTTAATTTTAATTATTTTGTCACAGTCAGTAACAGGTCTAAACATTTATTTCCACTCTTCCCTAGGTGTCACCTTTCAGTTTGGCCATATTTTTCATTTGAACAATTGTAATCTTCTTACAATATGTATAAAGTCCTATTCTAGTCTTATCTTTACAAATATTTCATACCAAATAAAATTTCAATATTTTAGATATAAAAACAAGTGAATAGGTCGGGTTGGAAGGTTCACCGTAGTCTACTGCCCAAATCAGCCCCAGGCTTTGTGTTTAGTTCAGTACAGAGACAAAAAAGGGCTCAGTCTAATTGTCTCCAACATGTTGAAATATCTTTCTTACTAACAATGTTAACATAAGTATTTGTCAGCCGTGTAGAAAATCCTTTGATTATCACCGTTTTGGTAATGCATTATGTATTTTGCAGAATTGGCCCTTGATTATTTTACATTGTACTCACTTAAAGCCACCACGAGTAACATTGTCCGTTGGCGGCCCCTTTGAACAAAAGCGGTAGTATTTTTACGACTCCAGCTGTCGTGAAGCTGTTTTCTAGCTCGTGCCGGGCGTGCGAGATTCAACTGATCAGGAAGCAATATAGTGCATGTCCGTGTGTTGAATGTGTGAGGGCACCGGACTCTTTTCGGCTCCGTGAGAGTGGTTAGTGACACAGCATCAACTAATGCCAGTCAGTGCTACACACACCTGATTGCAATGAGTTGATGCAGTGTCACCTAACTACTCTCTCTCACGGAGCTGAAAGATTACGTGTCCTCACAGAAAGCGAATGAACGAGAGACGGCAGTTAGTATGGATCACAATGAGGTAATGTGTTATGTTGTTGTAAATAATGACTATTTCAGATGAATAATGGTCATCTGATGACGTCGAGGCAAAGTAAACTTTGTTTTAGTAGGCTACCGCTCATTCATTTAGGAGTAAACACTGCAGTCTAGTTCGCTCCCGTGAAATTGTGTATACGTTGCTTGGCAACGCCCTCCCCCAACTTCAAGCATTACAGCACTGATACAATAAACCAGTAAAAAAAAATATTTTGGTGCACATTTTTAATATCATGGGCAAATTTTTTCCATACTTTTCCAGCATTATTTTACTGATCATCCAACACTTTTTTTGTAAACATTGAAAAATTGTCAATTCGCCATATTGGCCGTTAGTGGCAATTTACAAATTATGTCTGTATTAAACAGGAAGTGAGACATTAAAAAAAACACACAGTAAGGACTGGACATGTTTGTTCCTTGTTCAGAAACCAATTGTATGTTGTCTTTAGCCTCTACCCTTTGGTCCAGCTTATATTAGGCTTATAACGTGTAAAAAGCTCTACCAAAGGCCCCCTGCCTTTTAACCTCTTAGCCCATTTATGACCCAGAGCCATTTAGACTCAATTGGATGTTACCAACACCTCAGCTCTCCATAGCCACATACTGACCTAGCCATCCATCAATGTCAGCCTTTGTTTTTTATTACACACTCTCAGAGGTCCATCTTGTCCACCAATCTAACTGACTCTATGGCTTATAAATACAATAACAAGGACACACAGGCTATTTTCAAGACTCATGGATCAAGCAGTGCAATTAAAACAAGCACATTTGCTTGGCTGTGACTGTGGTGACATCTACTTAGACACCCACAGCTGTTCCTTTAGTCTGTCATCCCATTTACTCCATTGATTTTTGTTTCTTCACCTCATTGATTAGAATGTATATTGAAGGCCCAAACCTCTCTGGTTAATTGGTGGTAACCTAGTATCCTTTATTATCCAGATATATTCAGATTGTATCTAGAGCAGGTCGATGGATTTCAGTTTACTGCAGCCTTTACAGGGCCTCTCAAGTGTATCTTGTGTGAACTCAAATGCCAACCGGTTTTCACATTTGATTTAGTTTTGGTTGATAAACTGTGCTGTTTGAGCAGAGAAAATATGTGTTTGAGCACTGATGGTGCTAGAGATGAAGATAAGGCTGGCTGTTTGTATGCCTTGATCAGGCCCCCAGGAGCAGTGCCTTCTTCCGTAATCTAGCAGTGCTCAGTGGTCAAGCTCAGTGTTGGGAACGTTACTTTGAAAAAGTAATTAGTTATAGTTACTCACTACTTGTTCCAAAAAGTAACTGAGTTAGTAACTGAATTACTTTACAATAGAAGTAATTAGTTACCAGGGAAAGTAACTATTTGCTTTAGCCTAGTGTAAAAAAAAAAAAAAAAAAATTGTCAATTTGGATTTTTCTGAGCAGTTTTCACAAGTCAGTTGAAATGAGTAGAACAGACAGGTAGGCCTACTTGTAGGCTACATAACCTTCAATATTTATTGCACATCAACAGACAGCAAGAGGTTTAGGCCTATCCTGCACTTCAAGTAGGCCTATTTTGTTCTCAACAAAAGTGGTAGAGGAAACTGCTGGATGTACCGTGCTGATCTGCTAATATCACTGGATTCACTTCAGGGGTGTCGGCTAAAACAGCCAAAAACGTCAGACTATGAAGCATGAGACGATGAGAGGAGGAGAGGATTTATCCTGTTTATTTCCTTCTTTAACATGCACAGCAGCATACAGATCCCAGGAAAAGAACAATAGCAATATTCGGCTCGTGATGACACGCTAAACAGCTGATGCAACCGGCGAATCGCGGCCGTTTAATAACGTGCATAAATTACAATTTATAGAGATCGGGAAACTCCATGCACTTACTCACAAGGGCGATGCAAACAAACTCAGGGAGAGCACGTTTCAACCGTGGATTGATAGGTGGTTAGTGCGGCAACGTGCAAGCTCACACAACAGAGAGAGAAAGAAAAAGAAACTTCACTTAACAGGCGCTCCGGCTGACTGACGTGACGGCGCTAACTGACAGTTATAATGTCATCCACACTGAATAAAACACACCGGTCTCCTCACTAGCAGTTTGTGTAGTATGGAGCCAGGGGTGCGTTCGGATTACACAGTTTATTCAATCAATTCATAGTAACGCACCGCATTTAACGTTCAGTAACGATAACGGCGTTGTAACGACGGAAAAAGTAATTAGTTAGATTACCCCGTTACTGAAAAAAGAACGGCGTTACCTAACGCCGTTATTTTAAACGGCGTTATTCCCAACACTGGTCAAGCTTGGTATTGAAATTGTTTTGGCTGGGTGTGGACGGGTGGTAAATTCCATACGAGCCCGGAAGCAGATATCCCTGTTCACTCCAATACAAGCGTCAAACAGGAATGTGTCTCCGCAAAAAAAATCTGGATATCAATCAAAGGCTTATACTTATCTTTAGACTAGGGGTGTGCACGTGTACACGTGTAACCGTTTAGTAAATCATAACCGTTTAGGAAAAATCAATAAACGAAAACCGTTTTTTTTCCTTCAAATTTCAAAGTTTTTAAATATGTTCTGGAGACACGCGTTTATTGATTTTACATCACTAATAAACTAATTGGGGAGGATAAAAGCTAGTCTGCCGAGAATCTGTCTGTCCCTCGGCGAGTGTGTGTGAGTGAGTGTGTGTATCGGCGCACACACACACACACGGGGAGTCGCCGTGCCGGTGCTCGACTCACGGCCACGGAAGAGTGATGAAAGATAACCTAAAGATTAAAGTTACCCGGTTGACGTGAACTACGCTCGTAAGTAGCCCGAACTTTATAACACCTGTTCAACATGCATTTAACGTGGACATGTAGAAAGCGATAGGCTATATTAATCAGGAAATGAATGAAGCGCGATTATGACGGCGAACGTGTGTGTGTGTGTGTGTCTGTACCATGGACCTATTATAAGAGGTGTGTAAACGAGCGTAGTTCATGTCAATTGTGTGTTTACAGGCGAACGAACGCGTATGTGTGTGTGCACGCGCGCGCCTACAAGACGGCGGGGGCACGAGGACAATGACGTCACGGTTAACCGTGTACACGAAAAAAAATTCGTCGTGTACACGGTTAGGCATTTTTGTAAACGTTCACACCCCTACTTTAGACCATGTACTAATACAATGGAAGTTTTCTCTTTTCAAAACGCCACCACAAGCGTTTAATAGCCGTTTTATTTTCCGTTTTAGCAGTTAGCCCGAGGAGGGGTGGGGCCTACGACTTCTAGTTTACAATGCCAGAGAACGAGAATATTTCTACATCCGGAACGTCATGGGCTATGGACGTGTTAGGCACCCATTATGCGTTAGAAATTCTGATCCTGTATGTTTTTCAGCGCCAATGAGCAGTTTTCATTGGAATTAATGGCCGCCATATTTTAATCCTGTTTTCTGTATATGTCCATGGCCTTTATAAATGTTCTGTAGTTGTTTGGAATTGTTAAAAAGTCTTTGTTTTGGAAATAATCCTTTATACTATATACTTAGCACATTTTTTCGACACACCACAAAGGTGGTTGGTGTTTTGTCCTCCCAACGATGCCTCCAAGGCAGCTGCCTGGAAGGCAGAATTGGGAGAACAACAGTTAGGGTTAGAGTTAGTGCCTTCCAGGCAGCACCAGGCAGCGCTGCCTCCAAGGCTCCGTTGGGAGGACAAAACACCATCGAGCCACCACGAAGGGCAAAAAAATGTCTTATAAAGAACTTTAGGCCTGGATTTAGCCTTTGGTGTTGAATGTGTGGAGGACAAACTGTGGTTTTATTGAAATCATTTGAATGTCTCTTGTTAATTGAACTGACTTTTTGAGTATTTCTCAAGACAATTAATCTAATTTATCTAATCATTATAGCCAGAATAGCGTAA
This sequence comes from Ammodytes marinus, assembly GCF_949987685.1. Classification (NCBI taxonomy): domain Eukaryota; kingdom Metazoa; phylum Chordata; class Actinopteri; order Uranoscopiformes; family Ammodytidae; genus Ammodytes; species Ammodytes marinus. Next base: position 14,789,190 of record NC_137230.1, read on the forward strand.
TCTGAAGCCTTGGTGAAAACAAGAAAATAAATTCACTGATAAAATCTTCAAAAGCCAACGGTTAGTGATTAAGAGCCTCAAGCTAGATCATTATGAAATGATTAAGATATGAAATGATTAAGTGAAGGTTATATTACAAAATGATGTTCCACATTATTAGTCATAAATGGGTCATGGTGTTGACCTACAACACAGATGAATAAAACATACACATGTATTGTCTTTGGGTGTAGCAAAATGTAAAGTTTTTGCTGCTTTTGCTGTCCTTGCCAATATATTCCAATATTAACACAGAAATCTAAATGGTTGCAATTGTTACTTTACTTTTCTGAAAGGTGAAAAGAGAGGTGATGCAGCAATGGCAGCGTAAAAAAGGTTTTCTTCACACAATACACCATTACAATTTTAGACACTAACAAATACACATTTGAACCTTAATATTGGTAGTGTGGGTGTAAGGACATTTTGCAGCAAAACAATACAAGTTGTGTTGTTGCATTTCTAAGCCACAAGAGGCCTGCTCTTAAAAAGCTGTTATATCCATTTATTAAATTAAGTAACGTTGACTTTCACTTTTTAAGAATGGCAGGATACTTAGAAAACAAAACCTTTTAATGTTGTTGTTCTTCAGCCTTGTGGCTTCTGATGTGCTTGATATATTATGTACATTCACGTCTGTGTCAGTTTGGAAACCCATTACAGACGTATCAGGTGAGATAGTCAGGGCGAGAGAAAGACAGCCCGCCATCCATGTGGCAGTGTAAAAGTACCGCGTTAGCCCTGATCCAGAAGGCCAGTCTCTCTAACCCACAGGCCCAAATTCACAGACATAGAGAGAGGCCCTATGAATACTGCATGATGGAGCTTTTATTACAGAGCGAGCTAGAGTGTAAATAAGATCCAGGCAATGGGGCACGTTTACTGGGGTCAGATCAGGGGGAAGTGGCGGGGGTGGCTACATAACCTTGTCCCCATGTCTCCCGCCTGTCACAAGCCTGTCACTGTATCTCATACTGGGATGCTTGGCCCTGAGGTGGTCAAGGACAGTCTGATTCTAAAGCTTTAACCAAGCAGTAGTCACACCATATCTCCAGCCTTAAAAACATGCCCTTAAATCATATTTGTTAAAACTTTGGGAAGTCCTAACTCTTGTACAACTAACTTAAATATACAGTTGGTTGACAGTTTACTTTTTACAGTCAAAATTTCTTTTTTTGCTATTTAAAGGTAGGTACACAAACACATTTACACACGCAGACACTCAGATGAAAGTTGTGCACATAATATCTCATGTATAAAAAGCTGTGTTGTGTAGTAGGGCTGGGTATTTCTTTCAGCATGTCTTGTCTACATTTCTCATGGTGGACCAGAAGTTGTTCAGCTTGGCGAAGACTTAAGGTTTAATATTTTTTCAGGCTGCCTCACACACGTACAACATGCCCAGTCAGTATTTGATATGTCTACCCCTGCGATCTTGCTTCAATTAACATCTTCATCCTAATTAAGAAGGCAGCAGTCATGCTTAAGTGATATTGATTGTAGCTTAATGGAAAAGGGAGACATCAAAAGGGAAACAAGGCCTTCAGCCTTTTGTGCGAAGATATCTATTCCAGAAATTATGCTTTAAGAGGACCTATTATATTTTTTCTACTTTTATGACCTATAAACGTTGTTATAATGATTTATAGTCATATTTAACCATACTAAAGTATCAAATAATGACTTACATGCATTTAGACGTATTCCCTGCTGACCGTCTGGGGTGGCTGTGCAGAGCGCTAAACACTAGGGCAGCCGGTCGAGAATTCACTTGTTCAAATTTCCTGCATTCGTAATGTCACAGATCCGGATTTTTCCATGTATGGTAATGCTGCAACGTGCTCAGGCGCGCTCCGGCCATTCCCCCACTTTCCTGCTCAAATCTGCCCTTGCGCTGCTGAAAGTGTTCCGGAAGGAAGGTAACCAATCACAACGGAGTGGGGTTTGCAGGAGGGGGGCGAGGGGGCGGAGAAGCACAAAGCCGAGTGTGGACAGAGACTGCTGAGCGCGCCCAGATGAGAGGAAGAGTTTCCCGAAAATCTACATGGTTTTTTGTGCTGTGATTCGTGTCAGGTTGCTCCATAGGAGTCATTAATGAGAAATTAAGACCAGAAAAGTAGTATAATAGGAGATCAGCAAAAATAAATAACACTGTCCTCCTGAGTCACAAGAGGACTTGCGGTTGGTTTTTCGTTCTAATAAATAAAATGTGTCTTTTGCCATATCATAGTTCTGTTGATCGTTTATGTCTAATATTTTGGTCATAGTTACTTCAGCAGTGATGAGACTATCAGACTATCAAAGATGTATAAACAACAGAATGGCATAGCTACAGTCAGAGAGCAGTGTTAGTTCTAACTGTGAGTACCTGACATGGCACTAATGGATGTCATTAATTAAAGGCCTGGGCCACTTTTTAGGTGTCTGGCCGAAGAGCAATGCGATACTCTGATCTAAGACTAATCACACCTTGCACCATACACATTCTCTCTCGAAGACTCACGGACAGGTGAGTAGCCAGATATCACGTTCAGTAAGCCTGCTCACAAGCTAACTGGGCTGTGTGACGTACACACAGCTCAGTTAATCCCCATCACCTGGCAGCTGCCGGACAGTATTCGTCCTTGAGGATTGTATGTTGAGAGGTCCTGAGCTATTGTTCACCGGTGCCGTAAACTAACCTTCAAGGGCTGTAACTAAAGCCGATGTTTGGCATTAAGGAGTTTGATAATTAAATCATTACGGGGCCGGTCTGTGGCTGCTGCTTTACTTGGAACTCAAAACTAGTGCTGCAACTAACGATTATTTTGATAATCGATTAATCTGTCGATTATTTTCTCGATTAATCGATTAGTGTTTTGGTACGTAAAATGTCAGAAAATGGTGAAAAATTTATAAATTTTCCAAAGCCCATGTTGACGTCCTCAAATGTATTGTTATGTCCAAAACACGCAAATATTTCAGTTTACTGTCGTCATAGGATTAAAGAAACCAGAAAATATTCAAATTTGAGAAGCTGAAATCAGAGAATTTGGAATTTTTTTATTAAAAAATTACTCAAAACGATTAATCGATTATCAAAATAGTTGGCGATTATTTTGATAATCGATTTGTCCATTAATCGTTGCAGCTCTACTCAAAACTCTGTCTGGAACAACTTCCGCTAGGACTGCCTGGATCTGGTATTGGGTTGTGACATCTGACCTTTTAGAGGACAGAGGTCAAAAAATCCCACTGTTTTAATTTAAAAATACAACAACTCAGGTTATCATACAAATAAATCGCTTTATAGAGTTTTTTTTTCAATATTGCCTCCTGTTTTTTCCCCTCTAGAGCGTACCATCTTCTTGGCAAGCGGGTTTTAGCTGTCAAGGTGAGAACGCCTTCCATATTGGTGATAATACTAACTGTTTAATAAGTGACCCTCAATCTATTACTATTACTACCCATTATAATTGAATTTGAATTTAATGTGTTTATTTTGACAAGAACATTAACTTATCTTTTTAATGGTGTGTTTATTTAAGGCTGTACCTTTGTTCCCCCATGTTTGATTAAAGGTCATTCCCCTGGATATCACGGTGGAATTACAGAAGCAGATCATGTCAGAGTTAGAGATTCTCTACAAGGTTAGTTTTTGACAGATTTAATTTGTTCCTCTTTGCCGAAACAATTTCTCTTCACTGCATGTTACTGTCTGACCAGATCAACATTGTTAATAAACCACGAGTCTAACTAATGAAGTGTCATCTATCCCCTCTGGTCTTACATTGTAAGCCAGGGATTAGTGGTATGTACACACACATGGACACGCATGCAACATACACATGGACTGGGTGTGCCAGTTTACTGATCACTGTCTGTACTGTATTGGAGGTGTGTTCTTTCCATTGAACATGAAAAAAAACGTGCTCATCATGAAACCGAGGGAACATCAGCTAACCTGACCTTAGTATATTGATGTGATTCTCCATGGCCCCATTTTGCTCAGCTAGCCCTTTTCCTATGCACCAGAAATACTTGTCGATTAGTAATTTATTGCCTAGCACGTGGAAAAATGGCACGTTCACATGAGCATTAAATGTGTAAGAAACGTAGACTGTAAAGAATGTGCTGAGAATGCACAAGTGTGTTTATAGGTGAGTTAAAGGAGGAGAGGGATACAGTGGTGATATTGCACAAATCAAAGCAAAACTGTTTTCTTGACCGCCCCAGAAAGAGGAGTCTCGTTCGTCAGCTGATTTAAAAAAAGAAAAGATTTTTAAGCCGTGTTATAATGCGCTTCACAAACCTTTGTTTAAAAGTTTGGGAAATGAGTTGCTTCATGCATCCCTAGTGTTGGCAAGGAAATCAAGATACGATACCCATCACGATACATGGGTCACGATACACTGCGATACGATGCATATTCCACATAATTTACTGAAAATGTAAAAACGAAGCTGAAATACAAGTTGATGTGTACGATCTGGGTGGCCATAACACATCACATCACAATATATTGATAATTCAGCTGAATAAACACATTCAATTAAAATTGTTTTCAGTCAAAACTATTTAATTCAAAACTTTAATTCAAATTCAAAACCCCGCAATTTGAGGTAACTAGCCGTAGTGCAACGTCTAATGGAGCGGAGGTTGTAGTTCACTTCAAACCCTTTTAAAAACTGAAATTTTTGTTTTTCAAAATATCGATGTGGTTACTTTACGGATATCACAAAAAAATGATTACCATATATTGCCACATCAATGTTTTAGCACAGCCCTAGAGTGATGCTTTTGAGCACTCGTAATAATTAAACTATAAGTGTTAGTTATATACCTCAAATTTGTAAGATTCATTGTCACTTTTGTAGTTAAAGTTGCATATGCCTTTTTTCTGAAATTCATAATAAGGATATTGTAAATAGATATTTTGGCATGTTCCTGAAAGATCACATTGTCTCTTTTCTTGATTGCAGTGTGATTCGCCCTACATCATCACGTTCTTCAGTGCCTTTTTTGTAGAGAACAGGATATCCATATGCACAGAATTTATGGACGGTGAGTTTCTCTGTGGCTAAAGCCAGTAGATTGTAAGTTTTTTTTACTTAAGTAGCCACAGCTGTGTAGGCCAAGCTTCAGGGAAGTGTCCTCTGTCTCTACCAGGCCCGGTTCTAGAAAGTCAGGCTTGGGTGGGCCTGTAGAAATTTTAGGTGGGCACACTTTTCAGGGAGACCGAAGATGCGAGCGCGCGCTAGGCGCGAGCCGAATTTTTTTGCCCTTGTAAGATCTCTGTGTCTGCTTTTTGGCACATTTACTGTGCATTGTGTAGAACACACTATGCAAATACACTTTGAGTGTTGCTGTGTGGGAGATTTGATTCTTGCATGTTTTTTTTCCAAAATGTTTATGAATAACATATAATATACATTATATACAACATAATGTATCTATTTTTCTTAATCGCAGTATTAACTGCAAGCAGTCTGAGCTGATTGCAGAGAAAGCTTTGGGACTGGGCAACCTGGATGGTGGTAGTCCAGAGCTATATACTATACACACTACTTTCCAGTATTGCCTCTGATGTCCAGCTGGGTGAAAATAGTAGCCAGCCGAGGTCACGACCCTGCTGGGGGGGTCCGGGGGTATGCCCCCCTGGGAGATTTTTTTACCTTTTTAAAGTGAAATGCATGAATCTGGTGCACTTTGAGAGGAAGATTAAGAGGCTAAATCTGAAGAATTTTGTGTGAACAAATAATTTGGAGACACTGGGTCGGATGAATTAGAAGCTATTGAAGAAAGACACATGGATTTTCCATAGAAATATACATTTGAAATAAAATATTATGCAGTGTCCTCTGGGATGGGCTTGGTGCTCTTTTTCTTTTACGGTACATATTTTTCTGTAATATAATGAATTAATTTAAATGCAGTGAGAGGAACGAAGCAGAATAACTCTGTTGTCCAGTTATCTTTTTTTCCACAGACAAGGCTGAAATAGACTACAGTATACACAGTGCATGGGCAACTGAGGGCAGCCCCATTTTCAAATATTTTTAAATAAACTCAATACACACTGTGCATGCCATGGACTTGAACGTGACGTGATCAGTTAACCTCGGATTACCTCCCAGATGAACTGATTCAATTATTAAGCTATCAACTATCTACCAAAACATTGTATTCCTTTAATTGTATGATAATTTACATTTACATAATATGATGTTGATATCAAACACACAAACTAAAAAAAAAACTAAAAAAAAAAAAAAATTGGGGGGGCCCCCCTGGCAGTCGGGACCTTAAGCAACCGCTCATTTAGCTGATGCCTTGGGCCGGCGCTGCTGACCAGTGACCACTATAAGCGGGTGGGTAACTTGGAGGCAGGCTGTCCTGCCCACCCAATAATACAATTAGAAGCAATGCATGGTAATGGTATATTCTTTAGTATTAATTAATTGTCTGAATCTTATTTGACATTTTCTTGGACAGCTAATGAACAGGTCCGTCCGATAGTGGGTCTGGACTTCCACCTAAAAAAAAAAAAAAATAATTTCTTTTTTTGGGGGGGGGGATTGGGTGGGCACAGCCCACATTTGGGTGGGCACGGCCCACCCTGGCCCCTGGCTACCGCCGGCCCTGGTCTCTACTCTGTTATCCATTTACACTCCTGCAGATCAAGAGAACTTCTGATCGCTTTGAGCTGCTCAGCATGCCTGTGCGCTAAAAGCTACAAGGGTGTGATGAATTTTGACTTGAGTGCATTTGTAGGTGCGTTTGTATGAGTGTCCTTAGATTGGTGTGAGATGGGGGACCGTCTGTGTTTTTAGGTGTGTTTGTGTTTGTCCAAGTGTGTGTTAATGCAGTGATTCCCCTGTCTCACACATTCGCCAGCCTGTCAGCACTCCTTACTTTATGAAACTTTTTTTGATCACTCATTTTGAGTTTTACATGGTTATTGCAAACATGAAGCTAAGTATTCTGAGACTCAATGTATAAGGAAACATCGACTTGGTAATCTTGTTTCTTGTTTCTTGCTTTATTTATGTTACACATGCCATACAAATGCAATACAAAGTCTTGACAAGTGGAATTATATCAAACTGTACATATATTGAATATCATTTTGTCACAACTTGTATAATGGATTTGGCATTTTGTTGTGCAAAAAAGGTGATGAGGAGATTACTTTAGACATTTTACAAAATGTCTCTTCCTATTCTGTCACTGCCTGAAGTAATCATTTTCTCCTTTGCAGGTGGTTCTCTGGACGTGTACAAAATAATTCCAGAGCACGTGCTGGGGAGGATCGCAGTGGCAGTACGTTTCAATTTAATACCTAAATACCCCATTAGTAGTTTATTACTGAGTGAAAAGCATTTCAATTGAGATGTGAGGTCTGGAGTTTTTAAGAAAAGTTTATTTAAGGATGTAATGTGTAAGAGTGTGTGAAGAGAGTGATAATCCATGTGTGCTCTGCAGTCTAATTTTTCAGTGTTACCTGTTATTAATGTGTTTGATACAGAACAGGCCTGGGAAAAGAATGCAATCATATTTTGAATGAAATAACAAAAAAAAAGTAAAGTGACGGACCAAGTCAGTAATGTTTTTCCCTGATCCTCCCGTCTCCCCCTTTCTCCTTCGCTTTCTATTCTCAGTTAAAACTAGCACTTTGATAGAAATGGCCTTGATGTTTATTAATGCGTGTCTCTTTTCCACACTCATTATCTTTTCCCTGTCTCCACCCTTTAACTTTGTCCGTAATCAAACGATGACAGCTATTTAGTCAGTGTTAATTCTAATTTACAGCTTCCCCTCCTTTCCACTGTCACAGTTGTTAATTATCACAAAAGGAAAAGCACCCAAGAGGGCGTGAGTGAAGCTGCACACTGCAGTGGTTGCACCCTCAGCACCACCTTTTGCTGCAGCAGGACTTCACAGAGCATTTGTGCTTCCCAAATTTATTTCAAAGGTTGTCATACATCAGAAATGGATGACATGGGCCAAGCAGCTAAAATCAACTCTCATATCTTTGAATACAAAATAATCACCACAATGCTGTAATTTAACAAAAATATAATGATTATATAGCTTTTGTTTGATCAAACTGTACTGGCAGAGTCATATGAGTGCAGAGCGTTTCGCCTCTCCTCTTTACAAATAAATAGTTCCCCTACCAGGGTGTCTTTTACTCTGATGTCTCCTCTCATGTACATGTGTCATTACCAGTGTTGTAACAGGTGTATTAACCAAAATTCCACACCATGGTATACCCATCTGTCGGTCTGTGAAAAACTGCATAAATGTACCACATACATGTGATGATTAGTCTACTATCCAGCATACAGGCTAATATGTGTAAAAAACCCACCCACCAATCTAATGACAACATCAGTACAACATTAGACAATTGTGAACCTTGACAGCACAGCAGTATCCAAACCTTTCAGCATCTCAGGATGAATCTAGTTTATTAGCAGCTTCCTGACCACCGTGTGAAGTATGCAGGACAGCAATGTTGTGAGGTGTCAACAGGGTTCTTGTGATTTGTTCCCTACCTACAGTATAACATTTGGTTTGTATTTTCACCTGGAGGTAACAGCTCCACATTAACAAGTTAATTATTTTGTCCATATATTTCTAGGTAGTCAAAGGGCTGACGTATTTGTGGAGCCTGAAGATACTTCACAGAGGTGAGTAAAGTAGTGTGTGGGCTGTGTGTTATTTATTTATTTTATAAAATAAAAAATAGCAGAGTTGATAAAGGCAAGATACAGAGTGCTGATGTTGCAGTTACATCAAGCAGTTTGTCTCCGCAGATGTCAAGCCTTCCAATATGCTGGTGAACACCCGGGGACAAGTCAAGCTCTGTGACTTTGGTGTCAGCACACAGGTACTGATTTGTTTGCATGAGCGTGATAGAGAGAGAGAGAGAGAGAGAGAGATTGAAAGAAAGACAGAAAACGGAAGAGAGAAAAAGAAAAACAATTGACCATAGCTGCATCACCACTGTCGTGTGTGTGTGTGTGTGTGTGTGTGTGTGTGTGTGTGTGTGTGTGTGTGTGTGTGTGTGTGTGTGTGTGTGTGTGTGTGTGTGTGTGTGTGTGTGTGTGTGTGTGTGTGTGTGTGTGTGTGTGTGTGTGTGTGTGTGTGTGTGTGTGTGTGTGTGTGTGTGTGTGTGTGTGTGTGTGTGGTCAACCTGTCAATCACTGCTTTCATTTTCAACCCAAAACCCAGAGTTATCCCAAGGGTCTCTCTCTCTCACATTAACTTCCCCCCACCTCCATTGTTTTGCAGCCTCCCCCAAAAAATCACATGTTATAATTATGACCTGCACACACAACGGCCTCATTGATATGTGATGTGGAAAAAGCGTTGGTTGCAGACAATGGTCAAGTCATTGTGTGTGTGTGTGTGGCAGTGTGTGTTTGTAATATAATCATCAGGGACGGAGCTTCAGCTGTCCCCAAAACAACGACCCTGAGGACTCTGTCTCGCCACACGCTCACACACATCCCATCTGTGCTGATTTGTTATTCATTTTTAACCTCCACTTGCTTGAAAGCACCAAGGTGAATTTTACACCCTGCATGTATAACACTGACAGTGTTGGCTTGTCCTCTGTCTTTTTACCTCTATTTTTGTGTTTATCTTTTTTTCACACTTATACACTCTCCCTCCCCCACTCACACTGTAGGGCACGCTCCACAAAAAAAAACAGCCATAAGGGAGCAGACCCTCATTATCACTGTCCTGTCATTGATGGCATGTGCCATTGTAAACACACCGACTCACTAATGTCTCCTTGTCTTACTCCTGCTCCCATGTGCAAGGGTTGAGAGCAGCCCAAAATATCAACCTGACATGTCAATAAATTTAGAAGATAATGTAGTGAGGTCAGTCTGTTTTTATTCCTTTAATGTAGGACATTTAATGACTTCTTAAAGGTATTTATATGGGTCAGCAGAATAGATGCTTTATTAATGATTGCTCATCCGCTGTTAATTGATTGCATTTGCAGTTGGTGAATTCTATTGCCAAAACGTACGTGGGAACAAACGCATACATGGCGGTGAGTGACCCCTCAAGTTCGTTCTCATGTCACATCATTTGAAAGTTGTACAAGTGAAGATATGTGTTAGTACAGGAATTTGAGGCTCTCACTTTAACTTGATGCTTGTTTTTATTTCTCGGCAGCCGGAAAGGATATCGGGAGAACAGTACGGTATCCACGCAGATGTCTGGAGTGTTGGAATCTCTTTCATGGAGGTCAGTGTCAAAATGGCTTTGTGCTATACCTGAAGTTTATTTGTACACTGAGAGAAGTGTGGAAAATGTAAGGAGAGGACAGAGTTAGGTATCATGAACTTCAGATTGAATAGATTGTATTGTATGTATTTAGACTGGCCGTTACTTATTGACTCTATTTTCTGTTCATCTTTTTTTCACACATATACACTCTCCTTCCCCTACTCACACTGTAAGGCACGCATATGCATGTGTTGGTGTGTCCATGTGCAACAGTATCTCATCTCTCCCAATAGTGTTGATCATGTGCTTGACTGACACGCTGCGTTTTCACATACCATTTTAATTTCAGTATAACACTTCACCGGTCGCTTGTCCCCTACCACTGACGTTATTGATTCTCCATCTGTCTGTCCACAGCTCTCCCTCTGAAGTATGACAAATGATTTGGGCTTTACACTCGCCTTTGTTTGTCAATAATCTTTTATATCATTACAATTATAACAATAATGGATGAGTTCACAGGGAAGGAGCCTTGTCAAAAGTATTGACATGATCTATATGTGATAAAGAGAGCGTTTTATAGCAGTGGACCCCTTGGCCCTGTTCTCTTTATTTCTAGCTGTGTGCAATAAGCTAAATGAAATTAATTTCAGTCCCACTCAATTAAGATTGATCTTTAGCCTAGTAGTCAGCCTATTTATGTTCAGGGAAAGACCATGAGTGTTTTGACGATTTAATAACGTAATGTTGCCAATAAGCTGCCCTTGACCAAGATGAAAAGTGACCACCCCAAGTGAATTGCCAAATGTCAGGGAGAGCTGTCACCCACCCTCCAGCCAAAGTGACACACATTACATACCGTCCTACAATCCTATTCTTCTTCTTTTCATCCCTGTATTTTGTTCTCCCCAGGTGGTAATCAAGGGGGTGGGGGTCTTATTAACTAATAGCGGATGTTGTTTGATAAGGAAGTGTTATCAGCAGGTGGGCAGTACCGCAAGCTTATCTCAAAGACAGAAAGGATCCATGTTCTGAACACTCCAGTGGCTTTTGCAGTGGCTTTTATTCCATGTCCACTTTATTCCATGCTATTAATTGAAAGGCATGTATACATGAATGCATCCTTATGTATCACAAGTATAATATCTATATAGTATGAGGACCTGTGTAATTAGCCCTTGATGCATATACGTATTGACTCAACTGAGCTCCCCTTTTTAAGACCACTATTTCTTTTGGTGTTACCATGGACTGAATATATTTTGCCAATTATTTATACTGTAAACACACATTTAAACAGTATCATAAGGCATATGGGTAAAATTTGATAAAAACAAAGTTTCTAAATATGCCCTTTATCAGCTGCACAAATGTACTATGGAGGATCTGTTTGATTGTAAAACATTAGTTGGATATACATAGTCCAAGTACTGACTCAACCTTTTCCAGTATGTTTTGTATTTCTTATTTTAAATGTTAACATTGTTTAAGAATATTCTGTTACACTAAATATTACCTTCTCTTTACACAGTTGGCGTTAGGCATGTTCCCCTATCCACAGGTGAGTTATTGTAACTGTTCATTTATTTATTTTGGTTGGTTGGTTATTCAACCTACGTATAATGATCCCTTTTTTATGGTGCAGATTTGTCTAAACCTATTTTAACAGTGATGATTCCCATGATGATTGAAAGAAACCACTGTTGGTTAACTTCAACAATGTCCTTATACCAAGTGTTTGTGCTGCTACTCTCCAGATTATATGTTTTAATGAAATTCAGAAAACAAAATAATTTTTTTAAATGAGATTTATTTTAAAGATTTAATAATAGTGTTTAAAAAAAATAGTTGTGTAATTTTAAGAATTTCTATGAAGAGGTATTTTAATGATTAGGTTTTCTGTGGAGAAATGTTACATTGTGCTCTAAATATAAACAAATATTCAAGATGCATGGCTCTGTATGACAGGACATCTGTTTATATCGAAATCATCATCTATCTCATCCATCTCACTTTCTAGATAATTTGTTCAGTACTGATATATAACCTTAAATGTACAAATCTAATCTTGGGGTTCATTTTTCTCCCCCTCATTACTCCAAGTTAAAACCCTGCCCAAATGTAATTGCCGAACAGAGAAGTCACTTCCCAATCCCATCAAGTCTTAATTAGCCCTTTTAAGATGGGTTTATCTCACTAATCCCTAGCAGAGCAATCTAAATCTGGTTACCTTAGGTTACCTCCTGGCCGCACGCCTTATCAGAATGTTAAGCAACAGATTGTATCTAATGACGATTGTTGTCTTAGTACTACATTGTGATTGTGTGAAAATTTTGCTTTTTAATTTAATTTTTTTACATTTTCTGTTAAGTTTAAGAAAAAGATTATTTAAAGTCCCGACTGTGCTCTGCATATTGGCACATTTGATAATTCTCCATGTAGTAAAAGGAAACTTCAACTTGGTAGATTAAAGAATGCAGAGTGTAATGTAACAGCCACACGATCTGCCCAGGGATTGCCTAAGTGACTAACTGATTTATTTTCAGTATGACAACTATCATTCCCCAGAAAGAGGGAAGCAATTTGCTAAACGATGGATTTAAATGTTGTATGAGATTTTTTTTCTTTTTCTCTCTTAAAATGAGCCGAGAGAATGATTTTAGGCCAAAGGTGTTTCTGAGAAACACACATTTGTTTGTACAAAGGTAAATGTCCCACAATGATCAATCTGTGTCTACTGTACATGTTTGGAGTGTGTATGACTCGAGCCTAAGGCATGTCTGATATAAGATGCTTCTATTGTCATGTTGATTATTGTGTGTAGTATTGCAAAATAATGGTTCTTAAATCTACCTTGACTGATATAAAAGGGGTAGACAGAATATTAGAGACACCTCTCACTTCATAGTTTAAACTCTACATGCAGTCACACAGCTTTCTTAATCTCAGTGTTAATTTTTCCTTAACTCCATATGGTACTGCAGAGAGTTCACCTGCAGGCTGTAGCAGAGCGGTGTGGCAAGAGAGCTCAGATCCAGCTCGTCAGGCGCAGCCAGCCAAAGTCCTGGGGCCTTAGCTGTCATTTTTGCAGACGCTGGCACAGCTGTCTGTGCAAAAAACCCTGTTACACTTCACAGAGAACATTTTGATACAGACTGAGGGAGAAGTTGGAGAAGATTAAAGCGAAAGACATTGGAAGGGAGTTGGTGGCATCTGAGTTTCTACTGTAGATGAGAGGGAGATACAGGATCAGTTGTTAAAGTTGAATTAGGCTTTGAGACGTGATTTGCGCTTTTGAAAAGCTAGTTTTAGCTTGTTGGGGGGTGGGGGGCTTTTGTTCAACCTCTACATTCAGAGAAAGTGTGTGTGATTGCCAATTGCTTTCATTTGTGGATGTTTAGTTGATGCATTATCCGTCATTCATGAACACACAATTTGTGAGAGAGAGTGTGTGTGTGTGTGTGTGTGTGAACGCACACACAGTGGAATCATCACCTCATGTTTGTCATGATTAGAGATGGTCTCTTAAATTCCACTTCACCACATGTCGGGATTCATTTGCGTCCTTTGTCAGGAGTTAATGGAGTTTTTGCACTGCTCGCTCTGAAAGTCTTTGAAGACACCAGACCTGAAGTGATGTGTATACAGCCGCCAGCACTATTCCTTCTGATTGATTTGTTGTCTCTTTATTTGCTCTATGGTTGTTTTTGTTTGGCTTTATTTTGTCATATTTTCTCAGAGTTGAATGGATTTCTGAATGGAAAATCATGTCAACTTTTTTTGTGTGTGTTTGTTTCCATTACACATCACTGCATCCATCAAACACTTGTTTTTCCTTTCCAAATGAAATGGAAAGAAAATGGTTTCATAGGGCCATGTAGTCTATGTGTGTTGTAAACAGTGTTTTCAGGAATTGTTTCAGCTACCTACTCCAGCTCCAAACTCTCAACTTTGGTTGGTCACATGTCTTGCTTAAAGAAATTATTTTAAAATGTGAATCAGATAAATGAGAAACATTTTTCAGTATTGTAATATTTGACTTGATGGCTTGCATCTGGATATCACTAACCACTTAGTAAGTTACTGAGCAGTATTGAAGTCTTCGGCTATAGATTAAAGGTTGTCACTATGAAGGAGAACAGAGGATGTGCCATCATATAAACTCACTGGCCACTTTATAAGGTACACCTGTTCAATTTCTTGTTAACACATATAACTAATCAGCCAATCACATGGCAGTAACTCAATGCATTTAGGCATGTACACCTGGACAGGACAACTTCTTGAAGTTCAAATTGAGCAACAGAATTGGGGACGAAATGGGGTTTAGGTGACTTTGAACGTGGTGCCAGCCAGTCTGGTCTGAGTATTTCAGAAACTGCTGATCTACTGGGATTTTCACACACAAGCATCTCTAGGGTTCTCTCAGACCAAAGATTCGCCTTGCAACGAGACGGAACTGCTCGCAACGAGCTCGCCTGGACGCTCTAAAACTGGACCTTTCGATTTGACATGTTGAATCTTCAGCGACTCCTTGCAACGCGCTGCAACAAGCAGTTCACACTGCTGCAATTTCTCCCCCGCGACGTTCTAAAACCGTCTCGTTGCAAGTCGTTGCGAGGCAAATCTTTGGTCTGAACTGGGCTTTAAAGATATCTTCAGATCAGAGAAACAAGAAGCTGAAGTTCTACACAACTAGACTAAAGTAATTTACTGATATACATGCTGTTATATACACTCGCATGTAGTCTCCATACAGACAGTGAGAGACATGGGTCACTTCCTACTATCAGCAACTGTCAGAAATGTGTTCCTTCTAAGTTAAAACAAGTATCAGAAGAAAATGTAACCGGATAGCCCACAGTGATGAGAGGCTGTTAAGATGGAAAGATAAGGAGGGGTTATTAAACCTCTGTTTTTGATATGTGGTCAAACTACCTAGTACAAGAAGAATAAGTGCTCAATTATGGTTGAATAAGTTAGTCTCTCACTATCCAATTTCAACCCCTGGAGCAACACGCAATTTTGTCCTAGTAATTATTCCTGAACAAATTAGTTTTCCATAGTTGCCTTTAATGTGTCTGAATCAGGCAAAACTGGATATAGAGGCGGTTTAGGAGTCTCTTGGTATTTGCAGAGTGTGTAAACCTGTATTTAATTGAGTGAATCAATATGTGCTCTAATGCACTGTCTATAGACGAGAGGAGAAATTAGCAATTTATTTACCAAACAATATTAGACATTTAGCTGAGCTTATGTTTCTTACTAAGTATTGTGGCTTTTATTATTTTGTCTATAAGATAAAGTTATACATCTGTTTAAAAAATGTTTTAAACCAATGAGGGTTTTAAATATTTGACATAAATTATTTCTATTGTTTCTCTGCAGTGTAGTTTTAAGAGCGGCAGTCTTTTGGTCTTTTAAATTAAAAGCTCCTATTCCAGCTCTTATTCTCATGGCTTTTAAGCCCAATGTTAGTCATTAAGGGTTATTTGTACCGCAGCTTCAAAAATATCTTAAGCTATTAAAACACGTTTTCCTGTTTTGCCTAGTCCACATATTGATGGATGTAACTCTGTTGTCATCATGTATGTATGTTGGTAGCTTACCATGTCCTAGCCTGTCAGTTCTTCACCTTTTGAAATGGACAAACTGAGCATGCTCATTATACAGCTAGCTCATACTGTTTTTATAACAGTTATACATCCCAGCACATCTAGATAACCTGGAGGGCAGGAATGAAGTACTACTTTGAAAATCGGCATTAGTGGATTTTACCCCCATTCTCCACAAATGAGAGCGAGGCCATTAACATTTGTGTGTTTTCATTATGTAAATGGGGTTAACGCATACTCACAAATTGCCAAAAGGAAAGCAATAATTTTCACCCAGTGATCATAATGTGTCCAAGTGCATCATCTTGATTATGACACACTAATTACATATTGCCTTGTCCCCTCTCCTCTGTCTTGCCCAACAGATTCAGAAAAACCAAGGATCTTTAATGGTAAGTTGTTTTTTTTTTGCAATAGAGTCGGAGCGAATAAAATGGAGGGCTCACTCACTGTAGTCTGTTACTCTTGGTTGGCTCTCTCATTTGAAAAAAAAACTAACACTCAAATTGCATTTTTGCAATAAAATATTAGATCATGCTTAAACTGCTGTTATTACATTAGATGCCATTATGGTATAATAAAAACACTCAGGAGCTGAAGGGTGGCTTTGATTGAGCTCACTGCATTTGATTAATCTAAGTAGATACTTTTTTTTATCACACTATTGATTTTTCTTATTCCCAAGTAATTCCATGTAGGATTTCATGTTTGGGTTTTTTTCATCTCCCCGTGTCTCTCGTCTTCCAGCCTCTCCAGTTACTGCAATGCATCGTTGATGAGGTGAGTCGCCGTCTTATGTGCTTTTGCATCTAAAGTCAGTCCTAATGGCCCGGAAAGCTTATATTTTGTTTCCTAATGAAGCAAACCACTCAGGCGGCTTTGCTCCCCACTCACTCAACCCTTCACCCTGTGCAACTGCCTCAGGCAATACACATATGCACACCCACATTACTGTGGAGGTTGGACCTGTCATGAGTAACACACACACAGACACAGCAAAACAGCTCTACATTTTGTATACTACAGTGCCAATTTCAAAACAAACAAAAATGTTTAACCAAGACTCTTCCAGTGACAATAATGTGTGTTTTCTTTCGATATATAAAAGGATACTGCTCACATCTAAACAGAATGATAACGACAAACGAGCACTTCAGACCACATTGACTGAGTGTTTAGCGATCGAATAAGTAACTTCTTTTATTTATTTCACAATTTCCATTAAACATGAACATCAACATGTATAAAAGCAAAAGTCAGATCAAACAAAAACAAAAAAAGGAATATAAAAACAACGACGTGATGGGGGCGCCCTTAGCTCAATTGGTAGGGCGTCCCCCCCATGGGTCTCGGCCAGCAGCGGACCCGGGTTCGATTCCAGCCCGCAGTCGTTCTCTGCATGTCACTCCCCTCTCTGCCCCATTTCAACTCTGTCTCTACACTATCAATAAAGCATTAAAAAATGCCCCCAAAAAATGCAAAAAAAAATATCTTAAAAAAAACCGACGTGTTGTCATAAGATATATTTTTTTAACCAACATAACTACCTGCTCTATAAAACCAAAAATAGGTTTAAGTGATATCGATATAATCTCACTCTATGTAATGAGCAACTTCTGATTCTGAATTGCTCCCCTCCTTTTCCTTAAACACACACACACACAACAAACTTTGTCATAGTACTACCCAATCTGAGCCTCAGCTGAACAGTTTTTCCATTTCATAATGTACGGACATTATTTTTTTTTTGTCTGTGTACATACATGCGTGTGCAAGCTCATCCTGCCTACATTTTCTTCAAAGGGAGCAATCGCAAACACATTTTGTCAATAGCAAAAATGCCAAAAATACCTCTAACGTAAAACCAGCCCCCCAAACCCTGTCATCATTCATATCACACATTAAATATACAATGTAACTTGTCCTTAACTGCCTATAGATCGTCCGTAATTAATAATTAAATGCTTTTGGTTGTAATGGATTGACCCTGGTTGAACTGCTCATTAGTCAACTAGATGGAGGCATCACTCAAACAATTTTTACTGTTCCTTTTCCTGTTGTTCCCCTTGAGGCGAGAGAACATGCTCTGTTGTCCCTAGCAAGCTTTGCTGTCCCACCTTATGTAGGGCTTTGGAGGAAGGCACCAGAGGATAAGGACTTTTTGGAAAGATATAGTCGCTCAGAGACGACGTAAATTGTGCAGTAGTAGATTACCCAGAGAAGTGCTCTATCCTAGTGTCCCGAGTTTGTTGTCTGTTCAAGACCTTGTACACTGCATCCCCCTGCCTTGCTCAGTTATTTTGAGGCTCTTTCATTGTTCACTTTAAAGGACACAATTGCCAAAATAAATCCTTCATATGAAGCCTCTTTATTTAACAATGGTCCCACTATTTTATACATTGCACATAAATCTCTGTGTTGGCTGTATTCCATTGCGCTTCAAGCAAACAGCAGTGCAACCATCTCCCAAGCATCCTAGCCTCGACTGTCTGGATTTTATTGATTTATTTCTTCATTACCTTGTTGGTTACTTTGTTTACTTAAAGATCATTTATTTTATGAAATATATGATATAAAACTCAAGCTCTGGAATAGTTCATGTTTTACTAAGGTTGTTATGCTAGACACACCTGACTTTAACATCATGGCAGGTGTGATAAATTATACCTGACTCTCTGACGTTTAGTTAGTATTGCCCATTAGTACGTACAGTAGATGTGATCCAAATACTTTTCTTTGGTTGTGATGCTTTGATGTTGTGTATGACTGATTCACTGGGGACTTGAAAGTTGCTTTATTGGTTAAATGAGCAATAGGCTCCTATGAATGGATCATTACTATTATTTTAGCTAGAGGTATGTGTGTAATCGGCCAATGGACTGTGACAGTCTGCCACTTTTTTAATAATTTTTCTGTCACACAAACACACAGTAAGGCAAGGCTGAGAAAGGCTAACAAAGAATTTAGTGCCAGAGGTTTAGAGTAAAGTCAAATATATACAGAGGCTTCCTATTCTCTCCCGAGTGAATCACAGATACAAAGAAGACTACACAGAGGAACAACAAAGATTATTTTATGTGGCGAGGAGAGTCGCCTTGAAAATCATGACACCAACATAGATAAAGTTTAATAGAGAACGGGAGAAAAGTGGTTCTAAGTCACAATTCACCAGATAGATGGAGTTGGTTTACCGAAGTTATAACAGATCTTCTCATTACCACTGGGTAACTGAGAGAATCTGTACCTAGCCATGCAGATTAATCTGACATAGAAACCCAATGGAAGGGAATTAGATTTTTCAATTACAACACATTTTAAAAATTTACTTTCACACATTCAAACATTCACACCTTATTCAGTCTAGGTCTTAAATGAGAAATTACCTGTAGTTGTTCTTACCATCTCTCCACTGTCCACCCTCATTATTGTGCCTATTTGTTGAATAGCAAGTGGCTGCACTAATAGATCTACTAGATAGAATAAAAAGATCTCCCACTTTATTTCTAAGCCTGTAATTACTGATCTAATTTAGCCTAATAATTGCTCCACGGCAATGACATGTATATTTACTTGTACCCTTGTACCCTCGTAGTGTGTGTTCTGTCTCATAGTGGAGTGCATTGACAACCAGAGGAATAATTCACGCAGACAAGCCACTTTCATCAGCCTTCTTGTCTTTTGTGTCATCGCCTGCTGCCACATCAAAGCTGCAGCAGTGTTCCTCTCAGCTGGAGACATGAATACATGCATAAATGTGTGTATGTGTTTGTGTCTGCAAAAAGGTGCATGTGCATGCAAATATGTGAAGAAAGTGCAGAGAGAGATTTTGTATCAGATTTAGCCTGCACAACACAAATGAGTTGTGTAGTCAACACTTTACACAAACTGTGGGTCCAATTGATACTGTGTGTGTACTATACTATAGTACAGTGGTTGCAAATTATTTGATACTCTCCTTCTAAACAGAGTGTACACTCAGGCTTGTGGGGTGCAGTGCTCAAGGCCATTTGTTTGTGGATGCCTATGTATGTGTGTGTGTGTATGTGCTATGATATATTGCTCATCCAAGCGGCAGCAGCACTGTGAAGTGCAGTGAGATTAGAAGGGAACCCATTCCTTTGTTAATTTAAATGGGTTCATACATCATGCTTTGCGAGTGCCTGCCGATCAGAGCATTAAGGAATGGCGAACACTGCCCAGAGGTGTTTTTCATAACACAGCGGGGCTTCAGACGTAAAGAGGTTTAATTCCCCGCATTTGAATAAATGCCTGGTTGTGGACCCAGGCTTTTTGTGCCCATGATCTGAGTAGTTGTGTATTTTTCTTCATGTCTTTGTTCATATCATTGGATGTCACTGCTGCACATATTTTAAATCTTGTAGGAACTACATCGGCTATATACCTGAGATAAACATCCGTTACTGGCAAGTTAATTTTTTTCGATAGTAGTATATCAAGGGTAAAAGTAAGCATAAATGTTTTTTTTTCTTTGCTTTCCATGCTGGAAATCCAAAGGTAGGGAGAAATATCAGAGTGACAGTAGGGAAATGGATGGTGTAATGAGGTGAGGGGCGGTAATAGAGGGTCAGCCTGGGCAGGCTGTTCTACATGACACGGTTCATAAAACCTCCATTGACAGCATGTAGCAGGCCTGAAACAAACACACAAACACACACACACACACACACAGAAAACTAAAATTTTCCCCAAATAAATAATAAAATAAGTCTGTCCATATGAAAACTATTCCGAACGCACTAACAAGTCTACAGCAAGAATATGCACAAAACAAAAGAAGAACATACTGGGTAAACAAATTGTATCCTAAATTATCAATAAATACTTTTTGTTGCTGTTGCTTTTATCAAAAGACACTAACAGTAAGTGCATTCACCATGTGGGTACAACGTACAACGCAACATAGAACCCAACAATCCTGCATCTACATCAATACCAAATAAGCGGAACTACCTCAAGTGCTACATTTAGAAACAACAAGGAACTGTATTTTTTCACGTTGACGTCTGGGGGAACTTAGTCCTTGCCGTTCCAACCAAACCTTAACAAAGCTGTGGTCCACCATTGGTGGTGTTGGTTCAGACGCATACTTATTACACAAAGTAACAATGGGCATAATTGAGGGGATGATGTCATTGTATCCTTTAAAAACTGTGGTTTACATGTCAACACAGATACTCAGAATATAGAGTTTTGCACAATATTATATGATATTATTTTCAGTAAAATAGCCAGAACAGTCTTGAAACATTAGCTGATAGTACATTATTGAGAATGAGATGAAAACTTTGGTTAATTATTTCTTCCATAAAACTCCTTCCAGGCCTACAGTGAGCTTGCATTGCATTAACGGAGAAAAAGCCACTCTTGCGATGTTGCTTTGACACAATTAAACGGAGAGGTCAAAGTATTACACACCATCCCTCAAAGTGAGTGCATGAAAACCCACAGTCTCCAAGGCAATTATATAACATGTTTTTCTGACATATCGTAGTTATCATAATCCCAAAAGATCATATGATTTAAAAATAAAATAAACACTAAACAATTTTTCGTCTTAGTCCTGACGCTTTTGAAGAGCCCCACAAACCTATTTTTCATTTTGCCTCCATCCTGCCCACATTGCAATCAATGTTCTAACCTATGTTTTTCTTTATTCTTTTCTCTCAGAATGCTCTTTCATCTTTTGTTGTCTAAACTGTTTTGTTCTTCTTCACAGGATCCTCCAGTTTTCCCTGTCGGCGAATTCAGTGAGAAGTTTGTTCACTTCATCACTCAGTGGTGAGTCAGTTACCTTATAGTAAACTTTGTTTCTACAAAGGCAGACACAGAATTACTTTAATTAACAACCTCAGATTTGAAATGGAATTCTGTCTGTTTTTAAAATGGTGGTTGACTGTATTGCGCACGATTGTGATTCTAGCTTAATATGATTTGCACAGTCAACCACCTGAGCCCCAAAGAGCCTGAACAATTGCAGGACCACAAGCAGCATTTCACATTGATCAACCAATTATTGTAAATGAATTAAAGGTAAAAGGGATTACAATGGGGAGCGTATTTCCTTTGTATGTAAATGCTTTGTGGTAGTAATGGTTTTAGCTATGACACTTAAGGGCTGGTAATGTTGAATAAAAAGCGCTTCTTTTTTATGAGGAGTGATAGATTTGTCTAATGCAACAGGACAAAGACAATGTTTGCCTTTGAATCATTAGCCTCCCTAGTAACCTTTACAATT
Organism: Ammodytes marinus; assembly: GCF_949987685.1. Classification (NCBI taxonomy): domain Eukaryota; kingdom Metazoa; phylum Chordata; class Actinopteri; order Uranoscopiformes; family Ammodytidae; genus Ammodytes; species Ammodytes marinus. The sequence continues at coordinate 14,811,333 of NC_137230.1, forward strand.
GCACAAGCATCTCTATATACACACCCAAACCACGTGTGTGTGTGTGTGTGTGTGTGTGTGTGTGTGTGTGTGTGTGTGTGTGTGTGTGTGTGTGTGTGTGTGTGTGTGTGTGTGTGTGTGTGTGTGTGTGTGTGTGTGTGTGTGTGTGTGTGTGTGTGTGTGTGTGTGTGTGTGTGTGTGTGTGTGTGTGTGTGTGTGTGTGTGTGTGTGTGTGTGTGTGTGTGTGTGTGTGTGTGTGTGTGTGTGACACAGATGTTGCTTATCCCCCATGTCTGCTTTATTTACTCAAACTAGGCACCTTTATTTATTATCAGGACAGGCTCAAATACTGGTAATCTACACTGTCTGGGTGCATGGTTAATACTATCAACTCCCGGACTATTCTTAGACAGTCATAGCCCTGTCATTTTGATACATAAACGAGTAACATGCCAGATTTCCCCAATTTAGGTTGTTTGGTCTTATTGTGCTCATGAGTTGGAAGAAATAGATAAAATTATTCTATTTGAAATACATGTGCTGTGTTGTTTGTCCACAGTGTTTTTTGTCTATCAAGCCCTCTGTTGCAGTTTATTTGCGCAACACAGTATGAATAGTGTCTGGATATAAACACCTTTTTTTTTTTTTTCAGTATGCGACGACAACCCAAAGAGAGGCCTGCTCCTAATAACCTCATGGTAAGTTAAATAAATCCTTCTATCAAATGATTCCAAGGGAATAACTGTACAAAGCGTTATCATATTTCTTTATTCCAAATATCCAAAGAAAGATTTAATGAGACAATGTTTCTATCGCTGTAGTTTAAGTATACAATTGTATTTCTTGCACTAATTGAGGTGTATTGGGTCTAGGACCCTTAAAGTTGGCATTGCTGTGTTGCTTCAGTAATTCAGTAATGACATTTTTGCTTGCAATGAAAGAGTGTTAGAGGTCAGCAAGAAACAACCTTGAGGTAGGATTAAAACCTACTTCAGCAGTAATTTGTTTAATTCACTGCATTTAAACCAACCTTAATGAATCGGGTCGAGCTGAACAGCCAAAAAATTCAATTTAGCAAAACATTTCATTTTATAGCCTCCAAAAGATTTGAGCAAAAGACAAAGGTAATTTATTTTTAAGTGTGTTTTTCAAGTGTGTCAACACTCAACACCATGTAGACTACTAATTTTAATAGCTTATTGTTCAGAACCTAATTAATTTTCACTGTTTGCTGTCACCAAAGTCACCTCGTGTCTCAAATGCAAGTTAGATACATGGGGAAGACATCATTGAGTCTTTAACATATTACTATTTACCTTTTTTGATAGCCTCTCTGGCTGGTTGGTAGTTTGGTTGGACCTCATCTTCCAACGTTTGTCCTTCTGTTCATATGAAACAGTGAGGTTTTTGACAGAGTGAATGGATAAAAGCAAGGACTGGATACCGTTATTAGGCATTAAGTCATCTACAGGGCCATAGCCTGTGTTTGCTTCCAAGTAAACCCTGAGTACAAGGCAATTGTTTTATACCCATTCACAAGTGCATGCTTATCATTTGCTTGTGCTATTTGACAGATATGTCAGCAATTGTACAATGTTTAATTTCTCTTGACCATTACATTCTGAAGCATCTCTGAGGACATAAGTCTCTGGAAGTACTGCACTGGTCTTTGTAGTATGCGGTTGAAAGCAGTCTTAAAATCTTTAATGATAATGTCGTTTCATCATTTATTTGATTTATTTCTACATTCTGCCTTCACTGTGTTGTACTAGTTATACACTGTCGCTGCTCATGCTTTCTGTCTGCCTGATTCTCACCTGGGCCGCAGCAGTTTTCAGACACTGCCTTTTAAGAGTTGCAACATGCTCTGGTCCCTGTGTTAGGACCAAGGACAGCGACAGTTGGGTCCACAGAGAGGAGGCTAGACGTGTTGTGTTGTGGGCATGGAGGGCTGGAGGGTGTAAATGCAGAGCTGCTAACAGATTGTATGTTCTCAGTCTCACACCACAAAGGAGAGGAGTAAAGAGAAACGCTGTCTAGACACTCACTGGGAATTCTTGCCTCCAGACAAAAGTTTTTTATTTTTTTAGTTCTACATCCTCTTGGCTTTAGTCTGGCTGAATGGCCGATTCACACATCTTAGAAGAATATGAACATCAAAAAGACTGAATGAGGAGCTTTTGTCAGAGTGTTTTTGGGTTTTCTTTTGCCCTTCGTGACTTGGTTTCAAAACCAAAGGCACCCATGCAAGTTTTCTTTCGCACTTATTGAGTATTGAGCAAAGTTTTTTTGAGTAGGCTTGTTTTATTCCTGCCATGCAGAACACACTTGCATGCATATGAAGACAAATCTGAAGATGGTTCACTCTTCAGAAGTTTCTTAGTGAGTCTTGGTATCATACTTTTTTGTGTTTTGTCTTCTTAATATTATTATTTGTTGTGAAGCATTACCATTACTTAACACTTGCATAACTATATTAAGCTGCCTTTTTAACTACTCGCTGCTTCGCTTTGATTTTGAAAAACGGCCATCGTAGGTCACATGGAGGCATTTTCATGTCTTCTCCTGTCAGTTTGTTTTCTTTCCTTCACTCTCTTCCACATTCCTTCCCTGCTCCACTTATTTCACATTCATTGGGATCCCTGGGCCATTTTTTTATTTTTTGCAGTTCTCTCTCTCCTCCAGTTTCCTCTCCATCCCTCTTGTCTTTCCTTACATAGATTTTTGTCCTCCTGTAGGCCTCCTTTCAATTCTTCGTCTTCCTTCCACGATGAACTGAGGTATAAGGTCGCGTATGCCTGCCTGTGTGGCACCAGCCTGCTGATTATCTTTCTCTCTCTCTCCTTGTTCCTTCTTTCCTCCCTGCCTCTCATTCTACCTCCCCATTCCCCCAGCCTCCTGAGTACATTAAAACTCTTTACCTATTCTATCTGTATGTTAATGCACCAAGCCACAGCTCCCCCTTTTCTCCTCTCCCTCTGCTGTGCAGAAAGTGCCACCATTTGCTGGAAGATAATGTGGGGAAATCACACAATAGTGTAGACACTGAGCGAATAATGTTGTTTTATGACCGTACAAACTCACCTAGCTGCTCTAGTTTGCTCATTAGGTTCCCGCATGTTGTTGTTCTAATCATGGGTATAGCTTTTATTGACGTTATTTTCACTAGGATTTTATCCTATTAGGCGTTTAAAGGGATGCTGTAGGATTGCCCTTGGTTCTGTGCCTGGCGCTTTAAACAGTAAGCTACACCTTCCTATACTGGATGCTTTGCTCATTATATTGATATGTTATCCTATTCAGTTAAATTTTTCTTTTAAAAGGGGGGAAAAAGCCTTTTTCTCAAATTAATATCATGTCCCAATAGTGCTAGCAAAAGAATAAAGAGAATGGTAACAGAAGTAGCATGAAAGGATCCCCATTTAATGATACATTTGTGCACAACAGCAGGAGATTCTAAACATCAATGCAAAAGCACATGTGTCTGCACTTTTCAACCATGAGGAATGATATGGTTTTCTCTGAATTTTTTAAATGTCATTTTCTATATATAGCTTCTTTATATTCTAAAACCTGTAGATACAGCAGGCCCAACTGTATGTCTTGTAGTGGTTCTCTTATATACACAAAATCAAGCCAGTTTTTTTAGATCTAGTACGTCAAACACCAACAAACAGTGAAACCAGTCTTTGTTTATGTGTGTTGGCACAATATGAGCAAAACATGACAGACTTGTACAATAAAATAAAAATATGTACCACTCTACTGTCCTACTAGTGCTCAAAACTCCAACTGAATTAAAACAAGCACCACATTTTCACCACATTCTACTACACAAAGACCATTCACCAAAAACACGACTTAAAATCAAATTGCAATATCTGTCAGAAAAATCGCAATTAGATGTTTTCCCCAAATCATACTGCCCTATAACTAATTGCATGATGAGCCATCAGAAAAGAAAGTGAGTGTCGCTTTCTCTCCTCATACTGATGCATCTTTCATTGTGGAAACCCTATCCTGTCATCATATGCTAATGACGTCGGTCAGTTGAGAAGACTTTCCATTGGCCCGTTCCCAGGACGTTAGATGCAGGTTCTTGGTGATGACCTGTCCTGTCTAAGGTTTTTCTTGCTTCCGTTCATTCTCCTCCCCCTTCTCCTTCAATACAATTTTTGGTCTTTGTGCATCACTTATTGTCTTATTCATTAAGCTTTAGAGCAAGGAAGACAGAAAATGTGTGTTTGTTACCCATTATATGTACTCTCATGTTACTTAATTTGTTGAACCAGATAATTTTTATATATATATATATATATATATACACACACACACACACACACACACACACACACACACACACACACACACTCACTCTCACTCTCACCGGCCACTTTATTAGGTACAGCATTTCATTTTCTTGTTAACACATATAACTAATCAGCCAATCACATGTCAGCAACTCGATGCATTTAGGCATGTAGACCTGGACGGGACAACTTATTGAGGTTGAAACCGAGCAACAGAATGGGGAAGGAAGGGGTTTTAAGTGACTTTGAACCTGGCAATGTTGAGGTTGCCAGGAGGGCTGGTCTGAGTATTTCAGAAACTGCTGATCTACCGGGATTTTCACTCTAAACCATCTCTAGGGCTTACAGAGAATGGTCCGAAAAAGAAAAATATCCAGTGAGTGGCATTTGTGTGGACGTAAAATGCCTTGTTGAAGTCAGAGGACAGTGGAGGATGGGCATACTGGTTCGAGATGATAGAAAGGCAACAGTAACTCAAATAACCACTCATTACAACCAGGGTATGCAGAATACCATCTCTGAACGCAAAACACGTCCAACCTTGAAGCAGATGGGCGACAGCAACAGAAGACCCCACCGGTTGCCACTCCTGTCAGCTAAAAACAGGAAAATGATGCTACAATTCTCACAGAATCACCAATATTGGACAATAGAAGATTGAAAAATCATGCTTGGTCTGATGAGTCTCGATTTCAGTTGAGACATTTAGATGGCAGGTTCAGAATTTGGCGTAAACAACATGAAAGTATGGATCCATCCTGCCATGCACCATCAAGCATGCCATGTTCAAAGTCACCTAAACCCCCTTTTTCCCCATTCTGATGCTTGGTTTGACTTCAGTACATTGTCTTGACCACGTCTACATGCCTAAATGCATTAAATTGCTGCCATGTGATTGGCTTATTAGCTTTTTGTTTTTATACAATCATATGAAAAAGTTTGGGAACCCCTCTCAGCCGGCATTATAATTGACTCTGCTTTCACAAAAAAAATATAAAAGTGGTATGTCTTTAATTTACCAGGAACAGCTAAGTACTGGGATGTTTTCCAAACAAAGATTTTTTGAAAAGCAGTATTTGGTTGTATGAAATAAAATAAAATGTGAAAAACTGGCTGTGCAAAAATATGGGTACCCTTGTGGTTTTGTTGATTTTAATGCCTGTAACAGCATGTAAAACTGATTATTTTAAACACAAAGTTGGTTGGTTTATGTTGTTAAGCCTTGAACCTCATAGAATTGTCTGTTTAATCATGAGAAAATGTATTTTAGGTGCCTAAATGCAAGTTGCACTTCTCTTTGACTCTCTGCTGAAGTGAGACAGAATGGGATCATCAAAACAGCTCCCAAAAGATCTTAAAAACAAAGATTATTCATTGTCATGGTTTAGGGGAAGGCTACAAGAAGCTTTCCCAAAGGTTTCAATTGTCAATTTCTACTGTAAGGAACGTTGTCAGGGAATGGAAGGACACAGTCACAGTTGCAGTTAAACCCAGGTCTAGCAGACCAAGATCACCTCCAAAGACCTGCAAGAACATCTGGCTGCAGATTGTGTATCTGTACATGGTTCTACAATTCAGTGCAATTTGCACCAAAACATCTGTATGGCCGGGTGATGAGAAGGAAGCCCTTTCTGCGCCCACGCCACAGATACAGTTGCATGGAGTATGCAAAAGCTCATTTAGACAAGCCAGCTTCATATTGGAAGAAAATGCTTTGGACTGATGAGACACAAATTAAGTTATTTGGTCTTTATAAAAAGCAAATGTTTTGGTGCAAATTGCGCTGAATTATTGAACGATGTACAGATGCACCATCTGCAGCCAGATGTTCTTGCAGGCCTTTGGAGGTGATCTGTGGGTTGTGTGCAACCATTCTCACAATCCTCCACCTATGCCGCTCCTGTTTTTTTCTTGGTCTTCCCTGCCTGGGTTTAACTGCCACTATGTCTGTGTCCTTCCATTTCCTGACAACGTTCCCTACAGTCAAAATTGACAATTGAAACCTTTGGGAAAGCTTCTTGTAGCCTTCCCCTAAACCATGACAATGAATAATCTTTGTTTTTAAGATCTTTTGGGAGCTGTTTTGATGATCCCATTCTGTCTCACTTCAGCAGAGAGTCAAAGAGAAGTGCAACTTGCATTTAGGCACCTAAAATAAATTTTCTCATGATTAAACAGACAATTCTATGAGGTTCAAGGCTTAACAACATAATCCAACCAACTTTGTGTTTAAAGTCATCAGTTTTACATGCTGTTACAGGCATTAAAATCAACAAAACCACAAGGGTACCCATATTTTTGCACAGCCAGTTTTTCACATTTTATTTTATTTCATACAACCAAATACTGCTTTTCAAAAAATCTTTGTTTGGAAAACATCCCAGTACTTAACTGTTCCTGGTAAATTAAAGACATACCAGTTTTATATTTTTTTTGTGAAAGCAGAGTCAATTATAATGCCGGCTGAGAGGGGTTCCCAAACTTTTTCATATGACTGTAAGCCATTGAACAGGTGTACCTAATAAAGTGGCCGGTGAGTGTGTATATATATATATATATATATATATATATATATATATATATATATATATATGTATATGTATACATATATATATATATATATATGTATATGTATACATAGCCTACTATATATATATATATATATATATATATATATATATATATATATATATATATATATATATATATATATATATATATATATATATATATATATATATATATATATATATATATATATATATATGTATATATATATATATATATATATATATGTATATATATATATGTGTGTGTTTGTTTTAGCATGTGTTGTTTTTTTTCTATGAGAGGGGAAAAAAGACAGAAGTGATTATCACACACCCCCACATTCTTTGATTGTGATTTGATGGACATTTTATTTCTCCCTCCCCCCTTCCGTGTGTCCCCCGTCCCCAGCCAGCAGCCTTCACTCAGCCTTTTAGCACCCTTGTCAATGCAGTCCTCCTATTCTGCTTTTTCTATTCATAGGCACACACGCACACAAAATTTGTAGCCCCCTTTCAACCCTTGAGACACCAGATGAGCCCCTCCGTTTTTCACAAAGGAACCCCTCCTGTGTCTGACTGTCCACAAATTTAGTTTCGACTTAAACACAAAACACACACACACACACAAAAATACACCCACACACACACCCCCACACACACACACACACATACACAGATAGAAGCTTATTAGCATTAAGTTGAGACCACTGCTAGCGCCACAACCAAAAACTTAATATCTGTTATTACGAACCAATTCTGTCCCCATAAACCGTGTCTACATAGTAATCACCTTTTATCAAACATTCCATTCATTTTGATTAATTGATCTTATCAAACAACATATATAAATCAATTTACCACAAGGACAAAATGTTCTCTCATCAATGTAGATTAAGTTGTTTTACAAAAGCAGAACATTTCTTTTGGATTTTCTTTTGTTTGTTCATTGATATGTTTTACCGCAAAACTCCTGTGCAAGCAACTGAAAACAAACACCTTACTTATCCTTTATTCCTCATTTTTGAGACCGATGTGATGGCAGGAGATGAGGCATGCAGTGGTTGACAGGGTGACGCCAAAAAATATGGCATACATACAGTGCTTATAGAAAGCCATCATACCCTTTTGAAATAAGCGCTTTTTTTGTCCTACAGTCTGAAAGGAAGATACATAAAATCAATTTTTTTACTGCTTTAATTACACAGTTTTACTTTCAGCATTCACTTTGTCCCCACAACATTTCTGAAAATTAAGTTAAAAAAAAATGTAAAATAGAACTGCACATTCTCAGGTCTAAACATTACCTTCCAGATCACACACCAAGTTACAGTTTCAATCAAACTTATTCGACACCCATTGCAAATTGGCAAACATTTACAAACATTTAGCTGTTTGGAATAAACAAATAAAACAAGAAAAAATCCAATAGTTCAACATAACTAATATCACAAGTGGTCCATTTTTGATGTCTTATGCAGTTTCAAAATGATTCAACCTCTTCACGACACGTGTTTCAATACTTGGTTGATCACCCTTTTCCTTGTATGACCTGCTGCAAACGTACTACTTAACTCACCAGCTTCTGGCATCAGTCCTGAGGAATCTTAGCCCATTTCTAACGGGCAATGGCCTCCAGTTCACATAAATTATTTGGTTTCCCTGCTCCAACAGCCTTCTTCAAATCCCACGACAGATTTTCAATGGGATTTAAAGTCAGTTGACTGTGATAGTCACTGTAGAATCTTCCAGGACTTCTTCTGAAAACAAGCCTTGTTGGACGTTGAGGTATGCTTGGGTTCATTGTCCTGTTGAACCTGTGGTCCAATGACTACAAAGCTTCAGCTTCCTCAAAGACTTTAGTATGCGTCTTATTGCCCAAACTGAAACCTCAGTGCCTACTGCTACCAATTCTTGCTGCATGTCTTTTGCGGTCACTTGAGGGGTTTTTGACGATCTGCCTCTTCAGGAATCTGGTGAAAGCTGTTAAAAGTGTCCTCTTTCTGCCTTTTCCGGGTAGTGTAGCCACATTTCCTTTACATATGAACTTGTGAACTATGCTTCCAACTGTGTCTATACTAGGAACAGTCAATGCCTTTGCTATCTTTTTGTATCATTATTCCTTGATTTTGCAATGATCTCTTCTATTAGCTTTATTTGACAATTCTTTTGATTGAGCCATTTTTAACATGCAGTCAAATGTCACTGTCTAAGTATTTAAAATCAGCAGAGAGATTTGAAAATAGCATTAGAGGATTTGATCAGTAAATTATTGTAACACTCCTAAGATAAGTTTCCCTACATTCCCTGCGTACTAAGACCGACCAAAAAACACACACTTACTTTTAATCCATACACACACCAACCATTGCCAGCCAGTTTCCAGAGGGAGCTAGTGATTAGCATGCAAATATATAAAGACCTAGTTATCCTATCTACCTCTTCACCCTTCTCACTGCCTCTCTCACATACACACTGACAAACACACCACATTTTTTCCAACACTTTTCTAATGAGGTGATGACCAGACTCTTGTTATAATTGCCTCAAACTACTTTTAATTTCTTCTGAGCATATTAATCATACATAGAGTTATTTAAAATGGCATAAATTAATCTTAGATTAAACAGACCCATCAATGGTTTCAAACAATTACACTGTTAGGTAGAATTTCCCCTGGGTTTAGGCCATTTCTATTTGAGCAGGTGATTATCCCATTTTGATGTGGTCAGTCTGTGATTAATGTAACTTTTAAATTAGTCCTTGCCCCATCTCACCTGTCCAGATTCTACTACAACATAGTCACAACACCTTTAATGTCCTGACTAAGGGGGAGTGGTTATTCAATCTGTATTAATAACTGTTGCATACTGGTTTCGTTCATTGACATGTATTCATTTCATTATTAGGTAATTATGCTTGTGCCTGAGACAGACATAGGATATACTTTGTATCTGTGTTTGTGTGTGTCTGCTCTAAAGGAGCACTCTTGAGGCAGCATATGTCTTGATTTTTGATTTTTTTTTTGATTTGATTTAGTTTATTTCAGACATCCACATACAAAACAAAATGAAAAGCATGGAAATACAATAAATATGCCTGAAAAGGAGCAGGAAGAAGTATACACTTTTATGTCCAATATAATAAGACTGTAGATAAGTGTGAAGCATTGTTTGTACCTTTGTCCAGTTTCATTCTTAACTGTGGAAACTTGAGTTGACGAATAATTTCAACACAAGGTCCATTTAGTGGCCTTTCTGTTCTGGAGCTTCTTTTTTTGTACTGTAATTTTGTTTAGTTTGACTTTCTTCCTTGCCTACTATCCTCTTACTGTATGCTTTCTTTTGTTCTTACCTTTTATTCATTTAAAATGAAGTATACATGCCTAATTTCAATCAGGTTGCAATGTTCATGTGTTTGGTGGTGGAAGGATACATTTAGAGAGAGAATCATTAGGCTAGAGCCACAACTTCAGACAAAAAAATGTTTTAGGCATATGTTGGTATTTGAGGTATGACAGGCCAAGCACCTTCATCCAGGTCAAATTCCAGTAGATGTCTCTGGCCTGGCAGGGTTAATATCTGGAGCAGAGGTGGAGAACTGGAGTTTCAAAAACATCACTCAGGACTTCCTCCTTTTTTATTTCTGTATCACACCCTCTCTACTGAGGCAAGGAAGGATGATGGATGAGATGGGTAATCAGCACATAGGGGCACCCAGGAGCGTCCACTCCACCAGTATCATAGAGACACATACACACATATTCACACTGATATGAGAGTAATTAACCTCAGACTGGTTTAACCCCAGCTGCCCATTAGAAGGACAACAGGATTGATGGGGCTCCCCCCAGTCCTTCACAATCTCCAAAGTTTATGCAGGATTAGAGCACATTGGAATTTGTTAACTATTTTTCTTTGAAATATAAACCAGCGCTAGGCTAAACATGTGGAGATTTAACTGTAACAGTCAGAAGTGACTTTAGTGAGCAAAGAAAGACTAGAAGTCAAATAGAAGACAGAATTGATTTACGTAGGTTTTATAACTCACAAATGTATTGACTGTCTTCACCCTGAATGTGACTTTGTTTTCATATACTGTACATATATTTCAGCTTAAACTATTTCTCAGTGTAACCACAAATAGACTAGAAGGATCCCAGGAGGATGAAAGGGGACTGTCACCTGCAGTCAGTCCGTCCTACTTTCTTACTAATCGTACATTGTCTGCACCAGTTTGAGTGTTGCTGGGGGGTATTTAACTGTGTGCTACCACAGAGAGAACAGCTGAAAACATCACAATACACTTTGAATTCACTCTGCGTTAAAACTGAGTAAAACTAGTTAGCCGCTGGAATAGTGGGACATGGTTTTCATATTGGCAATGTTGGCCCTGTGAAACCAGTCCCAGTAAAATCATCATAAATGGTTTATTTCCATTAAATATGTAGGTTGTGGTTCTGTAGGAAGTACGATTTAAAACGTGTACCGTACTTTTCGGACTATAAGCCGCGACTTTTTCCCAATTTTTCGACCCTGTTATTACACAGCACAGTATATGTTCTGTAGCTACTAGGGATGGGCATTAGTAATCGAGTACTCGAGTACTCCTCGTTTCAAATGAACTCGATTGGTGGATGAGGAAAATCGTTTTTTGTTTTTTTTAGTGTTTGTAGCCTTTAGGCCGGCCGGCGGGCCGCCCCTATTTTAAAATGTTATAAACGTGTACAAAACGGCACAAAACAGATAAAATAAAGTTTAACAAAATTAAATATTTTTATGCAAGTGCAATAAACTGAGCGTTGTGTCAAAAAGCAACTGCAAATAACTGCCACCTCCGTGCCACCGCAGCGCAGCCTGTGTTCTCCACAGCACCGCGGAGCTGAACACGGTCTCTCCTTTCTCCAGAACATTGTCAGGAATATAACTGTCCAATTATTTCAAAGCAGATGATACAATTACGTTTATAAAAAGAGGAGATGACACCTGTTACTCTCAGTTAGTAATGAGTAGCCTAGACTCCAGGTGAGCATGCAAGGTGCTCTCCACTTGGAAAGAAAAGTAAAGAAGAAGCAAGGCTTACTTCAGGCACATTCGCTCCGAGCCAACAACAGTTAAAGAGGACTTATGATACTTTTCGACTTTTATGACCTATAAACGTTGTTATAATGATTTATAGTCATGTTTAACCATACTAGAGTATCAAATAATTACGTACATGCATTTCGACGTATTCCCTGCTGACCGTCTGGGGTGGCTATGCAGAGCACTAAACACTATGGCAGCCGGTCGAGAAACAACTTGTTCAAATTTCCGGGTACTTTCTGTCACGCTCGGGTAGTTTCTGTCATGTTTCCATGTATGGTAATGCTGCTCAGGCAAGCTCCGGCTGCATGCCCCCACCTTCCTGAAAATCTCCCGCTGCTGGAAGGAAGGTAACCAATCACAACGGAGTGGGGTTTGCAGCAGGGGGGGAGGGGCGGAGAAGCTCAAAGCAGTGTGTAGAAAGAGACTGCTGTGCTCGCTAGGGTAAGAGGAAGAGTTTCCCGAAAATCTACATAGTTTTTTGTGATGTGATTCGTGTCAGGTTGCTCTATAGCAGTTTTTAACAAGAAATTAAGACCAGAAAAGTAGTATAATAGGATCTCTTTAAGAAGCCTTCAATAGGGAATATGGAGGTAAGATTCAAAAACCGACCGGTGTAACGTTCCGTTAATGAGGAATTAGTCGCGGTAATTATTCACGGACACGGAGTGAGCATTACGCGGTTGGATATACAACTATCTGCTTTGGTGAGTTATTTATATGTATTTAAATTGTAGGGCAATAATTTAATATTATTTGCTGCCCTTCTTATTTTAAATGGTGACTTAGGCTATTTTTTTGTTACAACTACAGCCCATGCTTTTTTCTCTTTTTTTCTCCCCAACGCAGACCTACTCGATCGGATTAAATTGTGGCCCGTCTATTTAATTACTTTCAGTGAGGAAAATGTGTTTTAAACTTGTGGGAATAAATCCTTAATATCATATGGCAACTGTGACTGTTTGACAATAAGCATTGAGCGCTTTATTGCGGTGAACCGTTGTTCTGCAGATAGATGCGTTGCGTTCTAAAAATAGAAAAAAGTTTAACGAGGAATCGATTGATTGCATTGAATGCAAGCGATCACACGAGTAGTGAAAACACTCGTGCCCATCCCTAGTAGCTATTGCACTAAATGGTAACACTTGAATACGTTATGCAAATATGCAACTTGTTTGTTGAAATGTTAATAAATGGGAGATTCCTCAAGCAGCCATCTCTTTCCCGACAATCCCCTCTGTGTACGAATTCTTACATATGGTAATTAAACATTATAACACCTGCGGCTTATAGTGCGGAAAATACGGTAGTATGACTTAAGACAACACACACGATTAAAGATCTCCTATTATACTACTTTTCTGGTCTTAATTTCTTGTTAAAAACTGCTATAGAGCAACCTGACACGAATCACATCACAAAAAACCATGTAGATTTTCGGGAAACTCTTCCTCTCATCTGAGCTTCTCCGCCCCCTCCCCCCTCCTGCAAACCCCACTCCGTTGTGATTGGTTACCTTCCTTCCGAAACACTTTCAGAAGCGTGCGGGGAGATTTGAGAGCAGGAACGTGGGGGCATGGCCGGAGCTTGCCTGAGCAGCATTACCATACATGGAAACATTCGCTTTTGTGACGAAAAGAATATCCGGAAATTCTGAACCGATTTGAACACGTGATTTCTCGACCGGCTGCCCTAGTGTTTAGTGCTCTGCACAGCCACCCCAGACGGTCAGCAGGGAATACGTCTAAATGCATGTACGTCATTATTTGATAAGCTAGTATGGTTAAACATGACTATAAATCATTATAACAACGTTTATAGGTCATAAAAGTCAAAAAGTATCATAGGTCCTCTTTAATAAATAAAATGCTCTGTGGCTCCCCCAGATTGAGTTAGAAGTGAACTCCTATTAACATTGCGAGTCTCTTGCTGTTAAGGACAGATCAGTGTTGACAAGTTCATTTAAACTGGCTGACCACAGAGTTGTTTAATCTAATTGGACATCTAGACGCCACTAATAAAAATTCATGGTACAACCTGGTGCCCTCTCACCTCTGACCCCCGTGACCTCTGGCTGTGGTCGGGAAAGACCCCCAGATGAGGCTGGTGATTGGGACGGGTGTCATTGAGATATCACATGTGACGTCTCTGTTTCTGTCCTGCAGCAGTAACAAGTGAACAAAGTCTAATAAAACAGAGACGTGTTGTGTGTCTGGTTTTCAAAAGCGCAATCGTTAGGCATTATTGAAGAAAAGTTGGTTGAAAATCTCAAAAATTATACTCAGTTTTCCTGAGCTAATTTAAAATGGTTGACAAAGATGGTCAGTGTAACTGCTATTGCTACCTATTTGAAATCTATTATTTATTAGAATGCTCATTTTACAGCCTGTGATGATTCATATGGATCATTAAACTCCAAAGATATGTCCTTCAAATCCCCAAACAAACCATTACTTAAACGTTTTGCATTTAAAACCAAATCTGTTGGACATAAATATTTAAGGGAATTGCATGATGTTCCTGTTTAGTTTATTTGTATTTTATTATTATTTCTTGATTCGTGATTTAGAATAATTATACACGTAGAACTAAACCACGCACTCCCCATAAAGGTGTAATAATGTTTGTGGCTCCAATCTGTTTCATCATAAAACCAATATTGCAGAATAGGTATAATAATTTTTTTGATAGCTGTTGGAATATATTTTTCTTTTGTTTTTATGAGAAAGCACATTAATAGTGTTTTTGCAGCCACTTGAGTCCACCTTTTCCAGAGATGAACATTATTCTGAAGGTCATATGTATGGAATTAGATTAGTTGCAGCAGATAACCTATGTACTAGTACAAAAATGTGTTTTTGAAGTATGATATTTAATTGTCAAATGAAAAGTATCCTTTGTCTGGATATGTCTCAGAAAGTTCAGTCTTACCTTATTAATTCATTTAAATATATATTCTTTAATTCAGCTCAATATTGGTAAAAGCGCAAAACACCAATTTTGTTCTATACGTGTATTTTTTTATATATATAAAAAAATAACTCACACCGAGTTATTTGAATAATAATGTCTATTTCTTACTCTCTTATTTTTTAGGAACATGCATTCATCGTACAGTTTAACGATGGCAATGCGGAGGTGGTGTCCATGTGGGTTTGTCGCTGTCTGGAAGAGAGACGATCTCAGCAGGGACACGTCTGACTGTACGCCAATGATGGACCCGGACATTTGATCATCCCAAAGCTCGAACACTTATCAAAGCGTCAGGGTCAAGTACGTCCATACGCACTGTGCAAGTGACTTAATGTACATGGACAAAAATCACTAGATGTTGAATTACATTAAGTGAGTAATTCTCGCTGGAAGTATTTCTGCGTCGTATGCCATGACATTGAGGAGCGCACATCCTTTGAACTCTGCATCTGAATCTCTGCATCCAAAACTTGCAGAGAGATCTGCACTTTCTTTCCAACGTTAGTCTCCATCCGCTGCTTGCTTTGTCCCCTCGGTTTATGGTGTATACAGAAATGTAGTGAGCACCACGGTCTGATGGAAGAATAGAAATGATTTAAAGGATCATAATCAATTCAAAACGTTTGGAGGATAAGACTACAAGAGTTGTGCTCTGTTTCAATTATGGTATCTCAAATAACCGTCTTGTGCTTTACTGTTGACAGCCCTCGAGTGAATGTTAAGGTTTTTGCCTGTGAGTAACAGCCCATGTTTGTGCCTGTTTTTTTTCCAGCGGTGTAATGTATTACCTCAGCAGACTTAGGTTGTCACTTTCATAGACCTACTCCTTGTTTTTAATACCTAGATTAGAACATTTGCATCCAGTTATTCCCCCGTCTTGAGGTTGGGTTACAAACTTCATACAAAGTTGTAGTTGTTTATATGAACAACAAGCCTGCAGTATCATTGAGATCGAAGCAGCTCTGCAGTGTCACAGAGTGGAATGAAATATTGACATGCATCTTTTTTTGGTTGTCAAGCTTACCGACCAAACAATTTATTGTTCACACTGATGGGGAGGAAAAACAAGGTTCCTCAACGTTTTAGCCAGTTTTTAGTTTCAGTTTTTAGCTCGTTGCACATCGTTTATTTCCATTTGTGCAGACACGGCCGACGTTGAATAAACTGCCCGAGAGGAAATTGTGCTGAAGAAGTTTTCCCACTTTCATTCCGAAGCTATTTGTTTTTCTTTAGAGAGATAAATGTAACAAACCAAAACTCTTCCTCCTTTTCTTTTAATTTCAAGTCATTGTTTTATTCACTTTCTCACCAGTAAATCCTTATTTGAGCGATAAAGGTCATGTCCTAACTAAAACTTCTGTTATTTTATTGCTTTGCCTAATGAGATCAGTTGATACAGTACTGTACAGGGAAAACATTATTGTTATGCACTTAGCACCAAAGGGCATTGATTCCCCAAATGGCAAATTATATGGATTAATTTTGACTGACTGAGGCAAAGAATGGGTTATGTGGCTAAAATGAATTGTTGAAGTGCAATTATATGCCAGAACTTCCACAAAGGCACAGTAAATACAGCCTTCAGTGATATGATGTGTGCAGTGTTGTGAGGATAGCTGGAAATGAATGTAAAAGCAGTACATCATATCAACAGAAAAGGCGTAAAGCAACAGTTTACTATAAATATGATGAGTTGCTTCTTACACAGTACAGATTTCCATGTGCTTTTCTCTTTAACATTGGGGAAACACAAGTTTTGTACATTTAAATCACTGCCCTTGGACATTTGTTGCTTGTAGAAAAATTTAACATGGTTAATGGTTAATTTATAATTTGGGACTTTTTGTTGTTTTTACACAACCATGCCTACAGTAGGTCTGTTTTAATGTTCTCAATTTGTATTGCCAAGCATCTTATTACCAGAATGGGCTATTCATTTAGCATTTAGGCAACAATTCACTTTCCTTTAGAAGTGACCCTACTTTGGGCTGGAAATGGAAGAAATACTGTATCTTTGGAGAAATCCTAAGCTGTGTCCAAAATATGACAGTTCACCATGAAAGTGACATATGGTCATGGCATTACAGTCTATAGGGTGGAGTTTGGAAACGGCGCCTAAATCTGCTGCTAATTACTTAAATTAGTTTAACTGGTTACGATGTGTGGGGGGGGGGGGACTTCTCACAGTGCCTTCAACTGGTTGTGCTCAGAACTCACTGAGACACACTTTCTCAGTCAATTTGATATGTGATCCCAGACGACATTAAAATATTATCTTATTGAATCCTTATCCATATCCAACAGCCCATTGTTGTTATGTTGCTTAACACAGAGCACTGTGTTTGTGTTTGTTAATGGAAACCAGTGAACTGCACAACCAGTAGAAGTGCTTTGCATTGTGTCATGATCCCTCCACATCATCAGTGCCATTATTTGCTTCAGAAACGTGGAAATGAGGCACAGCCTTTTATTTTGATGTACATCAATATACTTCAATTTAAACATTAATATTAATCTGTCAATAGGTGGATAGAACTCAACATGGATCTTTTCAAACTGTGAATAGAATATGTACTCTGCATTATACACCATATATATTGTAAATTATATTCATATGTCACCTTACATTAAGTTGGCCTTAAATGTAACTGAAGCTATCGATACTGAGCAGTCTAGTGAGATTAGAAGCTCACAATGAATAGGCTACAAATGTTGATGTATTCTTGAAACTCAAATGAAACCAAAAAGAAAGAAAAACATTTCATGATGCAGAACAGGTGTACTCAAGGCATCGTTGACTCGTGACTTGTGATATTTAAACATTGCACCTGCAGTAGTGGTGAGCATATTTATTTTTATTTTTTTACGTTTCAGCCTGCTTTTAACAGAGATCACCTCTTGTGACTCTTGCCATGTTATTATTCCTGCTTTAAAACACAAAGCGTTTTGTCAGTGATGGGACTCAGCAGAAATATAAGTGCTGTGATGTTACTGGATGATTATGGCCTTTTTCTGTAATTACCTGTGTTGGCACATATTCCAACCAAAATGCACATGTACAATAAAGAAGACTATTGAACCATAATTTTTTTGATTTTGTGTTGGTCACTTAACATTTCAGCTTTCAAAGCAAACTGCAACAAACATTTTTCTGTATCTTGAGTGTGCATAAACACACTCAAACCTTGTGGAAAGCCTTCCCAGAAGAGTTGAAGCTGTTATAGCTGCAAAGGCTGGATGGACGTCATATTAAACCCTATGGATTAAGAATGGGTTGTCACTTGCGACAACCCAACCTTGTACATATGCAAGTCAAGGCAGGTGACGGAATACTTTTGGCAATATAGAGTGTATATACCTGTATATGGTAGACTAGTAACACCTGTCAATTTAACTGAACTGCAAAACAAACGGAAGCCTCTAAAATGTATCAAGCTAGTTTTAGCTTGGTTTATCAAATAAACTGGCAGAGTAAAGTACATACAGCCAGCTTAATGGTGTTTTTTATATATTAAATAACAGATGTTTGTTTATCAATTACACATTTTTATTTTCCGGTAATCAATTGTTAAAACAAATAAAACAAATTATTTGCCAACTTTTGTATGTTCTCCCAAGTGAAGAATGGTGGTAGGAAATGGTCTGCAAATCACTAGATGTAATGTTTGGGTTGGCCTTTACCAGAAAGGCCTTTTCTTGTGGCGCTTGTGGATATTTTTGAAGGAAGTCCACTTCTAGGCAGACGTTCAGTCTTAAAGCTTAATGCTTAAGAATTAATAATGGTTAAACTCAATAAAATTCTAAAAGGCTCAATGGGTTCATATACTTTCAAGCAGCACTGTATATAGTTTGACATTTGCATGAATTGGCATAGAATGACCCAAACCTGTTAGCACCTTGCTGTCCCGAGTTCAATTACAATTTGCATTTCATAATTAATCTTAGTCAACCTTTAATTTAATTAACGTCAGCCTTATTCTTGTTTATTAATTTGTTCATTAACCTGTCATAAGTGGTTCAAAGTACACATATATATAGTCCCGTTAGAAGACGATTTCCCATTTAAAAGCATCAAGGGCGCCCAGTGTTTTCTCTTTCCACAGGTTCACTTGAGTAGGTGTGTTACTATTAACTCTGTACATGACTGAACATGAATCCCTCCCAAACCTTCAGCACCTGATGTTGAACTCCAGTACATCTCAAAAGGTAAGTGCATACATATTTACCATCAGTTAGATGAGTACAGTATATGAAAGGAGCTAAAGTAAAAGAGCGAAAAACAGAACTTCAACCTCTAAAACATGGTTTACTTGCAGTCCATTCATTTAACCAAACCCTCCATTCATTCATCCCCTAAACTGCTTTAAAATGACCCTGATAATGTCCTGATGATGATTCATTCTTAAAGGTTTTTATAATTAATTTTGGGAATTCCACAGCTACCAAAATACGCCAGGTAAATACACAATTTAAAGTCTTATGTAAAAAAAGAAAAGAAAATGAAGATTGATTTATGTGGCTAATCAAAAAACTATGGAGAGTAATATTGATTAATGTGTTCTTAAAACAGCTGCTAAGTAAAATTAATAGATCGGGTGAAAAACAATATTTGATTAAAACTGGCTTCCTGAGTTGACAAGAAAATCAGCTCTAAACAACCAAATTCTGTTTGTTACAGAGAGGTCTTGTGGTTAATTACTGCATTTTACTCTCAAATCTCTCTTCTCTTTTGTCATGAGCATTGAGCAGTTGCAATTTTAAAAATATCAGGTGAATGGCTCCAAATGATTTTCTATAGCTGTCACTATAAAATCAAATTAACAAATCTCGTATTTTGTCCTGACCTCTTTGGGCTTCCATACAGAGTGCTGGCCTTCACAGCTTTATTGTGTTACTTACTGTTAGCGATACTTTGTTATTCAATCATCCAAGTCATTTATACAAGTTTCGATTTGACTGCTGCTTCACATGTTTTTACGGTAAGATTGATTTGACCATTGTGCAGCTTTGTGGAACACAGAAAAGCTGTGAAGGCCTTTTCAGGACCCTGACACACACCTAAGTAACATTGAACCAGTCAGTTCTGCTCTGTATTGTATGCATTATCAATGTTTTAAAAGGGCGCCTCAGAAAGCAGAAGGACAAAAGTTTGGATTGCAAAGCTCCTTCTATACTTATATGATCATACAGAAGTGAATGCCTCGCTTTATTTGATCTTTAAATGAAAGCCGGGTCAAGAAAAAAGATTTTTTGATTGAGGTTACCTTCGCTGATTCTCCTCCTGTGACAGATACTTTACCTGCTATTTGACCCCTTTCATGCTGCAATGTGCACACCAATAATTCTTCTGAGGGACACCAAAGGAGATGATACAACGGATACACAATATGAGCCAGAATACCGCTTGTCCTTGTATTTCTTTTTCCTTCCTTTTTTTAAATGACAAGAATCTCCTGTGGGTAAGGTAACGGTCTCTATACTGTTTGAACCTTGAGCCACCAACGTCCCAGAAAAGTGTTTGAGAAAGTTTATTAGAGGTTGGGAAGTTCAGGGTCGACTCCATAGTGCACAGCGAACACTTCAGTGAGGCTGCAGCCAGGCAGGAAATCATTTAGCTTTTGTCACATTTACTGTATCCTAAAAAGAAAAAAAAATACAACGTTGCACACACACTGCCTGATCAATAAGATGGTTGTCTTAAAGTATCGACCTATAAGATGCTGCATGTTGCCAAGAAAAGCCTCTTCAAAGGTTGGTAAGGCACTTCCAAGCTCTTTAAGATCGAATGTTTTTAAAGCCGTTTAAACTGACAATATTTAAGGGTGGAGTCAGCTATTCTGGAGAATGCTTGTTGTTCAAATATGTTTTGTCAAAATCAGTGAATATCTCTTTATGATCCGCTACCTGTACGTACTGTGTGTGCGCATGTTGTTAGCTACGGACCGGTGGTCACCTTTTTGTTTAAATACCCTTTGTTTACAAATCCATTTAGCAAGCCTAGGCTGTGTATTAATACCAGCTTTTCTTTCAGCGCACACACAGCACAGACAGGTAGCAGGTCATGAGGAGATATTCACTGATTTTGAAAAATGTATTTTGTCAGCAAGTTGTCTCCAGAATCACTGACTCCACCTTTGAGTCTCACATTTGGTGTGTTTATCTTAAAATGCTGAGGATTCCTTGCTGATAATTTGTCTTACATGCAATCTGAACTGTATGCTACTACCAGAGAACCTGAACAAGTAACATGTTGTAAAAGCTGCTGTGTTATGTTTCTTTGCATCACAGGTCCTTCTTGCTGTGAATGTCAGCAAACAAGTAGCACACTTTGAAAAGGAATACAATCGGTTAATTAGCAACAAAAACTTTTACAATTGCTTTATTGCTTTACCAAGAAAGGACATAGCCTAATATTGATCCAAATGGGAGCAAAACCCCTCAGGGAAGCAAAATGCTTACATCAGCATGTTAACATGCTCGAAGTGACTATGTTAACATCCTGGTGTTATTATGTAGCCTACCATGCTAGCATTGTGTTATTAGCATTTAAAAACAAAGTACAGCTTAGGCTGATGGGAATGTCGTTAGTTTTGAGGGTTATTTCTTTGGTCAAAAATGTAAATGTTGACCTGATGGATAAAAACTCAGAAAATTACAATTATTAATGTGCAGAACATTAATGTCTGCAGCCAATGTCATGGCAATCCAACTGGTAGTTCATAAATTACGCTAAAAAAACGTAGGCCTTGGGGGCTCCCGTAGCTCAATGGGCAGGGCGTCCCCCCGGGCCAAGGCCCCGCAGCAGACCCGGGTCAGTTCTCTGCTTGTCCTCTCCTCTTTGCCCCATTTCAACTCTGTCTCTCCAATCTGTCTAATACAGCAAAAATGCCCCCCCAAAAAATGTAGGCCTATACTTGTTGCCCAGCAAACGTTTGTTTTCAACTAAAGTCGTGTGGCCTTTATTCTGTCCTTAGATCGTTTTGAATCATTGCGAGTAAGGTGTGGACTTCATCACTCCAACTCCGATGATGCACAGCAATGTATAGCCAATCACAAACCGGTGAGTGTCCTATAAACCGTTTGAGTGCACTCCTTTGTTTCTTTTCTAAGGATGGACATTTCAGTGTTTTAGTTGGTTCAACAGTTCCATCCAAATTTAAATATCTCAACAACTGTTGGATGGATCGCTTTGATTATGGTCCTCAATGGATGAATCCTTAAGACTTTGGTGGTTCCTACACGTCTCCTACACCAGGGCATGTGAGAAGGTTACTGTTTGAAATGTTAACTTTGCCTTTAATGTGGGCCAACACAAGGTTTGTAGCAAAGGCTGATAACACTCAGAATCTGATATTAGGCTTGTTTTGTTTTTTTCTTTGTACGTTCTCCTTTAACCCTAGAACACTAACCTCGGGGGATTTTATCTAACGTTAGTGTTCTATGTTAAAAGCTATAGTGAATGGCTTCTGTCGCCCCCATGAGGAATTCTGAGTAATTACAACAACACTGTCATGCGCATCTACACGAGGAATGCCTTTGGTGATTGGGCATGTATTTTATACCTTCTGCTGTACATCCAGGTTTTTTCTTAGCAGTAGAATCAACAACTGAAACATTTCGCGGGTGATTCTCAAGCTCCTGTGCCAGTGTCGGGCGACACCAGTTTGTAAATGCTGCCATACTGAAACATACAGAGAGAGTTTTGTGGAGCTGATATATAGGCTTAATCAACTTTGTGTAAACTCATTTGGTGATGGCTTGGATGTAACTGACATTCATTTGTATGAAAAAGTTACACACTATAGCTTTAACTATGCCCATTGTGTGGGTAAAACATTACATGAGGTTTGTAGCAAAGGCTGATAACACTCAGTAGCTGAAATTAAATTAGGTTTGTTTAAGTTTTTTCTTTGTAGTTTACCTTCTCCTTTAAGATGAAGGATTCATTTTGTCATTGCTTTCTTAACCCGACTGAGTGCATTAGCCAGTAGGGTGAAAGCACAATACAATACAGAAGAAATTAATTTTAACACTGAAATGAATTGAACAGCCACGAATTTGGTGTTTTTAGCCAACTGCAGTTGAATATTTGGGCTGGGTGTGAGTCAGAAGCGCCTCAGTATGTAAAAGCTCTTGTTGTGTCAGGTGCCCATTTAGCTCATTGCATTAAGTCAAGACGTCGTGTTACATGATAGAGCTGACATGATAAGTTGACTGCCGATCACGCGAGTTGATTTAAATAAACTGCGGCCCTGCTGGGAACAGAGATAATGATCAGTCAGTCCAGCAGCTGACATGTGTTGTGACAGCCGCTGCCTGCCGCAAAGTGGCATGTACATTGTGGCATCAGATGATCTATGGCAGTGCTTGGCGTTGACCTATAGTGATAATATGTCTGGGATGAGAATGTGGATGCTGTGTGATCTCATCTGGCGGTCCTCTCCCCGGGATATTGACCACGCTTTGTTTGGAGATGCGTCTTCATTTTCTGGCAGCCCGGGACCTTCATTTTCCCAAATTCCCACCGAGCTGCGTCTGCGCTTTGTATCGGCCGATGACCTTTTTTCCAGAGCAGTCGGACTTGATTAGCACATCAGGGGCGGGACAATGAGTGGCCACCCCTGTACACAGCTATTACCCAGATCCCTTTATCAATGTCCTGTAATTAAAATGTCACCCTTTAATTTTCGAGCCGTCCCTTTCCTCTCGGCGGAATCTTTACTTCCAATAAAAAAAAAAGTGCAATCGAAGTGCTCTTTTCACTGAGAAGGAAAAAAACTAAAAAAAGGATACAGAGAAAGCGTTTATGTGAGCCGAGCAGCGAGGGATCAATATGCGCTTTAGTCCAAGAGGAGGATTGATTGATCTCTAAAATGGGATTTATAGGGGTCATGGTTTTAAAGGGTGCTGATACAACTGTTAATTATAAAACATTTGTCCTCAATTGCTGCTGTTATTACACCTGTCTTGATTGAGGCGGGCTAGATTTATCTTTTTAACATCATATGACAAAATGCTCGTGTTGGGGATGTGAACCCAGGAAAATATGATCGCGCTTCAGCACATTCATATATTCACACACACAACTGCTTGTTTTATAGTTCTAGTTGATGTTTTGGATACGCCTACCTTTTGTTTCCTGCAGTGAACGTTTACGAAAAAGCCCTTAGGCAAATTGTCCCCATTATCTATTATCCACATGTTTAAATTGTACAATAATTTGTATAATAATGTATGAGATAAGAGTATTGAACATGAAGTTGTTGATGAGCAATAATAAATCAAATAGACATTCATATGAAGGATCTGAAGTTATATCATCCCTTAAAGCACGATATCTGCATTTAAACAACGCAGCTATATTTGAGGACATATTAATGATAACATAAAATGTGTGTAAGTGAAGCAAGGTTATAACAGCATTGAAAAGAATAGGCAAATACAACGTAAAACTTAACACAATAAAAACATGTCTTAATAATGTAGGTATGTAATTATTAGGAATAAATCTGGAGCACAGCCCACAAAATAAAAATACTTAAAGTCTCATTAAGGAACAATGAGGACTTCCCACCTGATGTAGCCTATTTAGTAATATATTTTAATCTTTTAAATGTTTTTTTTAATAATAGAAAACTGTCTCTCTGGACATGTCTGCACATGTGCACACATTCCCCCATGGCAAAATAAAATGTAAATCAAACGCCTTTTAAACCTTGTTTCCAAAGAAGAATGAACAAACTGCCTTGTTAAATAATCCATCAGGTCTGGGTTCACCTGGTGAGCTGGGACTCCTAATGACCTAAACCTGAAGCGCATAAATGTTTCAGGTTAGAAGGTTTGTTTAAACAATTGGGCGCATATCAATGAGGCCCGGGTAATTTGTATCCAACGGTAATAATAAAGAGCTCGCCTAAAATTACCGCTGAAATGTCTAATTAAAAACTCCTCGCTGCTGATCCAGCCACGTCAGCTCACGTTTCCCCCGGAATATGCAGCGACAATAGGCTGCATTCAAGTCGGCGGTCTAAATAATTAAAAAGAAAGGAATAATTACAGTATACAATTGTAATTATTGGCGGGGGCTGCAGGGGAAGCCTCTGCATGGTGAAAGAGGAGAGGATGCGCTTAGGATCAGGTTCAGATGCATCAATATTGCAGGGAGGTAAAACTGGCGAGCTCAGGCTGCACACAAGGCTGATGATGCTTCACACACACTCTATACACTCCCCTAACACACACTTTATAACCTCCCCTAAATAACGCACACATAAACTCCCTCACACACACTCCAGTATGTTCGGGTTAGTTTACCTGCTGCAGTGACACGTGTGGTTATTATCATAGAGACATAAACTGTCCAAAATCTTACCTGACCATTTGTTTGGTTTCTCTTGTCTGTTTTTTTTTTCATTTTCTAAAATACCTATTTGGTTGTTTATGTATTCAGGGTAACTTACTGTCCATGAAGAGCATAACTCCTGAGCTAATTCTTAAGATCATGTAAGGACACTTATGGTTGTATTGTTATTTTCCTGTATTGTATCTCTTAGCCCTCCTCTTCCCTTCCCCAAGTGGATTCTGTCCACATATAAATAAGAACGTATTATTCTTAATGCCTGTTGAAGTACAGGTGAAACAAATACATTGTCAACAAATTCCTTGAGCAGACCAAAAACAACAGTGATCTACTATCACCCACAAGTGTCCCATTGGTTCCTACTCAACATGTGCACCTGAACAGGTGACAAATACATACTTGTTTTAAATAAAAAATGTATTTCCAGAAACATCAGGGCACTGTAGCGTAAAGCAAATGATACTCTAGGAAATGGTGCATTTTATGAGGACTATTTTCCGGATTAATACTGTGCTATAGGAGCATGTCACCCATGTGCAACGATTGTCTGCTTTGTTTGTTGTTATGAGGATGATGTCACTCAAAAGAAGATTGGGAACTCCAACACACTTTCAGATATTATTTCGTATGGTCTGAGACTGAGATATTTCTTTAAGGTCAGTGATGTGCACCTTCATTTTAACATATGACTTAAATCAAATGACAGCTATGTGTGTTATAAATAATAACTGATCCACATACTGTATCCCCCTGGCCCTTGTAAACATGTTAGAATGGGCATCAGATGTTCCTCAGTGTTTGTGAAGAAGCTGATGGATGGAAAACACTGTAACCTGACCAATGCTGGATTTTTAAGGTTGATACAGATACTGATATTTGACAGTTAATAAAGTCAGGATATGAGGCATTTTTTTAAACACTGCACCATACAAACATTATATTAAAAAGCATTGTAATTAATATTTATTTTTTTCAAGAATCCATGACCTATTTGTTCTTAATGGGACATTTTTACAACTGTAAGATAAACCTGTCAGTACTCTTTGATATCATATGGGCTTAGACTGATATATCTGCAATGTCTGCCAGCCCAGGTGTATCGGTCTAGTTCTAGTTACAGGATGGAGGAGAGTTAGAGAGAAAACCTGTTTTAGGATTTATTTCATAGAGAATCTTGCCTGAACTTTCATTGACATTTATTTAGAAAAGCTTCACAGTGAAGTCTGATTGTTCACATTTCTCTGTGCCTACATCATGTAAATTCAGTTTCACACATTTGGTTTATTGCCAAACATTGTCTGGGTATCTGTGTGTCCACCTGATGCAGATATGGAAGGGACATAGCGTGGTTAAGCGACGAGCCATTGAGCCAGTTATTAATAATGAATGAAGGTCTTTAAGGCGTGACTGGCACCATTTAAACACTGACATTATATAGGCATAGCTTTCTTCCTCTGTGTGTGTGTGTGTGTGTGTGTGTGTGTGTGTGTGTGTGTGTGTGTGTGTGTGTGTGTGTGTGTGTGTGTGTGTGTGTGTGTGTGTGTGTGTGTGTGTGTGTGTGTGTGTGGTGTGTGTGTGTGTGTGTAAGGACACAGTCTGTCCTGAGGCATCATCTCACTCCGTAATAAATAAACATTTTAATTAATTTAATTTCCAAATCATTTGACGCACAAACAAAATATTAAAAATTCAAGACATTATTTTTTGGTTTATTTTTTTAGTCCTTCATTTCTTCTTTTCATACTTCCCTTTCATCGCCCGGGCCTCCGATTGATTTGCGTGGCTGCTGTGGAAGCCTAACAGATGGTCGTGTAACTTGATAAATGAGCCCTTTGCCTTTAGTCATTCGTGTTGCCCTCCGAAGTGCCACTCGCGATGCCTCTTGTTTGTCAGCTCGCCCCC
This sequence comes from Ammodytes marinus, assembly GCF_949987685.1. Taxonomy (NCBI): domain Eukaryota; kingdom Metazoa; phylum Chordata; class Actinopteri; order Uranoscopiformes; family Ammodytidae; genus Ammodytes; species Ammodytes marinus. The sequence goes on from NC_137230.1 coordinate 14,838,487, forward strand.
GCTGCGGCTGGAAACAATACACGATGTGAACGACTACAGCTGAACTGATGCTTTAAAACACACTATGTGCATGAGCAGTTATAGATCAGTAATAGTTTTCCAATGTGGGGTTCGGGGTCCCCCTAGAGGGTCCAAGGGAGGGGGGGTGGGGGGTCACAATTATTACGTTTATTGCGTATTTTTGATATGTTCTCCCTTTTTCTTAAATATATGTAGCCTTATAACAAATATATAAATTAACTTGGTACTTAGAGGCATTGTATTTCTCAACTTGGGGTCAGCGGGCGTATGACAGATATAATGGAGAGAGAGAGAGAGAGAGAGAGAGAGAGAGAGAGAGAGAGAGAGAGAGAGAGAGAGAGAGAGAGAGAGAGAGAGAGAGAGAGAGAGAGAGAGAGAGAGAGAGAGAGAGAGAGAGAGAGAGAGAGAGTAGAGAGAGAGAGAGAGAGAGAGGTACCATGTGATTCCTGTCTACACACCATTCACCTCCCCGGGATCTTACGGGATGGAGGTGCTGTCTGCGTCTGCCTGCGCCGAAATAAACTGAAATAAGGACACCAGCTCAGAGTTTCTTCTGTCAGATACCTTGGCTGTGGAATAGACCCGCACTGGACTCACCTGGCCTGCATTAACATTTAAACATTCATATTAATTATATATTTTATTTTTGCATCACAAACCCTGTTGGGAGGTGTCGTCTTTTTAGGAGAAAAAGGTATGTTGTTTTTTCCTTAAATTAATATTTGACCCATAACTATGGATTATCTTGCAGTTGCTCTTTGAATTTGTTTGACCTTGTATTTTGCCTGCACGATTATATTTTCACTCGTAACATTCTAGTTAATCAATCCCTCTAAAGTAGTTTTTAAATCATGTCACTTCAGGTTGTTAAAATGAGCAGGTGCTAATAAGCGTGTGTTCTAGCGGCCTCCGCTATGGCATGATGTAAAAAGTAAGTATGCGCAGGAGAACGTGAGATAGGCCTGCTCTAACCTAAACTCGGGCAACCGGGTTTAGGCTAATCTGCGCGGAAGCTTTAATTATATATGGGGCTAGTCTTTTATTAACAATTCGAAGACGCACCATTGGATCTGTGTAATTACCAGGAAAGCAGCTTACAATTGTTCTATTCCTCTCCGCTAAGCGCATTGGCGCAGCTCAGGCTGCATTTTCCTTCTGTCCTTATCCGTGTATAAGGATCTTTGGAGACTCTTAAGTAGTTGCCCGATAAGTGCAGAGCCGATTTGAAAAGATAAGAGGAGCAGCAGATCCACCTCGGCCTATGAGCCCGGATTACCTGAGAGAGGAGGCCGGACACACGGAGGAGGAATGAACCGATTCAAGAATTAATTAACAAGACGTTTGATTGATTTCACTATTCAACATCACTCGTCCTGCAAAGGCCCGGTGTTGGTTATTTTTGCTCATATTTTTAATAATATGTTGTAATTATTATTAGTAGTCGCAGTATTAATTTTTTTAGTAGCCTATTATATATTATTATTATAAGCCTATGTTATTTGGTTCTCTATTTACCGGCTTGAATGTGTATGGAAACGTGATACCTTCCTCATGTCATATACAGGATTTACACTTTGGAATTACACAGTTTTTATTTTCCTTTAACATTTAATGTTTTTTGTTTTGTAGTATCCATCCTGTCAAACAGCCCCCGCTTCACACCAGTCCTCTTTGATTGACAGGCTTCCAGGGATGGAGTCGATGCCTGGACAGCAGCCTCGAGACGCGGGACGAGACGCCAGCTCTTCCCCCTCAACTTTAAAGAAGGACACGCCGAGCTTCTCCGGCCACAGCTCCCTCAAACCGAACCAAGTGAGTGAGACCTCCCTGTACGGGGTGCCCATCGTATGTCTGGTTATAGACGGTAAGGAGAGACTGTGCCTGGCGCAGATTTCGAACACCCTACTGAAAAACTACAGCTACAACGAGATCCACAACCGCCGGGTCGCTCTGGGCATCACCTGTGTGCAGTGCACCCCGGTCCAGCTGGAGCTGCTGCGGCGCGCCGGGGCCATGCCCATCTCCTCCAGGCGCTGCGGCATGATCACCAAGCGGGAGGCTGAGAGGCTCTGCAAGTCCTTCCTGGGAGCGCACAGCCCCCCGAAGCTGCCGGAGAATTTCGCCTTCGACGTGTCTCATGAATGCGCGTGGGGCTCCAGGGGCAGCTTCATTCCCGCCCGATACAACAGCTCCAGGGCAAAGTGCATCAAGTGCAGCTTTTGCAACATGTACTTCTCCCCGAATAAATTCATTTTCCACTCTCATCGCACCACAGAGTCTAAGTATATGCAGCCGGACGCGGCCAACTTCAACTCGTGGAGACGCCACCTGAAGCTGACGGACAAAAAGGCCGAGGACATTAACCACGCGTGGGAGGACGTAAAGGCCATGTTCAACGGCGGGAGTAGAAAGAGGACTCTGCCCATGAGCGGCTCGGGAATGTCTTCGTCCATGAAATCACACGCCTCGTCCAGCCTGGCCCAGACCACCTCTTCCCCTGAGATTCATCACAAAACTTTACGGTGCGACGAGGATCAGAGGAATAACAATAACAACCTGAGTTTGGCGAGCGGCGGCGCACGGACCTACCCAGTCATCCCAGTGCCCAGCAAGAGCTTTGGCATGCTTCAAAAAATCCCCCCGCCTCTGTTCCCCCACCACCCCTTTGGCTTCCCCAGCTACGGGCTGTGTCCGAAGAAGAGCGACGCTGTGCCCCACGATGTCAACAAAACCAACGTCTCTGGTGTGTTTTGGCCTGGCGCGAAGGATGCCCTCTACCCAGCTTTCCCCATGTTTTGGCCTACAGCTGGCGGCCTACCCATGCCTCCTTACCCGGCCTCTCCACCCAAACTTCCCCCAGACCTGCCAGGCGTACGGCAGAGCGATCTCGACCTATCGGACCAAAGTGACCGGGGCGCGAACACACCCAAAGACACCAACCATCACCCTCAGCACCATCAGGACGGCGCAGAGCGCTGCCCGAGCTCCCAGTCCTCCTCCGCCTCTAGAAACGACGAGGACAAGTCAGGGGACGAGAACCCCCCGAGGAAAATCAGCTACATTTCGGCCTTCAGACCTGTGGTCAAAGACGCGGAGACCATCGCCAAACTCTACGGCAACCGGGACAGCTACAGCGGGGGCGTGCGCTCTGGTTACCTGTCCCCGGATTTTATCAGCGAGAGCTCCAGTTACAGGTCGATATCACCGGACAGGGAAAGCATGGTGGTGGACGAAGACGAAGACGACGACCCGGATGTGGATGTGGAGTCCAACCGCGGACAAGATGAGGACGAGCGGATCCCGATCCAGATCTCTCCGGGAAGGGAGGACCGTGACTCGCCTGTACCGGAACGGGTCTCCTCGGGTGCTGAGGAGAGTCAGGAGCCGCCTGATGATGCCTCCAGCCCCGCAGCAGCAGCAGCAGCAGCAGCAGCAGCAGCGTCACCGCAGGATTCCGTGCACACTGGGTCATCAGACGAGGACAGACGGACGCTTAATGGCTCTCCTCTTCATGAAGTAAGATTAGATTAAATGTAACTTTAATGATCCCCGTGGGGGCAAGTTGAATGGTCGCAGTATAGTGGAGAATATGATATGAGTTTGTAGAACGAGTCGAGAGGAGGCCGATAAAAAATGTAATCAAGATTAATTGGCCTTGATTTAAAAACAATAAAAAGATAATAATAACAATAATCTTGATGTCGGTATTTGATCGGCACATCTTCGTTATAGCATATATTAAGAAGTAGCCTAGGCTTAATAAAGCCGCTCAGTTTTTGGAGAACATTTCATCCCAGTGCCCTGCCGAAATGCCACTGAGGAAAGTGAGGCCTAAACGTTAATGCCTGTAAAATAAGTAACAGAGAATTACCACGAAGAAGATCAATGAGGAACCATGTGTAGGCTACTAATGTATCACAGAGTTTAGCCGTTTTAATCCGTGAGTAGAAATATGTGATTTTCTTTGATGTATTCAAATGAATAATTATCCATATTCAAATATTTATTTGTTTGACCTTTTACAATCAGCTCAACATCTTCTCAGCAAATTGCAGGGCTCCTGATTTGGGAAGAAAAAATAGCCTTATTATTATAATTATGTGAAGAACCGCAGCAAATGACACATAATTGGTGTGCGTTGTTAAACACGAGTGTCTGCTTAATTTTTTTTTTTTTACAGATTTACTCTCATGAAAAGAACGGCCACGTGCTCCTGAAGGAGCCCTCGTCGTTTGGCTCGAAACAATCGAGCAGCCCACGCAGATCCAACGGTGATAATTCAATACATTTATAATTATAGTTATTAATGCAAATTATGCATATTTTAGTTTTTGGTCTCTTTTAAAATGCTCGTCTTGCTTGTTTACGCGTAGGTGTTCACCATGTGTCTGAAATACAAAACCAACGGGATGCAACAACATATCAGGAGCCAAAGGACAAACAAGGTATTTAGCTAATCCTGTTTAAACATTTTACTTTTATTGTAATCTACCTAAATGTATTTCCCTAGAAGTCTTTTACATACCATAGCACAAACCATACCATAAATTACTTGTTTGTAGCTTTATTTGTAGCTATAATAATGTGTTTATTTTTTTGCAGCAGATGGAGCTTTACGCATCGATATCAGCGTACATGAAAGAGATCTGGAGAACATGGCCAAAGGTAAGGGGCTGTTTTCACCATCAAAAGGGGAAAAAAAGAGAAAAGAAAAGTGTAGCAGGTGATACAGTATTATTAATTCTTCCTTTGTTTGTAATTTTGGGGGCAGGTATCGCCAGCCAACAAATAATTATTCATAGAGCAGCTTAACGGCTAAGAAGGCCTGTCCACCACATTTAATTAACACGGTATTTATTTCTTATTTTGTATTTAGAAATGAAATAAAGCCAATTATTCGCTAATGGGGTTTAATTTCTGTATTTATGAACCCAAATTAAACCGTTTGTCCAGGCCAGGGATGTTTTAATTATCAAAATAAATGTGTGTATTACATTTATATTAATATTAAACATTTGAACTCCACCTCATTTTAAATGCAGCTTGAAGCCCACGGCCTGCTAAAGATGACATGCCAACAAAAAGAAAATCTAAATGTGAATTTACATATTAGTGGGCCTAGAGTGTTTCCGTAGTTGTTAACCACTTAATCACGAGATGTTGGAGTTTTGACTTATTATTGCAAGAGGAAATCGTTTAGAGGCTATTAATATTTTAACGAACAGAGCCATAACCCCGAGGCACGGCAGCTAATTATTTTACAACGCTTGGAAAAACCCTGGGACTCCATTATTATCGTCTCAAGCTCCAGGCAGTGCATGGCAATTACTGTGGCAGCGAGCGAAAAGCAAAGCAGCGAAATGGTGTGTTATCAAAGGATGTGAACGCACCTGACGTCGGTTTGTTGGGCTGACATAAATCTTTATGTCAAAAAAATAAATAAAACATCTTATTTGGGTGGAATCAGATTGATGTGGAGTAGATGAGAACAGAGAAGAAAAAGGTTTATTAATAATTTAATATTTATTTTTTACAATTAAGTTGTTATTGGTGGTTATGCTGTGCTTAATGGTGAGTTATTTCTTAACTGCAACACATCCCTGTTTGTCATTCAGAAGTATTGGTGCTGTCAAGGCGGACTGGGCTGTGTCAGTGTTTTGGGCTGAATTATGACATTCCTTGCAGCAAATAATAAAAAAAAAAAATCTGGTGTTGAAATTTGACCAATCATTTTGGTCTGTTGCAGAAGAATTGCAAAAGCAGCTGGTGGAACAAGTTGAGCTGAGGAAAAAGTTGGAGAGAGAATTTCAGCATTTAAAAGGTAGGACTAAAGTGAGTCTTTTTTGTTTGGATCTTAAACCCTGCGCTTGCAGCCTATATATGTCAGGAGAAACAGCAATGTTATTCATGTCCTTTGCATCTTTAAAAATGTGTCCCTACAATGTCAGAGAGTCTCCATCTGATGTGGCCTTCGGTACTCTTCAGATAATTTTCAGGATCAAATGAAGCGTGAGCTGTCCTACAGAGAGGAAATGGTCCAGCAGCTGCAGATTGTTCGAGGTTGGTCTCTCTCTCTGTCTCTCTGTATTTTGTGCCTCCATGGATTATGACTGTAAAGCGGATGTAGATCAATGCTCTTTAAGTTTATGGGAACAAAACATTTTCAGCCACAAAAAAACCCTTTTGTAACATTAGCTGCGCAATCCATTCATACTCACTAGCCTCTAAACTAAAAACAGAAAGAAAAAGTGACACTTGCATGTTCAAATATTTGCGATTTTGTATCCAGCCTTTTTCCTGTAAATCTCCTATTGTTTTTCTCCTGCAGTGGAGTAAATGATCAGCTATCTTAAGGTGAAACTGAAACCTCATTGTTTTGTTTGCAAAGGTTATTTTCTCCTAAATCATGATCTGGAAAATTGAATAGACAGACCATTATGTCGTGCTGTATCGGTTACATGCAGTAGACAGAAACTAATGCCACCCGTTAAAGGATTGGTTTAATGTTACAGTAGTTTAAATACATGGTTCAAGTACACCAAGGGGTCACTCTAAATACCATAGGGGGCAAACGGCAAACATTACACTCCTCCACTTCAGATGCTAAACAGCAACTCACTTTTACCTTTTGGAATTTCCTTTTAACATTCCGGTTTTTACCTTTTTTTTAAAAGGTATTTTTTAAATTCAATTTGTATTTTTGAACATACATTGTATGCAGCGAGTTTTACCAAGAAATAAAGGCTTGGTATGCAAAACAGCAGAAGCTAAAAGGTAATTGTATCTGGTCCAAAAAAGGAACCTGAATACAAACAAATATAAATATGCAAGTGCTACTTTTTTAATTAAACATTTCCTGTGATAGATATTTACAGTAAGAAGCCAGAGTACAGTAAGAAGTAATTACAGGATAGATTTCCATGTTGTCAACAACACTCATGCACATGCACACTTTTGGTGACTTTAAAGAGATCCCTTCTTGAAGCATTTCAATGTAATTGATGACAGAATCCACAGTCCTTTTTCTACAGTATTTTAGTATTAGTATCAGTATATTTATCAAGTGTATATCTTTCAAAGTTACAGTCTTTTCAGTCCTGTTTTACATATCCTATTTTTCTCCAGTATGTATCATCAAGAAAAACATTTAGTAAAAGTGTGTTTCCACCTACCTGTTTTTATGATTAAAAAAAAAGATGTACAGAAGAAACTGACTGGAAAAAACGATTTTCTTTTTAATAAAAAAATGTCAAAATAAAAAACTATTTTCTGCTCATCTGAGATGGAAAAAAGTTGGTGTATTGATAACAACCAAAGCTCGATGAAAACCGACTTTTAGAAGCAATCATCATGAAGATGAAATATGTGACCTAAACATCTAACATCAGATCAGGATGGAGTGAGTCTGTATCTTTCCTAACATAATAATGAGGGGGGAAAAATCCATGTGGTTTGACTGCCTCTCCTTTATTAACGTCATCACGTTGCACCCTCATCCACTGCAATTGTTCAATGAAGAATTTTTGCCACTGGCTGTTTATCTCCACAAATGCAACTTCTAATATTTGTGTGACTTTAGATCATAGAAATGCAAATTAAAGGTGGAGTCAGCAATTCTGGAGAATGCTTGTTGTCAAAATCACTTTTTTGTCAAATTCCGACTTCAGATCGCTCACATTTTATATCATGTTAAAGAGTTAAACCACCCCAAACTGTCTCAATGTAAATATGGGTATGCAAGTAATGTTTTAAGTCAAACTAAATTGGATTAAATAACAAATAGACTAACACAGGCAACGCTCTGTTGCCTGTGTTTGCCTGCATGTTTCTCACTGATGGACTGGTTCCTCCCCAGAAGCTCATGACGCCCTTCACCATTTCTCGTGCAAGATGATCTCCCCACGTCAGTGTAGCGGAGCCTGCACCTTCAAACCACCACTGCTGCCTCCATAGAAGCCCGGCACAACCCTGCACCACACCCTAGCACAGCCAAAAACACACACACACACACACACACACACACACACACATGCTAACACGCACGCACGCACGCACACACACACACACACACACACACACACACGCACGCACGCACGCACACACACACACACACACACATACACACACACACACACACACACTCACACTCTCTTGTGTTCACCTCCCACCTGTAACCCGAGGATTACCACCACGCTGTATAGATACACCACTGATTTTAGCACTTACGTCGAGACCTGCACACGGTTTTGGCAGCGACCTCACTCGCCTTGCTCCCCTGCCATACAAAAAACTCAACCCTTGAGTAAAAGAGATCAGGATTTACCTACACGTGGAGTTTTCAAACCAAGGAGTCTCACAGAAACAGCAAAGCAGTCTGCTTTTTGGTTTCCGGAAAAAAAAAATATATATATACAGTTCATAAACACACACATATATATATACATCACGTGACGATGTGCAATGGCTTGTATAATGTGATATTTAGTACAAAATGTATCATTATTTTAGCTTTAGTTGCTTGTTTGAGTTTTTACACATCTTTGTTATTCATCTGTCGTTGGTCATATTAACTGTTTAGTTTATTTGAACACTGTGTATGTTGTTAAGCACTTTAAATGGGCAACATTTCTCAATTTGACCATGCAGTCCTATACCAAATTCATTTTTGTTCCAACATATGAGAATCTTTCTGTTTCAAATAGAGCACATTATTAAAGAGCACTTAATTCAGCAGACGTTCAGGTTTGACATCAAACAATGAAATATTTTCTTTGGCAGGGTTTGAAGTGATAATAATTATAAAAAATAAAAATAAACTCTTGAGCAATTTATAGATACCATGTACAGTTTAGAGCGATTTCTTTAAAACAAATCAAATGAAGTGTCTGTGTTTATTACATTTTTTTCTCTATCATAACATGCACCTGTGAGTCACAACAGACGAAACCAAAACTTTGTTCTTGTCATCTGATGGTCTTTTTATAAGAAGACACCGTATGAAATATGTAATCTGCCTTTCACACTGCTGCTGTTCGTTTTCTCTCAATTGTTGAATTTGATTTGTAAAAAAAAACACAGAGCCGTTCTGAAATAAATGAATCCTGTTTTCTGACACAGTCTACTACCCAAACGTTTCTCATTTATGTATGTACCCATATGTCATCTATGAATAAAATATGAAAGCCACCTTCTGCTTTATATTTTGCCCCGGCCTGTCTTGTTTCTTTCACTGGTGCGGGCCTGACACCTACTGGCCACCGTGCATCATAACTCCTCATGAGATGGATTGCGTGTCCTCTTATTGTATTTGAGTTCAACATGATCTCTTTCATTAGGCGGCTACATGAGTGCATGGCATGTCCAGTCGACTTATAATGTTTGACGTGGAGTCGGGGGAGCAGGCTGATCTAATAGTGAAATCTAATTCTTCTGATGGGACCACTAATAGATATTGATCAGGCAGTCCATGGTCCCTGGATGCTTCATACTGAGAGCAGATACTCACATAATGTCACTGACACAGAATGAATCTTAATTTTTTTGTGAATGTAATTGCCGTGGCAAACTGGTTCCCTTTGAATACTAACAAGGTCTGCCAAGTTGAACAGAACTACTGTGTTGTGTGCTTTACTGTATTTTTATTTAGCTCTTTAACATCAAGAGAAAATGGATTATGGGTTGAAATGTGGTGATAAGCATGGATGGATTATATGATAATGGTGTCCTGGGTACAGAATATAAAAGGCCCCCTGACTTCTCATATACAGTCCCCTCCATAAGTATCGGAACAGTGAGGCCAAGTCCTTTATTTTTGCTGTAGACTGGAAACATTTGGGTTTGACACCAAAAGATGAATATGAGACTCAATAGCTCAACATTTCAGCTTTCATTTCCAGGTATTCACATCTGGATCTGATACACAACTGAGAAGATAGCATTATTTGTAAAGGAACACCACATTTTTAGGCGAGCAAAAGTATTGGAATAGATAGACTTTAAATAAATTAAAGTGAATAAACCATACTATTTTGTGGCAAATCCTTTGCTTGCAATAACCGCATCAAGCCTGTGACCCATTAACATCACCAAACTGTTTCATTCTTCTTTTGCAATGCTTTTCCAGGCTTTCACCGCAGCCTCATTCAGTTGCTGTTTCTGTTAGGGGCTTACTCTCTTAAGTCTCGTCTTTAGCAGGTAAAATGCATGCTCTATAGCGTTTAAGTCTGGAGATTGACTTAGCCAGTCTAAAACCATCCACTTCTTGCCCCTGATTAACTCCTTTGTTGTGTTTTGGGTCATTATCTTGCTGCATGATGGAGGATCTTCCAATCAGTTTGGTTGCATCTTTCCTTAAATTGTCAGACAAAATGTTTCTGTAAACTTCTGAGTTCATTTTGCTGTTGCCATCATGTGTTACATCATCAATGAAGAATAATGATGACCGTGTTTCACAGATGAGCCTGTATGTTTGGGATCATGAGTAGATCCTTTCTTTCTCCAAACTTTAGCCTTTCCATCACTTTGGTAAAGGTTCATCTTGACAACAACACAGTAACACATGATGACAGCAAAATGAACTTAGAAGTCTACAGAAACATTCGGTCTGGCAATTTAAAGAAAGATGCAACCAAACTGATTGGAAGATGCTCCATCATGCAGCAAGATAATGATCCAAAAAAACTGCAAAAACAACAAAGGAGTTCATCAGGGGCAAGAAATGGAAGGTTTTAGACTGGTCAAGTCAATCTCCAGACTTAAACGCTATAGAGCATGCATTTTACCTGCTAAAGAGGAGACCGGAGGGAGTAACCCCCCAAAACAAACAGCAACTGAATGAGGCTGCGGTGAAAGCCTGGAAAAGCATCACAAAAGAAGAATGCAAACGTTTTGTGATGTCAATGGGTCAGTAGGTTTGTTGTCAAGTGGAGAAAAAAAAGCCTTCTTAACAAGTTGATTTCAGGCTATTCTACCCATCCAAAGTTGAACTATAAACTGAGTCTGCTGTGAGTCTAAGGACAGAAGGCCTGAATGAGATGCTGACTACTGGCAATGATGAATTATTTCATGATAATTATGTACAACCTAACTTTAAAATTTAAAGTAGGACTCAAGGCGCTCATTCAGAATGTGCCCTGTGTTCCCACATTGGGCCATGGTGCATGTACCGTATATGATGTACTGGTAAGACGCTATATACAGATATGAGACCAAGTCAAATATGTCATTTATACATTACCACAACTAAATTACATATTGTTGTTGTTTTACTTGATTAACCTGAAAGCTTAGTTCAAAGATAATTGTCAAAATAAGTAATTAATACAATTAACAACCATAAACAAAGAGAAGATGCTAAAGACATTTTAAATAAGGGGCACACAAAATCCTACACAATATCCCCATACACACATGTACAGTGTTTTTTGTTTAACTTTGCCAGTATCATCACGACCACCTAATTACTTCTGAAGATTTATATTGCGGAAAATGTCAAGAGGCAGGACTGCTTTGGCAATATATGATGTTT